>NC_051319.1:56079593-56387074 GCF_015220235.1 Choloepus didactylus | reverse complement strand
CTGGCTTCAGCGTGGGGCAAGCAAGATGGGAAGTGGTGAGACCAGGTGAGGGCTGTTGTGGTAGAGATGCTGGTGATGTATATTAAGGTGAAGGAGGGGGATGACCGTAATTGTAGGGATGTAGCAGATAATGAAGAGGTGACTAATGGATGGAGGGGGTGCTTTGAGGGAATAGGCTATCAAGGATAACTCTGATTTTCTCTTTTTCTGAAAAAACACAAAAGGAACTTTTCTTGAGGCAAGGGTTATCTTGAGTTCCTCCAGCCACAGAAGTACCACGAGTTCAGTCTCCAAGCCTGGGCTCCTGCTTGCTGCTGATCCCCTAACTGACAGGCATCACTTCCAGGAGCCCTGAGTGGGCAGAAGTGGTCCCTGTGCTTTCAGTCCCCATTCCTGCTTAGCCAGGATGCTAGAGTGCAGGGCTCTTGGCTTCCTGGTGCTCAGGAGGCTTGAATTCCCAAAAATTTATTCCCCATCTTCTTTTATCATATGCCAGTAGAAGCAGAGCATATTTTTTCCAAAGATTTCAACTAAACATGTCAGAGGAACAAAAAACATTTCAATGCTACTCTCCATTTAGAGAGAGAAAGCACTGAACAACTTTCTGAGCTGAGTGGCTCATAGAGTTATAAGAACATACTGTGTAGATCCATGAGAGAGAAAACATTTACATAGTTCCTCAAGGATCAAATTATATCCACACATGATTCCAATTTTATACCTGGAAAATTTACAGATGGGACCACCAAGTCCTAATCCAATGACTCACAGCTAAAGAATATTTTTTTAAAAATACTTATGAAAGGGAACTGGAGTAACTCATGCAAGCCCACTAAGAGGATCCAGAACACTGCATTGCACACGTGCATTATGAGAAAAGGACAGAACACAGGACAGAAAGCAGAGGCTGGAGGAGGTTAGGCTGCCATTGAGTACCCAGGAGGGAGCTAAAGCCTGAGATTTCTCTGAACAACCTCTAGGCACATGGCACCGTACAGAGAAAGAGCAGACAGACCTTTATATATTCAGGAATGTGTAAGAGAGGCCAGCAGGGCTATCTCCAAAATAGCAGCTAAATGACAATGGTGCTTGGAGACTCATCTGGGTACTCTTGGACCTCAGCCAAGGATCCCCATAACAGGAAACCAAATGCACTGGAAATTAAGACACCTCACCTGTTTTTGGAAGAGTGTAGCTAATATTAAATAAATCTTCCAGATACGAGAAGATGGGACCTGTGATGTTCAAAGCAAAGTCTGCATTCCCATTTGCGATGGCATCCTTCCGGGCCCAGATGCGTATCTAAATCAAAACAATTATGCAATGATTAGGAAAACAAGTAGTGATTTTTGAAAGTGCCAGCCTGCTTGCCCCACTTGCCTGCTGCTCTAGAGCTAAAGTCTTAACCTTTTCAGGAGCAGCCACATAATAAAATGTTTAAATGTGTACATATGTTGAGAAAAGCCTGGAAGGCTGCTCACTTAAGCTGTAAACAGTAGTTCCCTTGGAGAGTGTGTTATTTCAATCGTTTATATAAAAAACTTTTGTAATTGAAAAGCAATCTTTGTTCAGTTTGGGGATCTATACATCCTGGAGATAAGGTGGATGACAAGGAGATGTCAATCAAATTTTTTAAAATTGCTATGCTCAAGAAGGATTTTAACTCCCAATTTCCAATTCCAACGTTACCTATAATTTCTGCATAAACTAAGCATGCCACCTTAATATAGCACTTTTAATTGAGAAGGAATACATAAAAATAAATGTATTACAAAAACAAAGGAATTTTTGTGCTATAGCTACCTGTGACATTATACATATTTAAAACTACTCCAAAAATGGTTTTATTTTGCTGACATTTCCTCAAAAAATAAAAATAAAAGAACTGTTTATTTTGGAGAAAAATGAACAGAGAAACAGTCTTTGAAAAAAAGGTCCACACCAACATCTACTCCCCCAGAAAACTTAGATTCTATGTAAGGATGATTTAGATTCTGTGTAAGGATGAAAAATTACACTGGATGCTTGTTTTCCTCTTTAGGACATATTTCTAATGACTGAAAACAGAATTGTGCAGTTAGTGGGTGTTACACTGTATGGTCAATTTAAAAGCAAATTTGAATCATGCAAATTAAAAAAAGTATAATTAAAACATTAATACTCCCATTTAATTTTCAAATTTTTAAATAAGGTAAATTCCCCTAATTTAAAAAAATCAACAAATGTCATTAATTTTAAAGTTGGAAAAGAAAGCAAATTACAAACTCTATAAATGGTATTGTCATGTGGCACCTCCACTTTAGTAGATAAAACGAAATCCCTGCCATGTTTTGTCAGTTTTTTGTAACCATGCTGTTGTTTAGGCACCTGGAAACTTCTCTGCATGGTTTTAGTAACTAACCTGCTTTTGTTTGAACATACATTATTATTGTAATATAAAATCACTTCATATCCTACAACATCATCTCAGCTTTTTTAAATTATGGATTTGCTAACGTTAATGTTAAAGTACATGCCTGAAACTCAATAACCTTGGAACAAAAATTAGAGATCAGGAAACTAAAACAAATGACCTGATGTGAATGCCATTAATTTAAGAAAGAGCCCTCTGCAAAACACTGGAGATGATGCTAAGAAAATAAAAAGCAGCACTACAAAATTTGCAGGTTTTTGCACTCTAAGAACACATCCACCTTACTTTACTTTAATTTCTGCTGGAAAATTTGTCTTGATTTATGTGAATTTTGAATGATGTGAGGGCTTCAGGAATGCTCCTCTTTTACAAAATGCAACCACCTGTTTGTGAAGTCTCCTGCCTGGATCTCTTCCTTCCTTAAGGCCTCCCCCATGCAGCAGGGGCCTCATTATCCTGGGGACAGTGGCCCAGGACTTGGCCCTGCTTCTATACTGCTTAACCTCCCCTCATTTCTGTCTTGCAAGGCAACAGTTAGGAGGCCTGCTACTAAGTGGAAATGAGTCTTCACTCCCTACGTTCAAGATAACATGTACATTTTAACTGCAGCCTGCTAGAAAATAACAGTAGTAACAATTAATGTTTGTAAATTCATTTTCAGTTTGCAAAGTTCCTCCCCATAAACTACCCCTCTATAAGCCCATAGAGAAGCAAATGATGGGGATTTCAAACTGAGCAGGAGGAGAGGGTAGACAATGGCAGGTCAGCAAGGAACACATTTCAGAAGTGCAGCTATGATGTCTCTTCAAAATCATACCTGTTCCACCAGTGTGTTCTTGTGGCCTTTTCTAGACACAGCAGACCTTGATGTCTAAGACAGCAATAGCTTTAAAAACATATGTATGAGCTAAATTTTACTCTAAGTACGTAATTTCTGTCACATTTCCTGTGTTTATCCTTATGCCACCCATTAACCACATTTTCAATTTCACTAAATTTTTATCTTTTACTTGATGAGCAATTTCTGTATAGGCTGGACGCTGTTCCGTGAGTATATTTTGGTGCCCCTGTACAGTATATGGTGGACTCATTCACAGCATTGAGCTGAGCCATAGCCAAATGCAACATTCCACTGATAAATTCATCCCATACTTCTATTTTCTAGCTAAGAACATTACTTTCTTAGCCATGCTCCTTTTCCTCTTTGCTTCTGTGTCAGCCAGCTTTCTTTCCAAGCTGATCTTTCACAACAAAACAGATTTCATCCCTTTATAAGAATTACTGACCTGTAGCAGCTCTGAAAGCAATGAGGAACTTGAGACGTGGATGCTGAGGGGCCGCCATGGACACTCTTTAGCTATGGGGCATGCTCCTTCAAGCCAGGCTCTAAGTCCGTGCTTCCAAACCATGTCTGAACAGACTGATCAACATGTATCGTGAACATTTGACCTAGCCAACATGCTGTCTGTGAATGTCAAGGATCTATTAGTGATTACTCAGTAAGGGGGCTCGGGCTACAGCCAACAGCTGAGGAAGATGAACTGTTTCATCCAGCACCACATTATTGCTTCATTGTTAGATTATGAGAAGTGCAAGAGGTGAAGCTTTGAATGATTCTCTGGTGGTGGACTTGGCTTTCAGAGCTTTCTTGTGTCCAAGAGTCAATGGCAATAGCCTCAAAGATCTTGGGGCCCAGGAAAGGGCCATGGCCTGCTGTGGGGAGGAATTTTCCTCAGACCTGTGAAGTCGATCTGACTAGAAAGAACTGAGTCTAAGGTACTGATCTCACCTACCTCCCTACTCTATTATAGGGAGTGAACCAGTCCTATAAATGATCATAAAGCCCTGCCATAACCTTGATATTTTCCTAAAATGTTATTATATAAATGACTGTATAATTGGCTAAAAACTTGGTATTTCAGGACAAAGTCCCCACTAGACACAACTCTGGGGTGTCCGTAAAGAGCATGGCCATCCCACTTCTGGAGAGGAATGATGTTTAGCCTGCATGCGTCTTTTCAGCCACAGCAGTTGTTTCTGCCTGTCTGGATCAGCTGGTGTGTGCCATGTGCCATACTGGTTGCTAAACATTTTGAGTATCTCCTGAGCTTTAAGAGTGACATTAACGTCGTGGGCTAAGGAAACAGCATGTACTAAACCCGAGCTCCATGGTGCTAGTGTGGCAGCCCTTCCTGCTCTCTCCCATCCCCTGTGAGAACCGCAGCAGGCTGGGAAGAAGGGGCTCAGAACCATCCTGTGAGGGGTGGGCTTAGGGGGCAGCCCCTCCTCAGAAACCCTCCAGAGCTGCAGTGGGATTTAGGGCATCCCACTCTGCAAAATCACACGTAAGAGCTTCATCAGGGCTTGGAAAAAAGCTGCAGAGAGAACAAGGAGGTGACAATGGGATATATCATAAGCTTAACCCCTGGATGCAGAAAAAGTAGAGGAACAAGCTGCAGTCAGCAAGTTTTCTCTTACCTAAATAATCTTCCTTACTCACCTCCTTGCCCCTTTCAGTTCTGGTGACATGGTCATAGTCACATACAGCCAATGCTACTAAGTATGTTGGCATTTGGGGTGTGGTGTAAAAGGAAGTAACAGTCCATTTGGTTCCATTCACATCTTCTTTTTCAGACTGACCTAGAGAAATTCATTTTAGTCCAAATCATTGTAAACCTGAGCACTAGTATCTGCCTTTGAAATAACTCAAGTCACCTATCACAGCTGCTTCTTCCCAAGCACTCCCCATAGTCTAGTAGTTTGGATTTCTCTACCTCTGAGCCATCGAGAAGCAAACTAGAAAGATTGAAACCATAGCATCTCAGGTTCCAAATTAGTATCTTGAGTAACATGAACATCATTGAGGGCTAAATCCTTGAGCACTGCAAGTTTGCAACCCAGTCTGCCGCCCCTCTTTTCCAGTCACTTCTTTTTTAAAAAAATTAGAGAAGCTGTGGTTTTACAGAACGATCATGCTTAAAATACAGGGTTCCCCTACACCACCCTATTATTAACATTTCAAATGTGTGGTACATTTGTTACAAGTGAGGAAAGCACATATTTTACTTGTACTATTCACTATAGTCATGGTTTCCCTTAGGGTTCACTGTGCTGTACCATCATGTAAATTTTTAAATTTTTGTTCTGGTAACATATATACTACCTAAACTTTTCCCTTTTAACTAAATTCAAATATATAATTCAGTGCTGTTAATTACACTCACACTATTGTGCTACCATCACCACTATCTGTTACCAAAACTTTTCATCATCCCAAACAGAAGCGCTGCACAACTTAAACATTAACTTCCTATTCCTTACCCCCATCCTGTTCCAGGGTAACCTATATTCTAGATTCTGACTCTATGAAATTGCTTTTTCTAATCATTTCATATCAGTGAGATAATCCAATATTTGTCATTTTGTCTGATAAGGTTCATCCATGTTTATTCATGTTGTCAAATATATCAGAACTTCATTTCTTTTTATGGCTGAATAATATTCAACTGTGTGTATGTACCACATTTTGTTTATCCATTCATTGGGTGATAGACACTTGTGTAGCTTCCATCTCTTGGCAACTATAAATAATGCCACTGTGAACATTGGTGTGCAATTATCTGAGTCCCTGCTTTCAATTCTCATTGAGGATTGAAAAACCTAGAAGTGGGATGGTTGGGTCATATGGTAATTCTATACTTAACTTTGTGAGGAACTGCCAAACTGTCTTCCACAGTGGCTGCACCATTTTACATTCCCACCAACAATGAATGACTGTTCCTATTTATCTGCATCCTCTCCAACACTTGGATGCTGGAATGGCTGGAAGGAGGTAAATGACATGGTGGAACTGTAGCCTGTAGCATCCCTTGGGATTTGCTCTACAGCTGCTTGTTGAATTGTGTCTTGAAGGTCTTCACCTTTCTTTATATACCTTGTATTGCATAATAAGGAAAGAACTGAAATCGTGGAACTGTAACTCATAACAATTTTTGAAATTACCTATATGACTGCTTCTTGATCTGTACATCAAATGTTAGCACCTTCCTGTATATATGTTACATTTTACAGTAATGGAAATAGCTGAAGTTGAACTGTGACCATGATATTCTTTGAAATTTGCTCTCCAACTGCTTGTTAAATAGTTCTTTGAAAGTTATCACTGTTATGTATATATGTTAAAGTTAACAATAAAAAATGCATTCAAAAAATCAGTTGGCCATAAAAGTGAGAGTTGATTTCAGAACTGTCAATTCAGTTCTGTTGGTCTATGTGTCTATCCTAGTGCCAACTCTATGCTATTTTGATTACCATTACATATAAATTTGATGATTGGCATTTCTATTTCTGCAAAGAAGACTTGGAATTTTGATTGGAATTGTGTTGAATCTGTAAATTGTTTTGGTTAGAACTGACATTTTAACAATATTTAGTCTTACAATCCATGAACATGGAATGCCCTTTCATTTATTTAGGTCTTCTTTGATTTCTTTTAGCAATACTTTGTCATTTGCTGTGTATAAGTCCTTTATACCCTTGGTTAGATTTATTCCTAGATATTTGATTCCTTTAGTTGCTATTGAAAATGGACTTTTTATTTCTTCTTCTGATTGTTCATTACTAGTGTATAGAAGCACTACTGATTCTGGGGTGTTGATCTTTTACCCAACGAATTTGCTGAATTCTAGTTGCTTTGTTGTGGCTTTCTCAAGATTTTTTTGTATATAGGATCATGTCTTCTGCAAATAGGGAAAGTTTTACTTCTTCCTATCCAATTTGGATGACTTTTATTTCTATTTCTTGACTAATTGCTCTGACTAGAACTTACAGAATCATGTTGAATAATAGTAGTGACAGTGGCCATTCTTGCCTTGTTCCAGACCTTAGAGGGAAAGTTTTCAGTCTTTTACCATTAAGTAAGAAGTGAGCTGTAGGTTTCCATTTATTCTTATATGATGTTGAGGATGTTTCCTTCTATTCCTAGTTTTCTAAGTGTTTTTATCAAGAAGCAATCCTGTGTGCTGTCAAGTGCTTCTTCTGCATCAATTAAGATGATAATTTTTCCCCTTCTTTCTGTTAATGTGGTGTATTAAATTAATTGATTTTCTCTATGTTGAACTTCCCTTGCATACCTGGCATAAATCCCACTTGATCATGGTGCATAATTCTTCTAATGTGCTGTTGGACTTGGTTTGCCAGTATTTTGTTGAGAATTTTTGCCTCTAAATTCATAAGAGATATTGGTCTGTAACTTTCTTTCCTTGTGGTATCATTACCTGGCTTTGGTATGAGAGTGACGTCAGCTTCATAGAATGGATTAGGGCTTCTTCCCTCCTCTTCAGTTTTTTTGGAAGAGTTTGAGCAGGAGCGAGCACCTGCCTAGGAATTGCAGCTCTTCACTGTCCTTTGCAGCTCTAAGGAAACAGACCATCTTTAAGTCTCCTCTACCACCTTTGTCTGGGTGGGTTAGAATAATGGCCACCCTCTGATTGGGGCCCCCAATGATCTGAAGTAGCTAGTCCAAAGAGTTATCAGCATTCAGACTGAATACCCCTGGATTTTGGGGATCTAGGTTTTTATGTCCCACTCTGGCACCAGCAAGCTGTGCCAGCACCTTACTGCTGCCTGCTGCAAATGTGCAATGGTTGCCGCTGCACAGAGAGTGAAATTGGTGGTTTAACATAATTTACCAACCTCTTCCACCTCCTCTTCTCTGGATGCTGTACAGTGTTCTCCTGGACTTCAGACTTTTTTAAATAGTTGATTCCAAAAGTTCTTGCCTTTTTAATAGTTGTTCTGGTGAAGGGACTGATTCCTGTTGTACTCGATCATCTTCCCACAATCTCCACTCCCACCTACTTCTATTGCTGCCTAGTCCTGTCCATTTCTCACAGTACTTAATCTAGAGCTGCCCAGGCCCAGGTTAGGTCAATGAGATGTAATACTGTCACACTTGGGTCTCAGCTAGTTTGCAATGATGGCAGTCTGGGACCTTTAAAACAGAAATCACAAAGTCAAATGCCTACGAGGGCCAAGTATTCAATATGAAACAGGCTGATGGTGGCAGCACAAACCCAGTCTGCCAGAGGCAGCCACTTCTCAGCTGTAACTGCTTGCTGTCAAACAGGAATTGCCAGCCAAGGGTTGCTAGATCTTCTGACATTTTGAAAAAATTTTAAATCTCAAATTTTGATGTGAAATCTTTGGATTTTAAAAAAGAGGAAACTCATTCAATCAAAAGAAGAAAGACATGTGAGCCAAATAAAACTCATATGTATACCAGATTCAGACCAAGTCCACCTGCTTGTTATCACTAAAGAACAGTGGTTGAAGCCAAAACTTCTCCAAACTTCTTCAAGCTCCTGAGTATTCTTATATGTTGGCAGGCTTCCAGCACATTAGAAAAGTTTAATGTCCTCAGCTTCTAACATAAAAACAATTAGGATTTACCGTCTTCTGGATGTAGGTGCTGACACACACCCCAAGTGACTACTCCCTCTAAACACACCCATCTACGTGGTTACTATCTCTCCCTAAGACCTGCCTGCAGGTTGAATGCACTGACATAAATTGACAACAGAATTGTTGGAAGACAATACTCAAGTAAAATGTTTTAAAGTCACTGTCTTTCTTCAGAGTTTTCTAGAGAATTTGAATATTTTAGGTGAACTGTCATCACTGATAACAACACGTAATTATTATGCAACAATTATACTATCAACATGACCAAGATAAACTATTGATATAAAAGCTATCACAAAATTCATACATAAATATATTATATATATAATGTATATGATGACCAGAAGCATTACTTACCTAGGCTTGGCATGTTGGAAAGGGCCACGTAACTTGGATGATGAATAATTGTAATATTAAAGGTTGCCTTCAGAGCAGGCTCATCAAAACAAGGAAAAACATTCCTGGCATATATTGGTTCCATATGAGATACCAGCAGCATCCTGAAATACAGTTGTGGGAAAAAGCCATTTAATTTTATCTCAATAAATCAGCAAAAAACATAAATATATCTGTTCATTTTTATAAATTAAAATATCTATTTTATATAAAAATATTTATTTAAAAAACAAATCAGATATATACATACACACACACACACACACACACACACACACACACACACACATACTGAGGGACTATGGCCTACAATTAAGCCTGTTGTGTGGGAAGGAGCAAGAATGTTCATCTTCCTCACTACCCTCCCCATAAACCATACACAAACCCCACTTCTCACTGCACTTGGAATTCTTGTAAGACCTGAGACAGAAAAAAATATATATATGCAAACACAAACTTATATTTTCTTCATTACATTATTAGCCTATAAAACCTTTCCAAACAAAACAATAAAAGCTATAGCAAATATGTAATGCCAGTCTTTTGAGAACCAGATGTTTTTCAAACTAGGATTACTTCTTTAGGAATATTTCATTGTTTTCATCGTCTACCAAGGTAAAAGTCAGTTGAAGAACGTCTACATTTTTCTCTTTTTCCCACATACCCCCTTCTTCCTTGTTGAAAACTTATAAAATGTTTACTTTTGGATAACCGTAGGGTAAACTATACCCTACATAAGGGTAGATTTTTCAAATTCCTGTTGCTCCTTCCTTCATCTGCATGGGAAAATGCAAAAAATGCCATTATCCCACAGTGACTGATAATTATAGGAAAAAGCTTAGGGCCAAGAGTACTCTAAGGAAATTGTCAGGTTCGCTCTCTGCTAACATTACCTGAGTCTGACAACAGCAAGGGTCCTGGTAAACAACTTTTACCTCAAAATAAACCTGCAGTCTCATTACCCCATTTTCCAAGACCCAGTGACCAGGGAATCTGCTTTGGATGACAGTTGTGGATCTTAAATTGTGGATCCTCTTTTTCCTAAGGACCTAAGACTTAGCATCTCTGATACTTTTACCCTTGATTCAAGCCCAGCTCTTAGATAAATAAAAGTTGAACTCAATAACATCGTCATCTCTAGAGTGCCTGCCCTATCCATTACCCACCTCTGTGAATCCATCCTCCACCACTGTGAGGCCCGATCACATAAAAATCCACACAGCTTGAGGAAGGACACACACTGTTGTCAGTACATTCAGAAACTTCTCACAGCTAATTGGATATATCCATTGCCTCAGTGTGACCGAACTATCATCTCCCACAAGCCTGTTTGCCCAGTCACTCTCTCCCACTTTATTATACTCTTGCTTGCGTGAAATGTGAAGGGGCCTGTGGACTCCAACACCAGCTGAAGGGTCCAGTTCATTGCCAAAATCCTACGTGTGATCTTTCAGGCTCGACCACAGGCAACTACAAAGGCTTTAGCTGTCAGGACTTGGGGAAAGCTGCCCTCCTCACACAGCCCTGGTGCCCAGCCATGCACTGCAGTCTCACAAGAGAGTTGTGGTCAAGGACTCACGCCCCTCTCGCGGGCCATGCTTTATGCACATCTGCATTCCTAGCCCAGGCGACTCCATTTGGAGACCTCCTTTCCAGGGGCCCTTAGCCAAGGCCTTCCCCAGGCAGCTCTGCTGAGATCTCCTTATTGGTGGTAGGGCCATAGGGGTGGGGGTGGGGGTGGGAGGAGGTAGGCATTTGAAGACACTTCTCCACTCTCACTACTCAGTGCTTTTCCACTCTTAGTCCTTTCCCTTTTCTCTCCCTTCAGTCCCTGAGTCCATAAAATGGCAGGAGCTCTTTGTTTGGGGCTCCCTCAGCAATGACAGGATTTCCACATCTGTGATGATCTATCTGACCCTCCCCCGGCGCTTTTCCAGGAGGAAAATGGAAAACTAGGGGAGCCAGCACTTTCTCCTCTTGCTTACACCACCGCAGTAAGTGAATAAAGACTTGACTATTCCTTTCATTTGGGCTTGTTATCTTGACTACCTCAATGCCTGGCAACTCAGCTCTCTCAGCTCAGCTCAGGTCTTGGCACCAGCCACTTCAGCTGTAAGACCCTGCTCCAGCTACCATCTACTGAGCAATTCTGGAAAAGTCACATAACCCTATGAGCCTCTGTTTCCCCAGCTAAAAATTAATGACATTATCTACCTCATACTGTGATTTTTTTAGACCTCTTATATTATTAATTTTAACTAAATTTACCAACAATATGAACCCTGAATTCTCCTAAATTCCTTCCAATCTCACAAATTATTTTTGACTCACATAAACTATAGAGGAATTCAAAGAGGGATCGGTACAGGGTAGGGGTGGAAGCTTGGAAATCACTAATTACAAATGCATTTTAAAAAGGTCCCATAGGTCACAGATGACCACAAGCTGAAAATGAGTTAAGTTTATCTCTGCCAACAAATTTTAAGTTATGGGAAGTTAGAGATTATGTCTTTCTTCTTCTGTATCACTTACAATACTTGACAAAAAGCCGGATTCATAGCAAATAAGTAAGGGCACAGCCTTGGAGCTACTATAGTATAAAGGCAGCTTGATATTAGTATATACAAAAATAATATGAAGTACATTTGCAGAGTTTGTTTCACTGGAATTTGTTTGTTTTGTAGTTTTTGACTGCTGTCTTTCAAAGGGATGAGATCAAGTAGAGAAGATTCAACCAAAACAATAGAGTGGAAAGAATGCTGAGCAGGGAATCCAGCTACCACAGTTCCTACTTGGGATCTGCAGTGAAACTCAGACATCCATTTCTATAAAATACCAGGATGGGAGGAGATGATCTCATGGGCTACTTCAAGCTATAAAACTCTGATCCTAGAGGGAAAAAGATGGCAGAGTTGTGAGGTGTGGGTTTTAGTTACTCCTCCAGGGCAGTTGGTAGAAAGCCAGGAACTATGCGGACCAGAAGCAGCAGAGCAATTTGACTTTGGACATACTTCATACAACACTAATGAATGCATGGAACAGCTGAGAGTGAAATCTATTGACGTGTGGACAGAAGTTGATAGAAGATCTTCAGAACCAGGAGGTCTTCTGGCTTCTAGGCAACTATTTGAATTGAGACAAGTGACTCTATTAAGTGCAATTTGCTCCTGGAGTATCCCAGAGCAAAGTTCAGTATTTGGGCCAAAACAAACTCATCCCCAGCTGTGCTCCAAACACTTGGATTGACATCAGGGAGCTCTGTCCAGCAACAGCACCCACAGGTTTTCTAGGGCGTTTCCAAACTAAAATGGATCTGCAGGCGTCACTCAGCGTGTTTCAAGGTCAGCTGATCAGCAAATTCAATTCCACCTACAATGTGAATCCCCTTTGCATGTCAGGTTTCATATAGACAGGCTCTGGGGTGAGGACACAGATGGCTTTATTCTGCTTCCAACAGCATCCATCTAATTCCTTTATTTCATGAATTTAGAAACTGGAGAACACAGAGTTTGTGATTGATATTTAAGTGATCTTTTATTATTCATCGAATACCTGTGATGGTTTGAAGCTGTCTATACCCCAGAAAAGATCATGTTCTTTTAATCCATTCCTGTAAGTATAGACCTATTGTAGGTGGGACCTTCTGATTAGATTATTCCAATTAAGATGTGACCCACCTCATTCACAGTGGGTCTTAATCCTCTTACTGGAGTCCTTTTTAAGAAGATAAAAGACAGAAAAAACCCAGGGAAGCTGAGAAGGAAGCCACTGAAGCCAGAAGCTGAAAGCAACGAAACCTAAAATCTGAAACCTGGGAGAGAAGGACCAGCAGATGTTTCCATATGCCTGGCCATGTGGCAGAGGAGCTCCAGATTGCCAGCAGCCTTTCTTTAGAGAAGGTATCTTCCTGTTGATGCCTTAATTTGGACATTTTCATGGACTTAGAATTGTAAACTTGCTAGTTAATAAATCCCCATTGTAAAAGAAAAAAAAAAAAAAAAAAAAAAAAAGAAATCCATCTGGATGGAAAAATGAGCCCATGAAGTAGTCATGACTGAGTCACCAAGAGCTGAGGGGAGCAGTCCCCTCAGGAGTTCATGCCCAGCCGTCAGGAGGTCTATGAGTGCCCCAAAATTGTAGAAAGGAGGATATACTAACATGAAAAAGTATAAAGTGAAAAAACACATCCAATTCTGTAATATACATTTATATACTTGCCAAGCCAAAAAATGCCCAATGCTTTTGTAACAGAAACTACAGAAGGTAAAGTTCAACTGCATCATCTCAGCTGTGATGACTTCATAGAGCATATGAATCTCAAAGAAGGAGCAAGTTGGGAAGCAGGGAGAAAATTGGACTCTCCAAAGAAGTGGGAAACGTTCATTAAAAGGGGCTATGGGTTTAAAAAGGCTAAGAGAGACCACCTTAGAGAGTTACTATTTTAATAAATCAAATATTAGTCAAGTGCATTCCAATTTCATGATTCAGGTCTCCAGAGAAATGAAACAAAAAAACCTCTTTTGGATTTTACTCAACTATTTTCCGACCCAGTTTTAAACAAAGAGACCAAAGTTAGGGAAAACCTCCTATAACACATAGCCTTTCTGGCTCTCAACCTTAACTGCAAAGATCAGGAAAAGCAACACACACAAGTTTATTGTGCCACATCTGGGGAAACTCAGGCTGGTGTTTCATTCCCTTCACTCTCTGCACTTGGCTCAAGCAACCCTGTAAGGATATCATGACCTCAGAAACCTCACTAGAACATGCTATCATGGTGCCCACTAAGTCTGTGTTTTGAGTGGTCAGCTGGTGAGGGAGCTAATTTGGAAGAATTTGTTCTCCAGGGACTCACTATTGCAGAACCACTTTTCTGCCCTCTTGTATAGCCAGACAATCATGGACTCATCACTTTTTTTGTGCTGGAAGAGATCTCAGTGGTCAAGAACCACCTGATGCCCCTGGGGATCAATCTACTACCATATAAAAATATCCACATGGTAAGGGATTTCATTTCAAATTATTTTATGAACTCTGTATGCCTACAGCTCTAGTTAACAAGTGCTAAATAACATAAGCTGGTCAAGGATTAAATAAGACTCTTCAGAGTGTTCTCCAAGAAAAGTTTTGTTTTTGTTTTTGTTTTTTTAACACAGCAACACACCCAGAAATCAAAATGTTTAGTAGAGCCAAATGTTACAGCATCAGACTGTGGTTCAAGGATCAGCCCATGAATCATGTTTGTTTATTACTTGCGTAATAGGATCTTAAAACTGTTGTTTCCACCAGGCAACAAAACATAATAGATATAAAACTCCAAAGAAAGCTGCCAAACCATCCTATAAAGATTTTCAATGTAAATGACCTTGAGAACCTGTTCCATGTCTCTTGGGCCCCTCCAGAAGGTCAAGGACATAGAAGAGGGTCAGGGAATGGAGAGAAATGTGATCAGAGAAGAGATATCTTGGCAGAGGATGGGTTAAGATTTTGCCAAGCCCTTTGCCCGGGAATGGGGAGGATGTGAAACCCTCTAACCCTGAGCTAGGGAGACAGGACCACTCGGAGAAGAGTACAAAGAATTTCCTGAGGTTGGGAGACTTAGAGGCTGGTGCTCAATTCACTCTTGAGAAAGCTGAAATTGACACTGTGGCTGGATCAAATTTGTATCAGGTAGGAATCTAAAAAGCAAGAGAAAGGCTGACTTCTTTGGAGGCAGAGCCAGAAAAGTGCTGCTGCCTTGGGACACACATCTGTCCCAGGCAAAGGATGTATGAGTGTTCCTTGGAAGCACTCGGGGCTTCGAGGCACAGAATGAGTTGAGGGAGCCTGGAGATGCACTACTCAATGGCCAGGGGCCAAGAAAAGAGTCTTAAGTGATCATCAGAACAAAGAAATGAGAGAAGCATCCTGCCAGGTCAAGGAAATTATAAGAGAACAAGAAGCAGCAAGGAAACTCTGAAGAGTGCGGGAAAATGAAGACATCTGCTAGACCAGAGTGAGAGTGACTAACAAAAGTATTAGTTCAAATAAGAACTCCTTTATGTATCACTTCTCTCCCCCAGCCCCACTGACCCTGGTGGGATTGAAAAAGCAGCTATTAAGATGGGAAGGGAGGAGTAGAAACGTGAAGTGGGGAAATGCCTTACTGCAGGCTTCCATCCTGAAGCCCAAGCATGTGGAAGTGAGGGATTTTCTAATTTCTGCATCAGGACTGTGTTTGTGACTTAGCGACTGTAGATCATCTGTGACCTATGAAAGAGCAGGAAATCCTGGGCTTCTTGAGTTTTCATGCAGACGCAGGAAAGATTACTCCATAGACTAAAGGATAGAGGCAGGAACAAAGCTGCGTTTTTACTGGATCATAAAGTGTACTTTTTCAATATGCAATTATACTTGTTTTCAAAAGATAGAGGATCTAAATCTTTGATTAGCAAAACCATCTTCAGAGAAAATTGCTCAACCACATAAAATACATGAGTTCCATACCTCCATAGGATAACAATGACATTTTTTCTCTGTGACATCAATGACACCATGTACCTGACATTTGATTCACAGACCTTGTTTTGACAGTTCCAAATTCTTTCCTAATATTACTAAAATTTCACTATTGTGTGTCATACCATAAGTACTGTGCCAGATTAACTTGCATAAACAGCTACTGCAAGGAAGTCAACTCTCTTTGCTCTGACTACACCTGCACAAATTGATTGTTTTTTTTAATTTGAAAAATTTATTTATAACATACTGTTTCCACCTTCATTTGTCCCAAACAAAAGATCTTAATTTTTTCCAGCTCTTGCACACTATTAAGCCATTCTGTTCTTTTGATCATTCTATTTTCTTTTCTAAAAATATTTCTCAATTCCTTCTTATCTTTTATCAAGGGAAAGCTGTGAACTGAATGCAAGAAATATGCCTAAAGGAATCTCTGAATAAGAATGGGATTATACATTCTCTATAATTTCAGAAGTGGAAGAGACCTTGGTGAATTCACAGATGTGAAGCTGAGGCCCTGGGAGTTTGTGCAATTGCTTGCACAACCAGTAAACGGCAGAAGTAGTACAAGAACCAGGACTCCAGCTCCCCACCCTGGGGTCCTTTCCAATGCACTGCCCGCTTTGAAGTATGAAATATAATGAATACTAAAAGTAAACGAAGATATCATGAAGATGACTTAGGAATCACTTTATATTTAATATCATCCCCTATTTTAGAGATGACGAGATGTCTGCTTTCCATCATTAGAGAGTAATGTGGGCTGTATTTCACCTTTTGCTGATTCTGCTTTAGTTGTTTTCACAACTAAAAAACTTAGCAAAGTATATGAAACAACTCTTTTCAGACTTTGGATAACAGGAAGCACAAGATTATGATCCCAAAGAGAAGAGAAACGAAAAATGTCTACAATTGCCCTGCCTTTGTACCTGGAAGCAATTTCTAAACTGCAGCACATGGAAGGGGAACTGAAACAGGCCACTAGTGTCACTGAGTTGAGGAGATGGAGAATGGTGTTCTGGGAGACCTAGACAGCTATAAATTGCATGGCAAAGTATAAGAGAGGAGATAGCTATGGAGAGAAAGAGCTCCAGAAATCTGCATTGGATTCCACTTGAGTCTTTGGTCCAATATTAACCTGCATGAGTGAAACTTCAAAGAGCAGGTATCAGGAAAAAAACTTCCAGGGAGTAGGAAGCTGAACAAATCCCAGAGCTCAAATAGTGCTTAGAGTTGTCTGAAATTCCCACAAGCCAGAGTATAGGAACTCCAGAATACAACAATTTTTCAGTAGGGACCAGAAGAGTAATGCCTGAAAACTGAGCTAACATAGCCCTAAAGTAAAGGCTACTCTAGAACAACCCTGAAAGAGCTTAAAAACAAGCCTCAAGAGGATCAAACTGGTCTGCAAGTAAATTAAGTGCTTATCCCCAAAATACCAAGATTCTTTAAAGCAATAAAATAAAACCTAGCACTCAAAAACATAAAATTTTTAATGTTGGGTTTTCAGTAAAAAATTGGAAAATGCCCAAATTAATGAAAACTAAATAACATGGTTCTAAAATAACCCACTAATCAAAGAAAAACCAAAAGAGAAATTACAATTTGAACTGAATGAAAGTGAAAAAAAAAAAAACATATCAAATGTGGGATGCGACTAAAGCAGTAAGAAAGTTTTAGTATTAAACACTTCCATCAGAACAGAAGAAAGATCACAAAGCAATGACCTCAACATCCACCTTAAGAAAATAGAAAAAGAGAAGGATATGAAGCCCAAAGCAAGAGGAAGAAAGGAAATAATAAAGATCAAAGCATAAATCAGTGAAATAAAAAATAGGAAAACAACAGAAAATCAATGAAAGCAAAAACTGTTTCTCAGAGAAGATTAATGAAGTAGATAAATCTCTAGGCAGACTGATCAGGTAAAAAAAAAGAGAGAAGATATATATTACCAGTATCAGTAATGAAGGAAGTGATATCACTAAAGATTCTACAGACATTAAAAGAATATTAAATGGACAAATTTCTTGAAAGACACACTAAACAAAGCTCACTCATGAAGAAATAGGTAGCAGCCCTATATCTATCAAAGAAATTTAATTTGTAGTTAAAAATCATCCTACAAAGAAAGCTCCATACCCAGGTGGCTTCATTGATGAAATTCTATGAAGCATTTAAGGAAGAAATAATACCAATTATATACAAATTCTTTAAGAAAATTGAAGAGGAGAGGATACTTGCCAACTCAGTCTCTCAGGCCAGCATTACTTTGATACCAAAACCAGATAAAAACATTGCAAGAAAAAAAATTACCAGCCAATGTCTCTTATGAACATAGATGCAAAAATTCTAAACAAAATTTTTGCAAATCAAATACAACAGAGTATGAAAAGGATAATACAACACAATCAAGTAATATTTATCCCAGAAATGCAAGGTTTGACTTTAGAAAATCAATCAGTGCAACTTACCATATTAACAAACTAAAAAGAAATCCCATTTGACCATCTCAAAAGATGTAGAAAAAGTATTTGACATAATTTGGCATCCATTCCTGATAATAAATATGGAAAAATTATAATTAATGGTGAAAGAATGAATGCTTTATCCCTAAATGAAGAATAAGAAAAGGATGTTTGCATTTAGCACTTCTATTCAACATTGTAACAGATGTTCTAGACATAGAAAAAGAAAATAAGAAAAAGAAATAAAAGTCACCTATGTAGAAATCAAATTGTCGTATTCTCTGACACTTTCTTTGTGTTTACTTTGGGGCTTAAATTTAACATCTTAAGTCTGTAACAATCTTGTTTTTCTTTGATACCAACTTAACTTTAATAGGACACATAAACTATGTTTCTATACTCCTCCATTCCCCCACCTTTATGCAGTTCTTGTCAAAAATTACATATTTTACATTGAGTCCAAAACCACTGATTTATCATAACAGTTAATGTATTTTAGATCCTGTAGGAAGTAAATAATGGAGTTACAAATAAAAAATACAGTAGTACTGGTATTTATATTTACCATGTGATCTTTACCGGAAATCTTTATTTCTTCATGTGGTTTCAGTCAATTGTTTAGTGTCCCTTCCTTTCAGCCAGCACAATTCCCTTTAGCATTTCTTATAGGACTGATCTACTGGTGATGAAGTCCCTCAGTTTTGATTATCCGGAAATGTTTTCATCTCCCCCTCATTTTTAACCTCCAGGTGTTTGTGAATTTTCTAAGTCTCTGATGGTTATTGATTTCTATTTGTATTCCATTGTAGTCAGAGAATGTGCTTTGAATAAATTCAATTTTTTTAAATTTATTGAGGCTTGTTTTATGTCCCAGCTTATGTTCTATTCTGGAGAAAGATCTGTGATCACTAGAGAAGAATGTGTGTCCTGGTGATTTGGGATGTAATGTTCTACATATGTCTGTTAAATTTCTCTATCTCTCTCTCCTTTCTTTGTTTCTCTGTCAATAGGGCTCTCTTTAGTATCTCAAGTACGGCAGGTCTTTTATTAGCAAAATCTCTCAGCATTTGTTTGTCTTTGAAAAATTTAAGCTCTCCCTCAAATTTGAAGGAGAGTTTTGCTGGATAAAGTATTCTTGGTTGGAAATTTTTCTCTCTCAGAATTTTAAATACGTGATGCCACTGCCTTCCCACCTCCATGGTGGCCACGGAGTAGTCACTACTTAGTCTTATGTTGTTTCCTTTGTATGTGGTGAATTGCTTTTCTCTTGCTGCTTTCAGAACTTGCTCCTTCTCTTCAGTATTTGACAGTTTGATCAGAATATGTCTTGGAGTCGGTTTATTTGGATTTATTCTATTTGGAGTTCGCTGGGCATTTATGATTTGTGTATTTATATGGTGTAGAAGGTTTGGGAAGTTTTCCCCAACAATTTCTTTGAATACTCTTTCTAGATCTTTACCCTTCTCTTCCCCTTCTAAGACACCAATGAGTCTTAAATTTGGACGTTTTATTTTATCTATCATATCCCTGAGATCCATTTCGATTTTTTTTGTTTTTTTTGTCATTCTTTCTTTTGTTCTTTAATTTTCCATTCTGTGGTCCTCATGGATGCTGAGTCATTGTTCAGCTTTCTCTAGTCTTCTACTACGAGTATCCAGAATCTTTTTTAATTTGGTCAACAGTTCCTTTTATTTCCATAAGATCTCTATTTTTTAATTTACTCTTGCAACTTCTTCTTTATGCTCTTCTAGGGTCTTCTTTATGTCCTTTATATCCTGTGCCATGCTCTCATTGTTTGTCTTTAGTTCTTCAATTAATTGCTCTAAGTACTGTGTCTCCTCTGATCTTTCGATTTGGGTGTTTGGGTTTGGGTTCTCCATATTGTCTGGTGTGCCAGTTTGAATGTATTATGTCCCCCCAAACACCATGACCTTTGATGTAATCTTGTGTGGACAGGCCTATCAGTGTTAATTAGACTGTAATTCTTTGCACCCCACCCAACTGTGGATGATGACTCTGGTTGGATAATTTCCATGGAGGTGTTGGCCCGCCCATTCAGCGTCAAAATTAAATCACTGGAGCCATATAAATGAGCTGACAAACAGAAGGAACTCAGTGCAGCTGAGACTGACAATTTGAAGAGAAGTTACAGCCAAGAGGGACACTTTGAAGAAAGCACAGGAGCTGCAGATGAGAGACATTTTGAAGACAGCCGTTGGAAGCAGACTCCTGCTGCGGAGAAGCTAAGAGGACAAATGCCCCAAGAGCAACCGAGAGTGACATTTTCAAGAGGAGCTGTGGCCTAGAGAAGAACATCCTGGGAGAAAGCCATTTTGAAACCAGAACTTTGGCGCAGACTCCAGCCATGTGCCTTCCCAGCTAACAGAGGTTTTTCGACACCATTGGCCATCCTCCAGTGAAGGTACCTGATTGCTGATGTGTTACCTTGGACACTTTATGGCCTTAAGAGCGAACTGTATAACCAAATAACCCTCTTTTATAAAAGCCAATCCATCTCTGGTGTTTTGCATTCTGGCAGCATTAGCAAACTAGAACATCTGTTTTTACCATATGCTTTAAAATTTTCTGTTGTTTTTGGCCTCTTGACATTTGCTTTACTTGATAGGGTTCTTTTAGGACTTGAAAAACCCCAATCTTAATTTGTCAGATCTACAGCTTGGTGGCATACACTTTCTCTAACTAGCCAGCAGATGGCATCTGCGAGTCACCTATTCCCTTCAAGTCAGTTCTCCCCAACTTTGTCTTTCTTTGTGGTGTGTGGGGGTCTGATTCTTGTGGGGTTAAATTGGTGCACCAAGTTTGGGTGTGTTGTTGGTGCTGTCCCCCCTGAATGTGGGGCATGTGTCTGAGTGGTTAGGGAGGCAGGCAGCTTTAATAATCAAACCTCCCAAGTGTTCCCGGAGATTTAAGGCTGTTCGAAGAGTCTAAACCTTCATTTCAGTCTCGCCACAGATTGTCTCTGCCACTGACCCACAAGTCCTTGGTATTGGTGTAGGGTTCCTGGGATTTCTGAGTGGGTCCCCCTTCCCAGCCGTGCTCTTCCAGGACCTCTGCTGAGGGAAGGCTTTGCCACATCACAAGTGCATGCCGGCCCTCCAGGGAAGCCCTGGGCTGCTGGGCTGTGCAAGGGCATTCCCAGCCTGCTGTAAGGATGGCTGAATGGGGCGTGTTAATTTCCCCCTTTTCACACAGCTCCGCCTTCCCAGGTCTGGGACAATTAGCTGTGGGTGCACTAAAGGCCACTGTCCATGGCTGATATTGTGGCATGTGCGCAGTGTTGAAGGAAACACTTCCCATCCCACTGGTACCCTTGGCATGACTCTGGGCTGCAGCTCCAGCCCCGGGCAGGAGCATCCCCAGCCCGCCAGCAAGATGGCTGCAAGGGGTGAGGTTTCTTTCTCCTTTTGGTTCCCCTCTGCCCTCCTGGCTCTGAGACACTTAGCAGTGAGTGCAGGAGGGGCTATCTTCCACGCCAGATATTAAGGCGTTCACAAGGCCCGCTCCTGCGGCGCTTCACTGTGTAGTTCTCGCCACCGTATCTGCAGCTCCTCCCTTTTTTTTTTTTTTTTTTAAAGAACTAGTCCATCTCCAAATGCCAACCCATGGTTTCCCCACACCACAGCGTGGCCGCCGGACTTTCAGCCAGCTCACTCACTCATTTCAGAACACAGACTCCCGGTTTCACCAAATGCATGGTCCCTATGGATTTAGCAGACTTTGACCGGCTGGTGCATTGCTGGAACTGGTGTCCTGGGTCACTTTCTGGTTTTTATCTAGTATTTTTCACGGAGGCATTTTTTTGCCCTGTCTTACCTAGCCGCCATCTTAGGTTCTCCCCCCAAATGGAATTAACAAAAATGCTGCTTAAGCTAAGAAGTGAATTTAATAAGGTTACCCCATAGAAGATCAATATACAAAAATTAACCACCCACAAACATTTGGCAATTGGAATTTTTAAAAATACCATTTACAACAGAATAAGAAATATGAAATACTTAGGGACAAATCTGACAAAACGTGTAAAATCTGTATATTGAAAACTGCAAAACATTGCTGAAGGAAATTAAAGAAGACCTAAATAAAGAGAGAGATATATCATGCTCAAGGGGTGGAAGCCTTGAATTTTTAAAATTTGAATTATCCCCAAATTGATCTATAGATTCAATATAATCACAGTCAAAATCCTAGCAGGCTCTTTTTTTGTGTAAAAATTCTAGAATTCTAATGGAGACACAAAGGACCTAGAATAGTCAAACCAACTTTGAAAAAGAAGGACAAAGTTGGGGGATGAATTCAAGACTACTTCATTTCAAGACTTAATATAAAGCTACAGTAATGAAGACAGTGTGGAATTAGCATAAAGATACACAAACAGATCAATGGAACAGAATAAACAGTCCAAAAATAGACCCACATATATATGGAAACAAATTTTTTTTACAAAGAAGCAAAGACAATTCAGTGGTGAAAGAAGAGACTTTCAAAAAATGGTGCTGAATATGCATCAGGACGTCTTCTTTAGGTTGGCTGCAGAGGGACAGAAGAAAGTGCAGGGGGACAGATGTATGCAGATGTGTTCATATTTCCATTTTGGTGTAACCACTGTATGTGCATCTCTTGGCTGTACCACAGGAAAACACTGTTAAATAATTCAATGGAAACATTGAATTTTATATTATATTATATTATAATATTATAGTTATATTTCAATATAAATCTGACAATGAATACTCTTAGATGCATTATACTTACTGTAGTTTTGCTTTATGTCTCATTTTAAATTGAACATTAAGGGAATGCAGTATTTGTCCCCAAGAAAGGCAGGAATATATTTTTTGCCCCTAATTGAGTTGCTATCATGTATTCTTAGTTATCCCAATACTTGTGGCTTTGGGACTCTGAATTGGCAAATATTCATGAAAAAGCATGATACACTCTTTGTAATCTCCGCCACATAAAAATGTATGCTCAGTTGTGTGTATACACATAAAGGACCTAGAAGGATACGTCAGACTGTAAACTATTTGTGATTCTGGATGACTTTTGTGTTTTTTTGCCTCTTATGCTTTTCAGTTTTCTACACTGCACAATAAACTTGAAAGTTTGAAAAAATAAATGTTATTTTAAAAACAAAAAGAAATGGTGCTGAAACAGTTTAATTTCCATATGCAAAAATATGAAACAGTAATCATTAGAAAGCTGGAACAGAAAGATGGGAGAGAGAATCGCTGGTACAAAACATGATCTGTATAAGGCATATTATCTCAAAATGGCTATGGGCAAGTCAAGAAGGGTTGGCATTTTTGATGTAGATTTATTCTTCAGATTTATCAAACAAAGGCATTTTCTTCGGGTTAATTTAAAAGACTTCATTCCAAATCTCCTTAATCTACTTATGCCACTGAAAAAAGGAGGTGGCTCTGTACTTTCCATTGTTTTTTAATGTTTTCCATGGAGTTAGATCCCCTGTGTCTCACATTCGAGCCTTACATAAGTCTTTCACACAGTAAATGAGGACGTGGATACAAAACCAAAAAACCTCGTAACTAGTTATGGTACAATATCACCCTACTTAAAGGGATACCAAGGACCCGTATTTATTCATTGGGATTAATTTTAGAAAAGACCTCCTTACTTCTTAAAAAATGGCCAAAAATGACTTGTAGCTATTCTATGGTCCAGGGCTATTTGAGTGATTTGTCCTTACCAGCAAAGGGAAAAACACAGACTTTTTTTTTCACTTTCCCAATGCATTTGTTATCAGGTGAACAAGCAACCTTCAACCAGCTTAGTAACTGGCCTTTAGCATGGGAAAATACTCTACAATAGTTTTCAAAGTTTGGGAGCAATTGCTGCAAAATACAGAGTTTCTTATTGTGATATTTTATGGAGTCCTTGATAATACTTATTTGGAAACCTTGGATGAATCAGCATGTTAAAACTACTGCCATTTGTGTTTAATGACATGTTTATTTTGTACTATTGGGCAGGGGGAGGCATTGTAGAGTATTGTCAAAATGTATTTACCAGAACTCAGATATATAAATCAAATTGCTTTATAAGTAATCTCTTAACATATTGGAATGCATATTCTCATTGATAGTAGAGAAGAAATTTTCAGTCTTGCCAATTAAAGATTATTCATCGCTATCAAGTTTAAAACAGTCCTGTTCAGGTGGCTAGTCAATTCAAACTCCAAAACTTCCTTTTGGGGGTTCTTTTATTTTATTTCCTTAGGACCTGGGAACTAAGAAACTTCCTCTTGCATCCGTTTGCCATATTGGGAAAGGGGAGAAAGGAGGAGGCCTTTTGAAAGAAGGGGACTTCTTGGATTCTCTGACTCATATGTCTTGTGTGTCATTCCTCCATAACAGTCAAGCTTGGTGGCTCGCACTGACGATGTGACCCTCTCCTGGGCTATTGCTCACAGGCCAGTCCTCTGAGCCTGACTGCAACTCCCTTTGGAGCAACACCTGGGTGACCACTTCTGCAGCATTCTGCTACACAGTCACTTGGATCCCTTGCACGGTGGTCCTCCATACCTCCCAAGTCAGCATCTGCAGCCCAGAGGAAACTTCTAGATCTCCTCAGACCTTCCACAGACCGCAGGGACCAGATGCACTATCTAGGGCCCACTGGCCTAAGTCACTTCTGTTCGGTGAATTAGAAGTCAGGTTAGCTGCAGAGTCACACTGACCATAAAGGGAAGAACAGGGCTCCTACTCTAAGGTCCTCCCCAGACCCTATTTTGGTTTTTTGGCTGTGCACTCCACCCTCTGTTAGGTTCTACCCTGTAAAAGACAATGTGAGTCCTCTGCCCATATCACATCAGATCTCTGTCATTACTGCTCTCTCCCACCAGCCAGCATCTGTGTCTCCTTGTGGAACAGCTTTGCCTGCACCCTGAAGAGCAGAGTACCTGGGTATTAACTTGGTCCTAGGGCCAGCCCATAACCAATGACTTAAGTGGGGGTATAAATGCTGCTGCTCCCTTGCTCTTCATGGGAGCAACCCTGAGGTGTGACTTACACTCTCTCCAGAACTCTCCTCCATGGGACTTTGATATCATACCCTGCCTTGGCTTCTTTCCCTTCTGTTCCAGTTAGCTAATGCCGCCATTATGCAAAACACCAGAAATGGATTGGCTTTTATAAAAAGGAGTTTATTTGGTTACAGAGCCACAGTCTTAAGGCCATAAAGTGTCCAAGAACAGAGTACCTTCACTGGAGGATGGCCAATGGCGTCCAGAAAACTTCTGTTAGCTGGGAAGTCACGTGGCTGGCATTTGTTCCGGAGTTCTGGTTTCAAAATGGCTTTCTCCCATGACATTCCTCTCTAAGCATGTGCTTGCTCTTGGGTTGCATTCTCTGTAAGCTGTAGCTCCTCCAAAATGTCACTCTCAGTTGCTCTTGGGGTGTTTTGTCCTCTCTTAGCTTCTCCAGAGCAAAAGTCTGCTTTCAACGGCTGTCTTCAAAATGTCTCTTTAAGTTGCAGGTCTGAGTTCCTTCTGTTTGTTAGCTGTTTTATATGGCTCCAGTGATGCAATTAACACCCACCCTGAATGGGCAGGGTAACACCTCCACAGAAATTATCCAATCAAACATTTCACTCACAGTTGATTGACTCACATCTCCATGGAAACACTCATCAAAGAATTCCAGTCTAATCAACCGTAATACATCTGCCCCTACAAAATTGCATTCAAGAATATGGCTTTTTCTGGGGGACAATATATGTACAAACCAGTACACCTTCCAAGTTGTGCTTCCCCATTTTCCTGGGAACACTTTCTAAGAAATTATGTTCACAAGAAAATTTGTCTCAGGGTCACACTGTCAGAGAAGGAGGAAGGTGGGAAGTAAATACACTTGTTCTCTCACTTATCTTTTTTCCTCTCTTTCTAGCCCTTCTTTCCAGCACTGGAAGAGTTTTCAATAGCTGCTTACTATACAGCAACTGCTCTTATCATAAAGAGAGGAGAGAGCAGGGGTGGAGAGAGAGTGAGGGATCATTAAAACTGGTTCAAAATTCAAAAATCAATCATAGCCATATGGACAGGCTAAACAGGCTAAACAAGAAAAAATCACATGGTCATAGCAATTGACGCTGAAAAACATATTAATCTGCACAAACCCTCATTTAACATCCATTCATAATTTTTAAAAATCTTAGAAAAATAGAAATAGAGAGAAGCATCTTCAACTTGATAAAAAACATATTCAAAAAAACCTACAGCTAACTCATTCTTAATGATGAAAGATTAAATGCTTTTCCCCTAAGATCAAGAAAAGTCAAGAATATCCACACTTAACTACAGCTATTTGCTATAGTGCTGGAAGTACTAGCCAGCATAATCAGGCAAGGCAAGGAAAGGAAAGTCACATGGATTGGAATGTAAGAAATAAAACTGTTCCCATTTGCAGATAACATGATGGTCTACATACAAAATGCCAAGGAATCTAAAAGAAAAACTCCTAGAACTAGCGAGTTTAGCAAGTTCACAGGATACAAGATCAACACACAAAAATCAATTGTATTCCTATATACTAGTAACAAACACATGGAAAACTAATTAAAAATAAGACACCATTTACAATTGTGCAAATAAAAGGAAATACTTAGGTGTAAAGCTAATGAAACATGTAGAGGACTTGTATGCTGAAAATTACAAACAGCTAATGAAATAGTAAGTGGTTATGGATTGGAAGACTCAACATAGCAAAGATGTCAATTCTCCCCAAACTGATATACAGGTTTAACACTATTCCTGTCAAAATCCCAGCAAGAATTTTTGTAGATATAGACAAAGATATTCTAGAATTTTTATGGAAAAGCACTGGAACTAGAATAGCTAAAACAATTCTGAAAAAGAAAGAATAAAGTGAGGAAATCACTTCAGCAAATTTCTGGACTTACTATATAGCTACTGTAATCAAGCCTGTGGTACTGATGGAGAAACAGACACATAGATCAATGGAACAGAGTAGAAAACTCAGAAATAGCCCCATGCAAGTCTGGCCTACTGATTTTTGACAATGATGTAAAAACAATTCCGTGGAAGAAGGATAGTCTTTTCAACAAACGGTGCTGGGGCAATTGAATATTGGTAGGTAAAAAATGCATCTCAACCTAAACCTCATAAATTATACAAAAATTAACTCAAAATGGATAATAGATTCAAATGTAAAATGCAAAATTACAAAACTTTCGGAAGATAACATGGGAGAAAATCTTCAGGACCTAGGAATTAGTGAATAATTCTTAGACATGAACACACAATCCATAAAAGAAAAAAGTGATAGATTGGCCTTCATCAAAATCAAAACCTTCATCAAAATTAGACTCCATTAAGAGGATGAAAAGACAAGCTACAGACTTGGAGAAAATGTTTTCAAACCACATGTCTGACAAAGGACTCACATCTAGGATAGTTACATAACTCTCAAAACTCAACAGTAAAAAAAAGACTACAAACAATCCAGTTTGATAATAGGCAAAAGAAATGAAGAGAAATTTCACTTAAGGGAATATACAGATGGCAAATAAGCACATAAAAAGATGTTCAACATTATTAGCCATTAGGAAAATGCAAATTAAGACCACAATAAGATATCACCACACACCTATCAGAATAGCTAAAATAAAAAACAGTGTCAACACCAAATGGTGGCAACATGCAAAATAACTGGGTCTTTCATACATTACTGGTGGGAATGCAAAATGGCACAGCCATTTTGGAAAATAATTTGGTAGTTTCTTATAAAACTAAAGATACACTTACCATATGGTCCAGAAATTGCACAGCTGGGCATTTACCCCAGATGAATGAAAACATATCTGCACAAAAACCTACACACAATTATATATTGCAGCTTTATTTGTAAGATCCCAAAGCCAGATGCAACTAAAATGTCCCTCAATAGGCGAATGGTTAAACAAACTGTCATACATCCATGCCATGGAATACTGCTCAGCAATAAATAGGAACAAACTATTGACACACACAATGACTTGGATGGATCTCAAGGTATTATGCTGAAAAAAGCCAATTTCCAAAGGTCACATAGTGTATGAGTCCATTTATATAAAATTCTCAAAATCACCAGATTGTAGAGATGGAAAACAGATTAGTGGAGCCAGAGGTTAGGGGTGGGGTGGGGAGAGGTGGATATAACTATAAAGGGGTAGCATAGGGGAGAGCTTTGTGATGACAGGATAGTTCTGTTTCTCAATTGTAGTGATGGGTACACAAACCTACAGAGGTGAAAAAATGACATAGAACTATACACACACTTAGAGCCAAAGTTAAATTCCTGCTTTTGATATTGCACATTAACATAATTGTGTAAGATGGAACCACTGGCAGAAACTGGATGAAGGGTACAAGGGAGCTCTCTGTACTATCTTTGCAACTTCTTGTGAATCTGTAATCATTTCAAAATAAAAAGTTTTTCTAAAGTGTGGGGCACTGATTGTGGGCATCAAAATTCCCTGAGGAAAGCGTTAAAAATGTAAATTTCTGAACCCTACTCTAAACTCACTGATCTAGAATTGTTGAGGTTGTGCCCCAGGAATCTACTTTTTTAACAAGCTTCTCAGGTGATTCTGATGACAGGATTTTTCCAAAGTGTAGGATGCAAAAACATTTTCGGCAGCCCCCAAACACATTACTATATAGATACAGTACTCACAGGAGAAAGTTAGTCCTTTTCCAATTTTCTGAGTCTTTCTGATTACATCAACAGAAAAATCTCGGCTTAGTGTTATGTATCTTAAGCATCTCATTCTCTTTTCCCTTTTTTGCAAAGAGAAAGCACCTTTCAGATTCAGAGCCTTCAGAGCCCTCATCAGGCAATAATAATAGGTAGAATTGAGTAACTCTTTCAGTAGCAGTCAGTACCATTACTTTCTATAAATTTTCCATTTATGATAATGGCATACAGTTTCCTTCTGAATAAAACTACGTAACATTTTTGTTTAAATCAGCTAACATTTTTAGTAAA
Organism: Choloepus didactylus; assembly: GCF_015220235.1. Classification (NCBI taxonomy): domain Eukaryota; kingdom Metazoa; phylum Chordata; class Mammalia; order Pilosa; family Megalonychidae; genus Choloepus; species Choloepus didactylus. The sequence continues at coordinate 56,357,816 of NC_051319.1, read as the reverse complement.
TAATGTGTCAGTAGGTATGTGAATACCCAAGACAGTGATATGCCAGTGAATGAAGTTTGGGAAACACTGTTCTGAGGGACATTAACATTTGGTTCTTCCTCTCAACTTTCTACATGAGGAAGGAGGGGTCCAGATGCCAACACCGAGAAGCACAGGTTCAAGGCACCCAGGCTCCATTATGGCGGCAATATGATGGCTCCTGCCAAGTGGAGAAAGGCAGAAGGCAGATGAGAAGTATCCTTGGGCACCCTCTGGGGCTAGAAAATCGTAACCCTAAGATCCTAAACCTTAGAGGTGTGAGATATTGATGTGTTGTATTTTCTGAGACAAATTTCCTCTTTTCCCTTAGCGTGAAGTAAAATCATTTAAAAGCTGAACTGTGATAAAGAGTCACCAAAGAAGAGAGGTAAACATGCTCCAAATGCTCTAGTGAAAATTAGGGGACTCCCAGGAAAAATACAAATTCATGAATGTGGGCAAATTCTTCTTACTTGGAAATCTTCTCCGACTCACATTTACCAGGAACTTGGCAGGGTCCATGTTTAGATAACAATAAGGCTTCTCCCTAACAATTATAATCTGACTTAATAATAGTAGCTACCGCTGCTCCACTGTGTGCCCATCACCATGCACCCTTTCCTCACTTAATCCTCACAGTTGAAAAGACTGACAGTTATTACCCCTATTCTGTCAAAGAGGCTGGTCCCAGAGAGGTTAGGAGACTGGCCTAAGTCACACAGCTAAGGTTCAAACCCAGGTCTGTGGGGCTTCAAAAATCTGCCTCACTGCAAGCCATCATTCTGTCGAGGCTTCTTGGTGACCTTTGCTTCAAGCACAATCTTGTGGTTTCAGAAGCAGAGGCAAAGAGGAACAACTTCAAGATAACTGCTCTTCTGAGGCACCACAGTTCTGGAGCTCTGTCTCCGCCTTTGCTGCCCAATGGTCTATGAACATCTGTAGGACTTACGATTTCCTTGTTTGAATTTTGATGTTCTCAAAATATGGCTTCTAGTTACACTGCTAGTTGGCAGCACAATAGAAAAATGGAAAGGGACCTCTGTTTTCCATATTTGCAGAGGGCAGTTTGGGCAATAGCCACACTAAGACAGGAAGAAGGAAGAGATGGGTGAGCAGATGAAAATTTACTGACCGATAGCAGAAAACATTCACAGCTATGTGTGCCAAAAGCATCCATTTTTTCTGTGAAGGATCCTGCACCCTGAACTACACACACACACACACACACACACACACACACACACACACACACACAATTTCAAGTTTTCAAGTGCCCATAAGTCCTATAACATATCATCCTAATGAGAAACTTTTCAAAATTATTTTTCCAGCATGAATGCATATTTAAAAGAGAAAACCCAGGCATTCTGTACTTAAAATAAAAGTTATGGATTACACATTCATGAAGGTAGCTTAATAAACTTATTTTTTTTAAATTCAGTTTTATTGAGATATATTCACATACCATACATCATCCATGGTATACAATCAGCTGTTTACAGTACCATCATATTGTTGTGCATTCACCACCCTAATCTATTTTTTTATTTTGAAATAAATTCAAAGTTATATGAACAGTTGCAAAAACAATACTAGCCCCATACACAGAATTCCATCATACCCTGACCCCCCTCCCCTGATAGCCCAATCCACCAACTTTAACCTGCTGTCACATCGCTATTTCTTTTCCTCCCTATCTATCATCCATCATCTATTGCTGTCTTCTGAACATATGAGAGCTAGCTGCACACATCCTTGAAGATACACTATAATTCATATATACTTCCCATGAACAAGAACATTCTTTTATGCAATCCCATTAAGCACAGCTAAGAAGTACAGTAGATTCAACAATGATACAAAGCTTACATTCTATATTTCTTTTTCCTTATGTCTCAACTGTGTCTCTTTGAGCCACTTGTCCTCTATCCTCCAGTCCCATCCAAGTTCATCCTTAGCATCCAATAGTTATCTAGTTAAACGGTATTTTTTTTTTTTTTTTAGTTGTGGAAACATATATACAGCCTAAATCTTCCCATTCCACCCCTCCCTAGCCTTTCATTAGTGGGATTAATCATGTTTAGAATGTTGTAATGCTCTTTCCCAACATCCATTACTAGAAATTTCCCTTCACCTCAAACAGCAACCCTACACTCATTTCCTAACTCCCCATTGCCCCTTCCCCCATTTCTCTTAACCCAAACTCTACTTTTCATCTCTATGGTTATATTCTCTGATAATTTCTTTGTGTTTACTGTGGGGCTTAAAATTAACCTCTTAAATCCCTATCAATCTTGTTTTTCTGTGATACCACCTTCACTTCAATAGGACACATAAACTATGTTTCTATACTCCTTCATTCCCCCACCTTTATATAGTTGTCTAAAATTACATATTTTACATTCAGTTCAAAACCACTGATTTGTCCTTAGAGTTTGTGTATTTTATGTCATGTAGGAAGTAAACAGTGGAATTACAGTTCAAAAATTATTGACTTCTATTTGTATTCCATTGTGTTTGGAGAATGTGTTTTGAGTATATTCAATTTTTTTTTTTAATTTCTTGAGGCTTGTTTTATGTCCCAGCTTATGGTCCCTTCTGGAGAAAAATCTGTGATCATTAGAGAAAAATGAGTGTCCTGGTGATTTGGGATGTAAGGTACTATATATGTCTGTTAAAATTCTCTATATCTCTTTCTCCTTTCCCTGTCTCTCCGCCAGCAAGGCTCCCCTCAGAATCTGAAGTAGGGCAGGTCTTTCATCGGCAAAGTCTCTCAGCATTTGTTTGTCTGTGAAAAATTTAAGCTCTCCCTTAAATTTGAAGGAGAGTTTTGCTGGATAAAGTATTCTTGGTTGGAAATTTTTCTCTCAGAATTTTAAATTTGTCATGCCACTGCCTTCTCGCCTCCATGGTGGCCGCTGAGTAGTCACAACTTAGTCTTTTGTTGTTTCCTTTGTATGTGGTGAATTGCTTTCTCTTGCTGCTTTCAGAACTTGCTCCTCTTCAGTATTTGACAGTCTGATCAGAACACGTCTTGGAGTGGGTTTATTTGGATTTATTCCATTTGGAGTTCGCTGGGCATTTATGCTTTGCGTATTTATATTGTGTAGAAGGTTGGGGAAGTTTTCCCCAACAATTTCTTTGAATACTCTTTCTAGACGTTTACCCTTCTCTTCCCCTTCTGGGACAACAATGAGTCTTAAGTTTGTACATGTTATTTTATCTATCGTATCCCTGAGATCCATTTCAATTTTTTTCTCCATTCTTTCTTTTGTTCTTTCATTTTCTGTTCTGTGGGCTTCTAGGACACTGAGATGTTGTTCAGCTTCCTCTACTCTTGTATTGTGAATATCCAGAGTCTTTTTAATTTGGCCAACAGTTTCTTTTATTTCCATAAGATCTTCTATTTTTTTATTTACTCTTGCAATGTCTTCTTTATGCTCTTCGCGGGTCTTCTTTATGTTGCTTATCTCCTCGGCCATGGTCTTCTTGATGTCCTTTAAATCCTTTGCCATGTTTCCATTCCTCGATTGTAGTTCTTTGATTAATTTTGCAGTTTATAGTGTATCTTCCGATATTTTGATTTGTGTGTTTGGAGTTGGATTCTCCATATCTTCTGGTTTTATCATATGCATTAAGATTTTCTGTTGTTTTTGGCCTCTTGGCATTTGTTTTGCTTGATAGGGTTCTTTCAAGTTGTAAAGAAAAAGGGATATCCATCTAATTTTTCAGGAACACAGTTTGGTGATGTACACTTTCTCTAACTAACCAGCAGATGGCGTCTGTGAGTCACCTATACCCCTCAAGTCAGTTCTCCACCTTGTTCCCGCGGTGTGTGGGGAAATGATTCTTGTGAGTTCAGTTGGAGAACTCAGTTTGGGTGTGTTGCTGGAGCTGTCTGCCCTGAATGTGGGGCGTGTGTATGGGAGGCCAGTGAGGAAAGACAGCTTTAATATTCAAATCCCCCAGGTTCCCGGAGATTCAAGGCCACCACAAGAGTCTAAGCCTTCATTTCAGTTCAGCCCCAGACCCTCTCTCTCGCTGATCCACAAACCACCGGACTTGGCGTAGGGTCCCTGGGTTCTCCAAGCGGATCCCCACTCCCAGCCACGCTCCTCCAGGAGCTCAGCCGAGGGAATGCCGTGCTACGTCACCAGTGTGCACCGTCCCACAAGGGAAGCCCCGGGCCGCAGGGCCATACAGTGGCACACTCTCAGCCTGAGGCAAAAATGGCCGAATGGGGCGTCTCAGCCCCCTCCTCCTCGCACAGTTTCTCCTTCCCAGCTGTGGGACAACTGGCGGGGCTCTGGGCTGTGGGTATGGCCCCGGGCAGGAGTTTATCCAGCCCTCTGGGGGCTAGCTGCTAGCCACGGGGTTTCTTTCTGCTTCCGGCTCTCCCCTCCGTTCTCCTAGACCCAAGGTTATCTGCTGCAGGCTATCTTCCTGGCCAGACACCGAGAGGCTGGCCCAGCCCCCTCTTGCTGTGTTTTACTGCGTGGTTCCCACAATTGCAGCTGAAGCCGCTCCTGGGTTTCCCCCCCCCCCTTTTTTTTTTTAAAGAGCCAGCCGGTCTCCAAACGCTGAACCCTGGCTTCCCCAGCCCACCGTGCAGCTGCGGGTCTTCCAGCCAGCTTACTCACTTGTTTCAGAATGCCGACTCCTGGTTTCACCAAGTGTACGGCCCCTCTGGAGCTAGGAGCCCTCGTCCAGCTGGCGCATTGCTGTAACTGGTATTCTAGGTCACTTTCTGGTTTTTAGCTAGTGTTTTTAACGGAGGCGTTTTTTTCACCCTGTCTCAGCTAGCAGCCATCTTAGTTTCAATAAACTTATTTTTAAAACCCTTAAGTTCTTAAAATAGTACAGGGTATGGGTTAAGGGGTAATTTAGTGGGTTTCTTCCTCCTCAGAGAAAATCTGAGAACATTTTCTCTAATAATAAAGGGCAAAGTACATGCAGTTGTGTAAACTGCAAATTCTCCCCCAGAGTGTGAGTGAAGGAGAGTGCCAGTTTGAAAAAGGACCTTTTTGGCATTTTCCACATAAACCATCTCCCCAGCTCTCGGTGGAAGTCAGTAATGGGGTCACAGAGCGTGGAAAGAGGCAATTCTTCTTGAGCAAGAGATAGAAACATTCCATGTGGGAAACTTTATCTCAAATGGGTGTAAAGAGAACACGTGAATTACGTGGACTTGCAAACTCAGAAAGGCGCTCTCTTGCCATCGCTTTAATTTAATTTCATTTAGTTTAGTTTAGTTTAATTTAATTTATTCATCAGAGGAATCCAGAAAGCTCTGGCTCCTAAGCTCTGCAGAGCTTGAAAAAAGCAGGAGGGGGTAGGGGATGCTCCAGGGCAAAACGAGACTCAAGTCCCAGGCAGGGGCTGGTAGAGGATGAATTAAGGGAATTGGCTAGTTTTTGAGAACCTTAACCAAAACGGATATGGGCACAAAGAACTCCAACGTGAGCACATTTGTTGCAAGAGCAGCAGTTACAGAGAGCAGTCACGGAGAGAAAATGAGAGAAGGGAGCTGAGCCAGGAGTGGCTCTGGGTGAGGCAAAACAGCCGAGCAGGGAAGGGTTTGAGGGTGAAAGCTCTAGATCCGCGCATCTCCAATTTTTGTGCCACAAATCCCGAGTATCTCTTTTAAACACAAATCCTTAATCGGCTGAGGCCAGAGATTCTAAATTTCTAACAATCTTCCAGTAATACTGCTGCTGCTGGTCCGCGGACCACACTTTGAGTAGCAAGGAATTTGCCCACGTTGGTGAAAAATACCTGGGATAGAGGAGATAAGAAAGGGGTGCCATTTCTGAGGACAACATACTTCTGGAGCAGCAGGGATTCTAAAAGGGGCAATGAGCAACAGATTGGATGGGCAGGGAAGGAACCGAAAACTGGCCAGGGGAAGGATCAAGGTCTCTGGAGGAGAGGGAGGAAGGAGATGCCCTGGCACTGGAAGAAAACGTCTTGAGCTATGGGCTGGAGGCTCTTTGGAAAGGGGTAGGAAACGCGCACTTGGAGATAGTTGGCGCCAGGTGTGGCGTCCTGCGTGCGTTCTTGGGGCCGCCCTTACCTGAACTCGCCCTGGTCCGTATAGGTGTTGAGGAAGAGCCCCCTCCTCCTTTCCAGAAACACCGAACCGGAGAAGCTAAGCTGAAGCTCATAGTGGCTCCCGGGCTGCAGGGTCTCGCCGAGCTCCAGCACCATGAACTGGGTGTCCACCGCAAACCACACATTGTCCACGGACACGCGGCCCGCGGTAGCGTTCCCGGTGCCCCGGGACAAGGGACCCCGCACCTCCGCGCGTTCGCAGTCCAGAAAGAAGCTGTGCAGCAGCAGCCTCTTGGTAGCCACAGCGCAGCGCACCGTGATGTTCACGCGACCCGTGAAGCGCAACGACAGCTCTTCGACCTCGTTGGGCCGCAGCCTGGGCCACAGCTCCAGCTCATAGTGTAGCGGCACGACCCAGGGTGGCAGGCGCAGCTGGTCCCAGGGCTCGGGGGTTCGCCTCTTGCGCGGAGTGGCTGCCACCGCCAGCCGGCGGGCTGGGCCGAGCTGCAGGGTTGGCGGCGACTCCACCTGCTCGCGGGACGGGGAAGGCGTGGCGCTGGGAGCCTCCCGGCGGTGCAGCTCGGACAGCGGCACCCACGCGCAGTGGCCGGCCAGGGCGGAGAACGCCGCCAGCGACAGCAGGAGTGCGGTCGTCAGCCCCGCCAGCAGAACGACCACCGAGCGGCTCACATAGAAGCCCGAACTGGAAGCGGGCCCCATGGCGGGAGTCTGGGGCGTGGGCCAGGTGGAAGTTCGGCGAAAACAGCGGCGGCTCAAGCCCCAGGCCGGGATGCTTGGTAAGAAGACCCCCGCCTCTCCTTTTATACCGTCACTCCTCCTCAAAGAGACTGGGAGGATTGAGAGGCTGGAGAGAGTAGTTGGGACCACGGATTCCCACCCCCAGCTAATCAGATGCAGGTCCCTGCCTGCCCACCCCACCCCCGGGCGGGAGAAGAGGCGGACTTGGCATTCTAAGCTGCGGGCCCCTTCGTTTCCGAAGGGAAAGACCATAGGGTAGAGGCTTCCTAGGATCCGGCTGGGGAGGGGGTGGTCAGATCTGGACATCAAAGGCTGGAGTATTTGGATTAATGGGATTTGCTGGGGTGTTCTCCATTACGATTTTGTAACTGAGAAGTTAGGTTTTAACAAATGACTATGATTACTGAATCATTTTACAGATTTTTTTTTTTTTTTTTACTATTTAGTTTATTAGAATAGCCAGAAAGAAATACCTGAAATTGCTAAACTGTAATCCAGCTGCCTTGATCTTTGATAATGATTGTATAACTATATAGCCTTTATCTTGTGTTTCTAAAAACCTTGTGATGGACCCTCACTTATACCCCCTTATCCTCTTTCTCAACTTTAGAGTCTTATGATCAGGAAAGACAGCCCTAATGTTTATTAATAGTGGGCCTTCAGTCAGTAGAGAACCAACCCACACCAATTCCAGAACTATCTTGCTAGAGGAAGCTGGTTCTAACCAAAATTGGCCCACCGGTAACTGAGAACTTAAGAATTAACAAATGATTATGATTACTGAATCATTATATAGATGTTTTTCTTTCTCTATTCTAGAATAGGCAGAAGTTAATACCTGAAATTACTTAACCTCAATTAGTCTCAGCCCTATGTAGAGTTACTATTGTAATGGTTATTCTAGCTTAGTCTCAACCCTGTGTATACTTACTATTGTAATGTTAGCAACTCCATCCACTTTGTTTGAGTCCATAAAGTCTCTGAACGCCTTAGATGCAGATAGACAGATTTTTAGGATAATAGGCCGTCTGATATCCTGCTTCATGAGTAGCAATGAACTCTTTGTCTCTTTGAAACCACTGTGTCATAGATTGGCTGTGGTGTGCATGGAGCAGAGAACACCACATTTGTTCTGTATAATGCCTGACAAGCGCAATAGCTTAGACTTTAACCCATAAGTGACCTATACATCATTATAATACTAAAATTCACACTCATCATCCACCATTTTCTATGTATGTCCTGTGACTGAGCATGTAATCAATGTGCGCTTGCTCAATAACTACATCATATCTAACCTTGTCATCTTGTACCATTGTGCTCATTATCCTAAAACTGCCGATCTTTTGATACTATACAATTATCAGACTATCTGCAGTTTGGTGAGACAGATTTTTAGGCCAGTAGGATATCTGATCTCCTGCTTCACACTTGGCAACAAACTCTTTCCTTGAAACCCCGATGTATCAGGAATTGGGCATTTGAGCATATTGGGCCGAAAACCCACCACTTTTGGTTGGTATCAATTTGGTGACCACGAAGGGACGAGATTCCTAAGAAGCAAGGAGTCTGAATGCTCGAAAGTTCTAGAGCCCTGGCAGAACAGGTTAACACGGCAGTCAAGCCTTATGCAGCACTAGACTTTTTAGCCTAGAGGTTTGGCAACTGGGTTTTTCTCTGCTTTGCTAGCACGCCAGACCCTTGGTACCTTAAAAAGCTTCAGAGAAACACTTTCCAGTTCCAAGTCTGGACATCAGACTGGGTGAGTGGGTCATCAAGGTGAAAGGAGGTCTGGAAGTTAGTATGGTGGCTCGAGTCCCCTGGACCTGGGTTTGAGGCTTGGGTCCCGTTTCCAGAATGATCCCCCTTTGCCCCGACCTCTAAACCTTTCTGTTTTCTGGATACTATTCTGTATGAGGTTCAAGGCCTTACCCTGAGTTTGTCTGTGGAGTATACTCCTAGAAAATAAGTAATCCAACAATAATTGGTATTTAATGAAATTAAGTAAGTGTATAATGCCTGTTTAACTGTTAATCTGTGTGTTTGTTCTAGTTAATAATTGCTGTGTTACTTAAATATATAGTAAGTGTTAAGTGTCTGTTTAAATTTGTTGGTTGGTGTGTTACTGCATTTATATTGTTCAAGTGTTCCTAACTGATTACTGATTGTGAAAATTCTTTAAAATGGGAAACTGTAATTCTAATAACATTCCTGAAGACAGCCCTTTGTGCTATTTTTTAAACGCTGGGAAGATTTTAGTTATGAGCCTATGAAAAAACAACAAAAAATAGTTTATTTCTGTAACACAGTCTGGCCTCAGTATGATTTAGAATCAGAAAAGGAATGGCCTGAAAATGGTTCTATAGAAAAGGACACTGTATTACAGTTAGAGTTGTTCTGCAAAAGACAGCAGAAATGGGATGAGATGATGTATATCAATCCTTTATTTGTCCCTCTCAAAAGTATATTTCTGTGATTCTGTTTTTTGTGTGACTAACTTTCTATTTGTGTCTGCATGGTCAATGTTTATTTTCATACCTCTGGATGGTAATAGCAAATTAACAAAAAAATTCTTAAAGAACTCTATTCAAATTGCTTAAATAAGCACTATATATATATATATATATATATATCTGTGTATATATATATATATATATATATATATGTATATGTATATGTAAATTAGTACTCCTAGAGTCCCAGAGAAAATGGAAAAAAAAAAAAAATCCTCTAGACTCCAGGGTTCAAGGCATTATAATTTATAATTACTGTAAACAAACTTGGATTGGAAAGAAACTGCCACCTGGAATTTCCCAAAGGCAGCAGAGGTCTGCCTCAGGAAACGGCAAAGACTTTTTCAATTGTCCAGGTCACACTTTTATGTGAAATAGATTTAATAATTGGAAACAGTTAAAAGAAGAGCATAGGAACTCTCATCAACACCAAGGCCATCTTAAGGGTCCTAAATCACACTGCCCTCATTTAAAACTTTAAAATCCAAGTTCAACAGACCAGGCTTATTCTTTCTGTCTCACCTATCCCTGCCCTCAGGGCCTCTTAAACCTTTGCCAGATGTAAGTGAACCAGCTAAGGCAGCTATGGGGGAAGAGTTGGGTGCAGAAAGACGGGAGAGATGTGGGCTTGGTTTAGAATTCTTTCCACTGGGCCTGGAGATTAGAAATGGTAGGCACAGAAAAAAATGACCTTTGCAAAGGCAACTGTAGTAAACAAATTATTATTAAAATATAAATAGCCTTTGGATAGGAGTAATTGAATAGAATCTAATTGTTGGAATTCAATAAGTAAAAAAAATGTCCTTGATAGCTGTGGAAAAGTTTTCCTGGATATGCTTGGGACAAATTAAACCATTGTAGTATATTTTTTAGAGCTTGATAGTCCATATGATTTTGAGGTATTTCATAATTTTAGGATATTCTGAAAACAAAGAGTTTTTTTTTTTTTTTATCTCCAATAGAAGGAATAAAGAAGCAAATACATGTGGTGATGAATATACAACTATATGATGATACTGTAAACAACTGATTGTACACTGTGGATGATTATATGGTTAAAAAAAATTTTAACAAAAGCAAATACAGCTGCAAAAAATGCAGTGACAAAGTCTAGTCCTATTCCTGTTTTGTGATGACATAAAACATCAAACAAATATGATATTATTCTACTTAGGTATGTTCTCCCTAAATTTATACAAGTTTACTGATAAAATAAGCTAGCATTACATGTATTAGATCTTTATTATGATAAAAATATATATAAGCTTGTGTTTAATGAAATTAAATTATTTTGAATACTTTATTTTAAAAATAATTATGTTTTGTAAGATGTTTAAAGACAGTTTCAAAGATCTTTTTGGTAACTTAAAGTATGTGGAGATGCAAAATATACAAGATGTGCTTTTTAAAGAAAAGTGTGTAGTTTTATCCTCAAGAATGTGTGGGACAAAGCCTGGGTAGATATGGAAAGTTGTAGGTTTGTGAAAGTGAATTTTGTTTATTGTAGTCAATACTGACTAAAATTTGATAAGCTTGTTTAAGGGAGTATGGTTTGTCCTAAAATAAAATGACTCATTTAAATATGTAAGACAAGACCTGAATGGATATGGAAAGTTGTAGAAGGTTTGAGAAAGTGAATTCTGTCATAGTCAACAATGACCAAAAATTTGATAGGCCTATTTATAATACTTTTTAATGAGCTTTTGTGTCAAACTGTGTATTCATACAAAACTGGAGTATAGTTTGCTCTCTATTAAAATAATGTGGATTGTTGATCTGCTCTTAATGAAAAGCTTTTCTTAACCATCTGAATACTCTGTCTAGAAGAGAAAGAGTTTATATCATATCAGGACAATATCCTTGTGGATGTTTATGTTGACCTTATCATCCTTTATTTCAGAAGTCTTCTTCCTTTTAAAGAAAGACTGTTGGAAAGGATTTGATCTTTCACCTTGTAAAAGTGAGGTGCTAAAATAGTTTAGCATATTACATAGGAAGTGTTCAGGAAGTATTACAATAATTAAAGGGAATTTTCTATCCTTCTGTTAGCTAAATTTGTATGGATAAAATTTTAGTTATATATTTAGAGATTGTATAAAATTCCTAGTTACTTGACAATGTTCTCACTGTCCATGTTACATCCTGATACTGGTCTGCAGGATGTTAGGCAACAGTATGATGTTGTTAGTCATTTTTTTGTTATTCTTAAAAGAGGTTACAGGTCATGGAAACAACCAAATTTACTTGTCAGTTACACTACTTTGCTCTAATGCTTCTCTAAAAGTGCAAATGGTTGACAAAAGGGACTTTAAAAGATAAGCAAGGCAAGTATATAAATTATGTTTTACATACCCCTCATAAATGAATAAAAGTGAGATAAGACAAAACTTCTGCTATAGTTGTGGTTGATGACACCATTATAAGTCAGCTGTCAAATGTTTTATTTCTGAAAATAGCTTCATTTAGCAAATGCTTATAAGAAACTTAGGGCCTAGACTGTAAGCTCATACAGCAGTCACATTTATTCCTTTGCTTTAATTCTGAGATGCTTTGTTCTTTGTGTATAATCTGGTAGTTCCCTGGAACTTTGGGTATCTGTGTGACACCCAAGCGTCAAAGTTAGAGTTCTCCAGCTCTGAAAGTCAGCATTACTCCATACAGCAACTGTTAAAGAAGCTGAAAAAGAGATCAGACTTCAATTAGAGATGTGAATGAAGCTGACTTGGTTAGGACTAAAGTAAACCAGAATACAGGGTAAAAGATGATATTGTCTCTATTTTCAGATTTTAACTTCTGTATGAGATCAAAGGAAGAGATATTTAGTTTGTCCAAAATTTAAATTTTCTGTCGCACAATATCTAATTTAACCTCTCTGGTCAGTTTATTTAAACAACCTAATTCAGCTTTGTTTGCCACAGAACCTAGAATACAGAATGAGATCTTGATATTCTATACAAGTTAACATAATACCCTGAAGCAGTTCAGAGTATTTTGGGTAGAAAATGAAAAAATATTTGAAAAGTCCCTTGAGGCACTGGAGAAAAAACACAGAACTATTAAACTTCCCTACCTGGGGAATTCCTGGTATACTCTTAAGCAATAGAGGCTCCCAATTTAATAAGCCAAGCCCTTGATTGAGGTTTGCCTTTATGAAACTTATTTCTGTAATGGCAAAGCTAAGCCTACTTGTTATTAATCCCTAAGAGTCACCCACAGAGAACCATTTTTGTTGCTCAGGTATGGCCTCTCTCTCTAAGCCAGATGCTGCAAATAAACTCAATACCTTCCCCCCCCTACATGGGACATGACTTCCAGGGGTGTAAGTTTCCCTGGGAATATGGAACATGACCCCCAGGGATGAGCCCTGGCATTGTGGAATTGGCAATACTTTCTTGACCAAAAGGGGGGAAAGAAATAAAACAAAATAAAGTTACAGTGGCTAAGAGATTTCAAATAGAGTCAAGAGGAGATTCTGGAGGTTACTCTTATGCAAGTTTCAGCCAGTTAGTGCAAACTGCCACAGTATGCCAAGCTCCAACTAACAGTGTTCCTGAAAATCCTAAAGAATACCCCAGGTTCTAAGACTCTATAAAAACTTTACTTATTAAGTTTATTTTTTAGGGAGTTAAAGTTTCCAGATTGTTCCTAGGCCAGATAAGCCCTGAAACCCAGGGTACCAGTCTCTCCAAGAACAACAAACAGTTTTATTCCTCTACCCCATAATGTCAACACCCCTTTTCAGCATGAAGAAGTTAGAATGGCCGTCACCCAGATATCCCTCAAGATTGAGAGAATGATCAAATGAGAGGGAGGAGTTGCAACAGAGAAGTCAGGATTTAACAAATGATTATGATTACTGAATCATTATATAGACATTTATTTTACTTTCTAATGGTTAGAATAGACAGAGAGAAATACCTGAAATTGCTGAACTGAAATCTAGCTGCCTTAATCTCTGATAATGATTGTATAACCATATAGCCTTTATCTTGTGACTATAAAAACCTTGTGACTGACCCTCACTTGTATCCCTTTACCCCGTATCTCAACTTTAGAGTCTTATGATCACTAAAGACAGCCCCTAATGTTTATTAATGAAAGGCCTTGAGTCAGCCCAGAATGAAATCACCCCAATTCCAAAACTATCTTGCTAGATGTGGTTTGATCCAAACAAAATTGGCCCACCTAACATGTCAGTAGCTTAAACTTTAACCTGTAAGTGACCCAGATCTCATTATATTACTAAAAATCACAGCCATTATCCACCAGTTTCTCACATACATTCTGTAACTAAGCACGTCATCAATTTGCTCATGCTCAAGAATGAGATCATCTCTTACCTTGTCATCTTAAGCCATTGTGCTCATTATCCTAAAACCTGCCCATATTTTGATACTGTAAAACTATCAGACTATCTTCAGTTGGGGGAGACAGTTTTAGGCCAATAGGCCATCTGATCTCCTGCTTCATGCTTAACAATAAACTCTCTTTGAAACTCCTTTGTCTCAGGAATTGGTCATTTGAACTCATAGTATGAAGAACTCACTGCTTTCGATCGGTATAAATTTCAGCAGTTGTTTAAAAAGGGCCAGATACGAGCACCCTGGACACTTTAGCCACCGTGATAAGCTGTCTGCAATCTCTGCTTCCTATAGTGCTAGGGGGTGCGGTGGTATATTGTGCAAGGGGACCTTCCAGGGAGGAAGGGCAGGAGAGCTTCTCTGAAGTAAACCTTTGAGGGACGACTACCCAAGTTGGAACAAACTTCCAGAGCCAGATCGTTGGCCTTAAATTCACCTCCTGAAAAAGCCCTGGGTGCACTGGTCCAAGAAGCGAATGCGAGAACGCGGACCAGACCCGGAGCCTTTTCGGAGGTTGGAGGAGCGGCGCTGGAGGAGGGAGCAAGAGAAAGCTAGAGAGTGCGGTGTCTGCCTCCCTAGCAAAGGGGAGAGGAGGGGCGCCTTACCTAGGGCAGGGCCAGCGGAAAGCATCTGCCCGGGCTGGGAGTTCCTGTCCTCGGGTTGGGTCTGGATCCCCGCACGAAACACTCCTGCCTGGGGGAAATGGGGACCTCCTACTTTGAAAACCTTTTCGTTTCAAGCAAAGAGAGTAAAACAATCAGGCGGTCAGCCTTTCCATCGGGAAACTACGGGGCTGGAACTCGTTTCCCGGGCGGTGCCCTAGCCGCTGAGGTCTTTGGCAGGCCGGGCATCTGTTTGCTGTTTAGCCGGTGCGCGGGGTTCGGAGTCGGCACGCACTCACCGGGCTGATGTTGGGCTGGGACTGCAAGTACTCTGGAGACACTGGGGGCGGGGAGCTGGGGGAGGATGTTGAAAGATCTGATTGCCGGCTGCAGATTTATTTGGGCGTTTTTCTAGTCTTTAGATTTGTTCAGTTTTTCAAAGCGTAGTGGATTTTCTCGTCGCAGCTATAGAACGGATTTCGCTTTCCTGCTTCGAACCATATTTCCCTTCCACCGAGGAAACCCTTCCACCTGAGTTCAAACTCGGAGTAAAGCGTTGTGATTCTCTGGGGAAATGTGCACTTCCCTGCTCCTGGAACCGAAATGAATCATATTAACTAAAAAGTCTCTGGAACAAGACAGGGAAAAGGGTGGAGACGACACCAAATTCACACAGGTGGTTGTTGCTGTAATCTGTGGACCCGTCTCCGGATCCCAGGCTGCATTTGGTTTCTTCAGAAACGGAGCAATCTTATTTAAAAATAATTAAGACCATATGCATCACTCTCAGAGGCCCTGGGTAGAGCTAAGGGAGGAGAAACTCCTATTTCTCCCTACATACCTATGTCTGCTAGAATTGTGAGCTGCCGCGATCGTTCCAGGGGCCTGTGGGTTTAGGTCATTTTCAGAAAGGGATTGTAACAGACATGGCGCTAATTAATTAATTGCTTATATTACTAGCCCCTGGACAATTTCTTGAAGGAAGATAAAAGATTCCAGACTTCAAAGGAAAAATTAAAACTCAGTAACAGGTTTGCTTCAAACTCTCATCAGCGGTGCTACTGAAAAGTATGTACATGGACAGGTAGTATTTAATTCCATTTTTCTAATATCATTAAAGAAATAAGGATTGGTTCCCACACAAAAGGTTTCAAAGTAATAACATCATACCAAATGATTCAATAACTTAAATCTTATTAAAAAGGATGATGTTCTGATATATCATTAATGTTACTTAAAAGAAGTTGCAAAATAACATATCAGCTGGGTCAGGATTATGATTACATTAAAAAAGAACTGGAAAATACTATTAATGTGAAAGAGTCGACATTTCAATGAAAGAGTAGTTCTGGAATATAGATCAGTTGGCAGGAAAGCATTCACTACAATAATCCCCACTCCCCTAATTTTTTTAATCAGCTGCTCAGAAAATGTCTATTCAGATAAGCTACAACAGTGATTCTCACTTGGGGGTGATTTTGCCCTTCAGGAGAGATCTGGCAGTGTCTCAAGACACTTTTGGTTGTCACAACTAGTGATAGGTGCTACTTACATCTAATGAGTAGAGGCCAGGGATGCTGCTAAACATTTTATGATGCATAAGACAGCCCTCCATAACAAAGAAGTATCCCATCCAAAATGTCAATAGTACCTCTGTTCAGAAATCCTGAGCTAAAGCAATAATCCAAACTTTTTATATGCTACCTAGGTGAATCTTCTGCTTTGTATCTTGTGCTGCTGCTATTTACCTTTGTTGTTTGTGTTTATGTTATGGCATGTCTATTCTTTTTCCATATTTATTTCTTGGTATTTATTATGAGCCCCTATTGAGCCACATGACAATTTTTTTTATTTATTTTGGCAATTTAACTTTTTGAATGGTTAATATATTCACAAAATTCAAAAATCAAAACAATATGGAATTTTACATGTTGAGGCATCTTGCTTCCACCTCTCCCATAGTTAATAATTCTTAATAGATTTTTTGTGTATCCTTTCTATGTTTTTTCATGCAAATCAAGCAAATATAGTGATGTATCCTTGTATTTCTCCCTTTTCTTATATAAAAGATAATATACTGTATATGCAGCTCTGAACTTTGCATTTTTCACTTAACAGTATATCCTGGAACTCTTTCCATATATGTCCATAGATATCTTTTCATTCTTTTCTACAGCTGCATAGTATCCTATTGTGTGGATATATTATTGTAAAGATTTCACCAGTTTGGTTCTTTGAAAAGATTCACCAAGTCCCACAGAGTATATTTACATTGGCTTTTATTTAAAGGCAAAGGATACAGTGCAACAAGAGAAAGAGAGTAAGGAAGAGAGTACAGGCAAGCATCAAAAATCAAAGAGAAATTCCATGTCCAAGCTCCCCAGGGGCCTTTATTTGGACCATGTTATGTCACCAGCTTAAACCACCAAGAGCTCAAAGGATAAACTCTTAAAGAGGTCCTTCAAACAATCAAACCAGACTTGTTAAATCTGAAGTCCATTTGCAAACCACCTGTAAAGATACCAAACCTAGGGGACCTCAGGGAGTTTCAGGCCTTAATCAGCACATCATATATTGGCCAAGAGTCAAAAACCAGATATTCAGAAATAAGAAGTTAAGACCACTGAAAATTCTCTCCTCCAAGAAAACAATGAGAACACTTAACAAAAATTGTCGGAGTTAACTTTCTCAGAACTCGAAATTAACCAAAGGCTTGCAACAATCTTGGAAGTGTTTATTCATGAAAAAAAAAAAAAAAAAGCCAAATATCAGTTTTAAAAAAAAAGATTGTATTTATGGAATTTAACTTGCCCTATTCTCATCTTCCTCTTTCCAGCTCTGTAGTAACATTGAAAACCAGTAGCCTTCAATCACCATGAAGTGGCTGCCATGGCAGCCACTGGAAAGAGCATAAAATGGTTAGAGCCCCTTCAAAACCCCTTTCTCAGAGAATTGTTATTATTTGAACTATCAGATGATTTTCTGGAAAATCCCACACTCAAGGCTGTCTTTATTGACCTGACTCAGAATTTGGCATATACCAATAACCATCCCCCAGGAGCAATTGTTAAAAAGAATAGAGGCAATTGCTAACATCATGGCTGCCTGACGTGGAGGTTAACAACTGCGGCAAACAATAGACTAATCAAAAAGCTTAAAAGGAAAAGCTTGGAAATGAGCTGTCAATAGGGGATGTTCTAGTTTGCTAATGCTGTCGGAATGCAAACCAGAGATGGATTGGCTTTTATAAAAGGGGGTTTATTTGTTTACACAGTTACAGTCTTAAGGCCATAAAGTGTCCAAGGTAACACATCAGCAATCGAGTACTTTCAATGGAGGATGGCCAATGGTGTCCAGAAAACCTCTGTTAGCTGGGAAGGCATGTGGCTGGTGTCTGCTCCAAAGTTCTGGTTTCAAAATGGCTCTCTCCCAGGACGTTCCTCTCTAGGCTGCAGTTCCTCAAAAATGTCACTCTTAGTTGCACTTAGGATATTTGTCCTCTCTCAGCTTCTCCGGATCAAGAATCTCCTTTCAATGGCCATCTTCAAAATGTCTCTCATCTGCGCTCCTGTGCTTTCTTCAAAGTGTCCCTCTTGGCTGTAGCAAGCTCACTCCTTCTGTCTGATCTTATATGGTGTGCCAGTAATTTAATTCAGACACACCTAATGGGTGGGCCAACACCTCCATGGAAATTATCCAGTCAGCACCCACAATTGGGTGGGGCGCATCTCCATGGAAAAACTCAAAGAATTTCAATCTAATTAACACTGATAGGTCTGCCCACACAAGGTTACATCAAAGATAATGGTGTTTGGGGGACATAATACATTCAAACTGGCACAGGGGATTTTGAAAAGCTCCAACAAATTCCCAAAAATCTAGAAGGCCGTACCCAAGTATAGGGTTGTATGCATGACCAAGCTGCAAGCATGCTCAGGAAAGACCTAAGAAGGCCCTAAACTCTCACATCTGGCTAATCCTGAAGCTTTATGCAAGGAGACTATGAAGGCCAAGGCAGAGTTGTCAACTGCCACACTGCCCCAATTAAAAAATATCAATAGAGAGACAGAAATTATCAAAAAGAACCATATACAAATTTTGAAAGTTACAATAACTGAATTGAAAATTTTATTAGAGGGGTTCATAGCAGATTTGACCAGGAAGAAGAGACAATTGGTGAAACTGAAAATAGGCCAAATGAAATTAGCCAGTCTAAGGAAAAGAAAGTAAAAAGAATAAATAAAAATGGACAAAGCATAAGAGATCTGTGTGACACCATCAGACATACTAATATAGGATAATGAGAGTCTCAGAAAGAGAGGAAAGAAAGAAAATCAACTGAGTTTCTATAAACTTCCCATGAACAATCTGAAAATGAAATTAAGAATAGAATTCCACACTACAAAAAAGGAAAACTATAGGTCAATCTCCCTAATGAATATAGATGCAAAAATCCTAATCAAAATACTTGCAAATCAAATCCAAAGGCACATTAAAAGAATTATACACCACAACCAACTGGGGTTCATTCCTGGCACAGAAGGGTGGTTCAGCGTAAGAAAATCAATTAATGTAATTCAACACATTAACAAACCAAAAGGGACGAATCAAATGATCATCTCAATAGATGCTGAAAAGGCATCTGACAAAATTCAACATCCTTTTCTGATAAAAACACTTCAAAAGGTAGGAATTGAAGGAACATTCCTCAATATGATAAAGGGCGTATATGAAAAACCCACAGCCAGCATAGTACTCAACAGTGAGAGCATGAAAGCCTTCCCCCTAAGGTCAGGAATGAGGCAAGGATGCCTGCTGTCACCTCTATTATTCAACATCGTGCTAGAAGTTCTAGTCAGAGCAATTCACCAAGTCAAAGATATAAAAGGTATGCAAATTAGAAACGAAGAAGTAAAGCTGTCATTATTTGCAGATGATATGATCTTATCTTTGAAAAATCCTGAGAATTCAACCACAAAGCTACTTGAGCTAATAAAATTCAGCAGACTGGAAGGATATAAAATTAATGTACATAAGTCAGTAATGTTCCTATACACTAGTAATGACCTAACTGAAGAGGCAATCAAAAAACAAAATTCCATTCACAACAGCAACTGAAAAAATCAAGTACCTAGGAATAAACTTAACCAAGGACATAAAAGACCTCTACACAGAAAATTATAAAATTTTAATAAAAGAAATAAAAAAGGATCTAAACAGGTAGAAAAATATTCCATGCTCAACTGACATCTTAACAATGTTTAGTTACATTGTTAAGATGTCAATTGTATCCAAACTGATCTATAGATTGAATGCAATTACAATAAAAATTCCAACAAACTACCTGGCAGACTTGGAAAAGCTAGTCATCAAATTTATTTGGAAGGGAAAGGAGCCTCAAATTGCCAAAAACATCCTAAAAAAAGAAGAATGAAGTGGGAGGACTTACACTTCCAGACTTTGAAGGCTACTAAATGCTACAGTGGTCAAAACAGTATGGTATTGGCATAAAGATGGACATATTGATCAATGGAATTGAATTGAGAATTTGGAAAGAGACTCCCAGATACACGGTCAACTGATTTTTGTTAAGGCCCTGTGCTGTTCTGAATATATTATGTCCCCCAGAAAAAGCCAATCCATTTCTGGTGTTTTGCAAAACAGCAGCATTAGCAAACTGGAACATATTTTGATACCTAGAGTGGGGTGCTGCTGAGTTTGCAAATAACAAACATGTTGGAAAGGCTTTTTAAATGGGTAAGGGGAAGATTCTAGAGGAATTGTGAGGAGCTTGATAGAAAAGGCCTAGACTGCTTTGAAGAGACTGTTGGCACAAATATGGAGTCTAAAGATACTTTTGATGAGGTCTTGAGCAGAAATATTGAATGTGTCGTTGCAAACTGGAAGGAAGGCAATCCTGTTTTTAAAATGGCAGAGAATTTGGCAAAATTGTGTCCTGGTGTTGGATGGAAGGCAGAATCTGAAAATGATGAGCTGGGATACCTAGCTGAAGAGATTTTGACACTAAATACCGGAAGTGTGGCCTGGCTTCTCCTTGCAGCTTATAGTCAAATGTGACAGGACAGAGATAAGCTACAAAATGAAGACTTGAGTATGAAGACATAAGAAACTGATCATTTGGAAAATTCCAGGCTTCCAAAAAGTGGGACCTCAGAAGCTACAGCACCACGTGAGGATTTAACCAAATACGGAACCAAACCGCCATTTCAGTACAAGCCAGGATTGGAGATGGAGTTATCCAGAAAGGATCTGTGGAAAGTCCAATTGTCTGATGTTTTTGACCCCTGTGTGCTTCACACCAAGCCAGTGAGATTTTTGAGAGAACTGTATAGCTGAAGCCATGGTGTGGACTGGCAGGGACAAAGGAGCAAATTGAAGGAAAAATTTCTTCAAAGACAGAGCCACGGAGATTGAGGTCTGGAGCAGCCCCTGCACGTGGAAAGGGTGAGTTTGCCCTGGAGGCAGAATGCAGGCCTTCTGCTTGGATGCTCAGGAAGACTGCTGCCACCCCAGGTCCCAGAGAGGGTGGAGCACATTCCCTGAGGATTGGGGAGATCCTGGCTGCCATCCCACTCTTCAGAGGGGGGACAGCCTTTGTCCCAGAGAGGTGGAGTCTGGGTGGCACCCCAATGTTTGAGGAGGGTGGGGCTGAGAAGAAAGTGGTCTCCCCAATGTGTGGATATATTGGAGCACTCACTCCAGGGTTTGGAGAGAAAAGGGCTGCCACATAGGCCCTTGGAAAGGGTTGCACTCCCACTCTCTCAAGCCCCTAGGATAAAATGTCATTCTCTAAATGACTCTCAGACTTTGAAATCTAATTGAGTTTGCCCTGTGAGGTTTAGGAATTGTTTTGGCCCCTTAAACCCTGTTTTCTTTTCAGTTTCTCCTTATGGCAATGGGAATGCTTATCCTTTGACTGTCCTTCCTTTGTATATTGGCAGGCAGCAGATAACTTTTTCTAAGTTTCACAGGTCCACAGCTAGAGGGGAATTTTGCTTTAGGACAGACCATGCCTGTAACTGATTTTGATGGGATCTTGTACTTACCAATTTTACTGAAATGATTTAAGTTTTTGTGATATTGCGACAGGATGAATCTATTTTGTATTTTGAAAGAATATGTTTTTTCTGGGGTGCAGAGGGTGGAATGTTCTGGTTTGTAAATATTATGCCCCCCAGAAAAAGCCAATCCATTTCTGGTGTTTTGCAAAATGGCAGCATTAGCAAACTGGAATAGCCCCCAAATCCACTGAACTGGGACAGAACAGTCTCTTCAACAAACGGGGCTGGGAGAACTGGATAGTCATTAAAAGTGAATGAAAGAGGACCCCTACCTCACACCCTATACAAAAATTAAGTCAAAGTGGATCAAAGACTTTAATATAAGAGCTAGTACCATAAAATTCCTAAAAGATAATATAGGGAAACATCTTCAACACCTAGTATTAGGAGGTTGCTTCTTAGACCTTACACCCAAAGCACAAGCAACAAAAGAAAAAAATAGATAAATTGGAACTCCTCAAAATCAAAAGCTTCTGTACCTCAGATGAATTTGTCAAAAAGGTAAAGAGGCAGCCAACACAATAGGAGAAAATATTTGGAAACCATGTGTCTGATAAGAGACTGATATCTTGCACATATAAAGAAATCCTACAACTCAACAACAATAGTACAAATAGCCAAATTATAAAATGAGCAACAGATATGAAAAGACATTTCTCTGAAGAGGAAATACAAATAGCTAAAGAACACATCAAAAAATGTTCATCTTCACTAGCTACTAGGGAGATGCAAATCAAGACCAAAATGAGATGTCATCTCAAACCAACAAGAATGGCTGCCATCAAACAAACAGGAAAATACAAATGCTGGAGAGGATGTGGAGAAATTGGGACTCTTAGTCACTGCTGGTGGGACTGTATAATGGTACAGCTGCTCTGGAAGACAGTTTGGTGGTTTCTCAGAAAACTAGATATTGGATTACCCTATGATCCAGCAATTCCACTTCTAGGTATATACCCAGAAGATTTGAAAGCAGTAATATGAATAGACATTTGCAACACTGATGTTCATAGCAGCCTTGTTCACAATTGTCTAGAGATGGAAACAATCCAAGTGTCCTTCAACAGATCAGTGGATAAACAAAATGTGATAGATACATATGATGGAATACTATGTAGCAGTAAGAAGCAACAAGGTCCTGAATTATATAGCAACATGGATGAACTTTGAAGATATAATTCTGAGTGAAATAAGTAAGACACAGAAGGAGAGATATTGTATGTTATCACTTATATGAACTCTCTGAGCAATGTAAAATCAGTATCTTGTAATATAGAATATTGGGGGCCTAGTGATAGATAGTAGCTAGTGAGGGGGAATGATAATCTAATATGTTCAGATATGTTAAAGATGGTGAATTCAAATGTATGGTAATGAATAGGGGTGACAATTGTTTGTTAATGGGATAATAAGTATCAGAGGTGTATTGAAGGTGATTAGGATTGAAAGGGGTTATTTAAAGGCATGTTTCCCACAGATCAGCACCACAAATATACACAGATGCTTGCATGATATACATCTAAGCTATGACACTGGCACAGAGAGTTGACAACAGAAGGTATATGGGAAAAATCTACATATTGCATACTAGTGACTATAATTAATAGGAATACCACACTAGCATTACATGAATGCTAGGGACAGATAATTAAGGGCTGACAAGAGCTATGAGATGTTTTGGGTCATGAGAATTGTTTAAAATGGAGAGTGATGAGGATTGTACAACTAAGTGATGATAATGTGAGATATGGATGGACTATCATGGACATAACATATGCTATGTGAACTTAGGAACCCCCTACTTTTTAAGTCAAGCCCTCAATATTGAGGCTTGCTTGGGTAAACATATGGTTGTAAAGGGGAGAGTAAGCCCACCTATAATTATGCCTAGGAGTCACCTCCAGAGAACTCCTTTTGTTGCTCAAATGTGGACTTTCTCTCTCTAAGCCCAACTCTGCCAATAAATTCATCACCCTCCCCCTGATGTGGGACAGGACCCCCAAGGAATGGGCCTTCCTGGTGATGTGGGACATGGATTCCAGAAATGAGCCTGACCCTGGCATTGAGGGATTGAGAATGCCTTTTTGTCCAAAAGGGGGAAAAGAAAGGCAACAAAATAAGTTTTTTTTTGGCTAAGAGAATTCAAATAGGGTCAAGAGGCTGTCCTGGAGATTACTCCTATGCAAGCTTCACCTAGATGTCAAATGACCACAATATGATAAGCCCAAGTCACAGTAGTCGTTAAGACCTTAAAGAATACCTGGATCCCTATCTGGGATTCTATAACAGTTTCACTCACTAAGACTATTCTTCAGAAACTTAAATTCTTCAGAGTTCTCCTATTTCAGCTAAGTCCCAAAACCCAGAGGTAATAGCCTCTTCAAGAATATCAACTAGATGTGTCCCCTTTGCTCATAAAGCTGACACCCCTTTTCATCATGAACAGGTTAGGGGGATCATTGCCTAAACATCCCTGAAGATCGGGAAAGTGATTAAACTAGAGGAAGGGGTAGCAACAGACAAGATGGAATTTAACAAAGGATTATGAATACTGAATCTTTATATAATTTTCTTTATATAATATATAAAGAATTATATATATAACATATAATTTATATATATATAAATATATAATATATAATTTTCTTTTTCTTAGTTGCTTTCCTTAGAAGGAAAGAATTAAAATGATGGAACTGTAACACATAGCATCCTTTGAAATTTGTCCTATAGCTACTTGTCAAATTGTAATTTGAAAGCTATACCTTTTTGTATATATATTTCACAATAAGGAAATGACTGAAACTATGGTACTATACCTCATAATAACTTTGGAAATTTCCTATATATCTACTTGTTAAATCATACTTTGAAAGATATTACCTTTTTGTATATATGTTATATTTCATAATAAGGGAACAACGGAAACTGTGGAACTGTAACCCATAATATTCTTTGCATTTGCTCTCTAACTGCTTATCAAATTGCACTTGGAAAGTTATCACTTCTATGTATATATATGTTATATTCTACAATTAAGAATATGATTTAAAAAAGAAAAAAAGAAAAGAATTCCATTTATGATAGCGATTTAGTTAGGGTTCTCTAGGAAAACAGAATCAACAAGAGACATCTGTAAATATAAGATTTTATAAAATTGTCTTAGGCAACTTTGGGGATGCCTGAGTCCAAATTCCATAGGGCAGGCAGTAAGCTGGCAACTCCAGTGAAGGTGTTTGATGAACTCCTCAGGATGTGAAATGGTAACTCCGATGAAGGTGTTCAATGAATGTCCGGCGCCCTCTCGCTCGGTCCCACGCGTCCTGTCCTCGGCCGGCAAGGAGAACAGAGGGAAAGAGGGAGAGACACAGACAAACCAACACCCGAGGCACACAGCGGTAGTGAATGCAAGCCCTTTACTGGAGCCAGGAAGAAAACTTTCTCTGTTACATATTCCACGCGAGGCCTTACACCCCGTGGGAGAACAACCTCTATGCGGCCGTCAGGCACGGCTCCCTGTGGGCTGTCTCCCCGAGGCTAGCGCGGGCACTTTCTTATATACGATAGTTACAACCAATGTGCAGGCACTACGTAAGCGTGTACAATAGGCTAGCAGGCAGCCGCCGCCCTAAGCGTCATATGCGGAAACGGGATGCAGGCGCCATCTTGGCTCACTCGATGGGCGGGGGTAACTCGAGAGCAGGTCTCGGCGTGTCCAACAGGCCCTAACTCTAGAGCAGGTCGCGGCCTGTCCACTAGGCCCCAACCCGGGAAGCGGCTTTCCACATCTCCCCCTTTTTTATATATTTCACCCAGTGTCTCCATTGATGAGTGTACTCCCGTGGGCTTGAGTGACCCACTACATGTTTTGGTGCTTTGGGGAGTCTGGACTAGGCCCCTGCCATTTCACGGCAGAACCTCTGGCACCGACCAGAATGCTTACCTCATATAGAGACCGGAGAGCCCGTGAGCTGGAAACGACGTGACTCTCCCTACCGGACTTTGCCTTGTAACTGGGTAGTGATAGTTGGGACAGGAGAGTGGCATCCAGCGTCAAAGGCGTCACTAGGCGTCTCTGTGCAATGGCCAGAGCCCCGTGCGGCCGTCACCGGGCTCCCGCCTACGAGACTCGCCTGAGACAAAATTTGAGACTGCTGGAACTATCAGCTAAATCCGGGATATGGCTATGGACTCTGCCGCGAACCCTGCCCCAGAGTGCCCCACCCCGAAGGGGATCGATCAGTCGAGAGCCTGCTGTTCAATATGAGGGAGGAGTAAAGGGAATCAACGATAGTTCAGCGAGTCGGGGGCTCAGCAGTGACAAAGCGTCTTGTCGATTGTCGATGGCTTAGCTGCTGCGGGCTAGGTGAAGGAGTCACAGGCGGAGGGAGGTTCAAAGTCCAACAGTTCAGAGAAGCCGGAGCGCGGCGTCGGTGCGATGCTTTTGCGACCGAGAAAAGCCTCGTGGCCGTCGAGCCGACCGATGGCGACGGGGTCGCGGAGGATTGGCTGGTCCTCCGGAGCAGTGGTCATCAGAGGTGGCGAGTTGCTGGTAAAAGATAGCACCGGTCTGCTTCCTCACAAGTTGGACGATTCTGCGAATGATGTATGGTCCTAAAGCAAGAGCTAGAATAATTATTATTAGGGGGCCAAGAAAGGGAAGGATATATGGGAGGACGAGAGCGAAGAAACTGGACCAATAACTGGCAGCCTCACGATCTCTTTTACGTTTTTCCAGTCCTTCCCGGACCTTCTTTAGACTGTTCTCTGCAAGACCTGTGGTATTGGCATATACACAACACTCTTCCCCTAGGGCGGCACAGAGGCCTCCCTCTTTGAGGAGCAGAAGATCGAGGCCTCGGCGGTTTTGGAGCACCACCTCAGAGAGGGAATTAATAGAATTTTTAAGATGGGAAATAGCGTCTTGTAGGTGACGGATGTCCTCGTCGACAGCAGCCCGGAGATGAGTTAGGGCGAGACTGTGACTGGCTAATGCAGCAATCCCGGTACCAGCGCCTGCAAGACCTAGGAGGGTGGCAACCGTGAGGGCGGTGATGGGTTCTCGCTTTTGCAGCTTGGCAGGAACTGCAGTTGTTTAAAATGTAAGGTGGCAACCTTAAATGGCAGTAGGTACAACAAGGCCATACTAGAGGCTATAGGTTCTTCCCTGTTAAGGGAGACAAGCTAGCCAAGTGAAAAGCCCTACAATGCTCAAATATGTTATAGCAAGCAGGGATCTTTCTAACAGATTCCAATCTTTTGGGGCAACTGTTGCTAATCCGGCTGCAAACAGCGAAGCCAGAAGACCAATCAAGAAAAGTTGACAAGA
Source organism: Choloepus didactylus (assembly GCF_015220235.1). NCBI lineage: Eukaryota > Metazoa > Chordata > Mammalia > Pilosa > Megalonychidae > Choloepus > Choloepus didactylus. Next base: position 56,331,104 of record NC_051319.1, on the reverse strand, counting down.
AAGGAAGGTCGTCCTGCCGTAACTTGGGTTTCTGAGGTGTGGCTGGCTCGAGCTGAGGTACGGGTGGTTGGAGCTGAGGTGCGGGTGGTATTCCTTTAAACTCTAAAGACAATCCATCAGGGAAAAACTTTCCAGTGCATGTTATGGAAATGATTTGCACTGTGATAGTAAAATGAGGTTTTTGTTTTGTTTTATGTTATGTTTTAAAGACAATTCTAAATCATCTCTCTGGAAAGCAAGACCTCAAACTCTTTATCAGGACATTTCCTTCTCTTATGCAAATAGACAGTCCAAAGGCAGTGAGTCATCTCAATCGATTGCCCACAGTCAGCCACAGACCGATCTCCCTGCTCCACTCTCTCCTCCCGGGTGGCTCGCGGCCAACCCCCAGTTCAAGGATCGCGCGAACGGTCTCCCATATAGGGACTAAAGGTGGATTCAGACAAACGTTAGTCCGACGCGCCCAATCTATATCGTGACCAAACTTCAGCCAAGAAGGCAGACCGAGGCTGCCGGAGGAGGGAAACCAGGGGGCAAAAATTTCAACATCATTAAGAAACTTCTGTAGGGAGCTTTTCCTAACTGAAATACCCCTCTGCTTCAGGAGGGCTTTTAAAGGAGCTAACAAGGGTAAACTTCCAGACTGCCCCATGCTTGCAGTCGGCACTGTACTTTTAGCTAACAAAGATAAACTTTCAGACTGCCCCATGCTTGCAGTCGGCACTGTACTTTCAACCACTCGGAGAGCTCTTCCGAGTCCCCGGGACCGCCTGAGAATCCACGGGCCCTGACTCTCACGTAAAAGGAGCACTCACCTTCTCGCGCTGGCCGGGCGCAGGAAGTCCGCTGTCCACCACCAGCTCAGCTGGTCAGAGCTTGGTCGAGTGTTCGAGTGCCCCGTACGGGCCACCACTTGTCCGGCGCCCTCTCGCTCGGTCCCACGCGTCCTGTCCTCGGCCGGCAAGGAGAACAGAGGGAAAGAGGGAGAGACACAGACAAACCAACACCCGAGGCACACAGCGGTAGTGAATGCAAGCCCTTTACTGGAGCCAGGAAGAAAACTTTCTCTGTTACATATTCCACGCGAGGCCTTACACCCCGTGGGAGAACAACCTCTATGCGGCCGTCAGGCACGGCTCCCTGTGGGCTGTCTCCCCGAGGCTAGCGCGGGCACTTTCTTATATACGATAGTTACAACCAATGTGCAGGCACTACGTAAGCGTGTACAATAGGCTAGCAGGCAGCCGCCGCCCTAAGCGTCATATGCGGAAACGGGATGCAGGCGCCATCTTGGCTCACTCGATGGGCGGGGGTAACTCGAGAGCAGGTCTCGGCGTGTCCAACAGGCCCTAACTCTAGAGCAGGTCGCGGCCTGTCCACTAGGCCCCAACCCGGGAAGCGGCTTTCCACAAATGAACTCCTCAAGAAATGCTCCACTGGCTAGCCAAAAAAGAAGTGAAGGTCCTCTCTCTCTCTTCCTTAAGTCTTCAACTGATTGGATTAAATCAAGCTGATTGAATTCCCTCATTGCAGAAGGCACACCCTTCATTGATCTAATCAGTCACAGGTGGAGTTAATTGGCTGATTTTATAAACCAGTCTTCTGGTTTATTAATCAGCCACAAATGTCCTTGCAGTAACAATTAGGCCAGTGCTTGTTTGACCAGACACATGGACACCATTATTTGACCAAGTTGACACATAAACCTAACCATCACAAATAGCATCAAAAATAATTTAAAAATTAGAATAATTTTAATAAAAGAAGTGCAAGACTTAAACACTGAAAACTACAAAACATCTTTGAGAGAAATTAAAGAAAACTTAAATAAATAAAAAGATATCTGTGTTCATGGATTGGATGGCTTAATGGTGTTAAGATAGCAATATTCTCCAAATTGAATCAACACAATCCCTACCAAAATCCCAGTGCGTTTTTTTTCTTGGCAAAAATTTACCAGCTAATCTTAAATCCTTATGAAAATGCAAGGGACCCAGAGTAGCCACAACAACCCCCAAAAAGAAGAACAAACATAGAGGACTTACACTTCCCAGTTTCAAAATTTACTACAAAGCTACAGTAATCAAGACTGTGTGGGGATGGCATAAGGGTAGACACAGAGGTCAATGGCATAGAACTGAGAGTCCAGAAATAAACCCATGCATTTATGGTCAATTGATTTTGACAGGGTGCTCAATTTCATAGGAGAAAGTATAGTCTTTTCAACAAATGGTTCTGGAACAACTGAATATCCACATGCAAAAGGATGAAGTTGGACCCTTACTTCACAAAATATATAAAATTTAAGTCACAATGGATGAAAGACCTAAATGTGAGAGCTTAAACTATAATACTCTTAGAAGAAAACATAGAAACCTTGCAAACTTGGATCAGATTACTTTTTATTAGATATTACGTTAAAGCACAAGAAACCAAAGTATACAATAGATAAATTGGATTTAATAAAAAATTAGAAACTTTTGTGCTTCAAAGGACACTATTAAGAATATGAAAAAACAACCTACAGGATAGGAAGAAAATATTTGCAAATCATATATCTGATACAGATCTAATATTCAGGATACATAAAGAATACTTACAACTCAACAATAAAAAGACAAATAGCCCAATTTAAAAATAGGCAAAAGACTTGAACAGACCTTCTTCCAAAGAAGAAATACAAATGGCCAATGAGTGCAAGGAAAACACTCAACACCATTAGTCACTAGGAAATACAAACCAAAGCCACCATGAAATACCACTACATACTGCCCAGGATGGCTAAGAGGGAAAAAAAATATGGATAATAAAAAGTGTTTTCAGGATGTGGAGAATCTTGAACCCTTGTACATTAATGATGGAAATGTAAAATAGTACAGCCTCTTTGGAAAACATTTTAGTGATTCCTCAATAAGTTAATCATAGAGTACCATATGATCCAACAATTCTACTCATCAAAGAATTTAAAATATAGGTTCACACAAAAAGTTGTACACAAACATTTAGGGCAGCATTATTTATTAGAATAATGCTATTCCAAAAAAAGTGGAAACAATCAAGATGTCCATCAATTGATTAATGGATAAACAAAATGTAATATATCCATACAATGGAATATTATTTGGCCATAAAAAGGAATGGAGTTCTGATACATGCTACAACATGGATGAACCTTGAATTTTGTATAATGGGTACAGAGTTTCATTTTGGGGGTGATAAAAATGTTCTTGAATTAATAGTGTTGGTTGCACAACCTTGTGAATATACTAAAAAAAAAAACAATTGTACACTTTGAAATGGTGAATTTGATGGTATGTGAGTTATATCTCAATTTTAAAGACATTTCCTCAGAATGATCACCAATTTTAGTATTTAGAATGGTTTTGTCTGTAAGCTGCTATCTGATGGTAATATAAAGTACTAATTAAGATTTATAAATAAGAGAAGTTAAATTAAAAAAAAAAAACCCAACTCTATCTCTATCTGGTATAGATACTGAGCCCCAATATAAATCCTTATAAAACTTGTGAAAATCTCCCATTGAATCTGGACCAGTGGCTGTCACATCTACTTGAATTTCTCTTTAAGATTGTGATTTAACTTGTACTTCATAAAATATGTCAGTATTCAAATTGAAAAATAGCTCCAGATTAATTTTGAGAATACTAAAAGTATATAATACTTAATGTATAGAATCTCCTTTCTTTTCTGGTCCCAGGTTCTCTGGGAACTGCAGGCAAGGGTGCAGACATGGCCAAGCCCAAGAACCACACCATGCACAATCAGAAATGGCGCAGAAACACATTAAGAAGCCCTGATCACAAAGATATGAATCGCTTAAGGGGGTGGACCCCAAGTTCTTGAGGAGTATGCATTTTGCCAAGAAGTATAACAAGAAGGGCCTGAAGAAGATGCAGGCCAACAATGCCAAGGCCATAGTGTACATGCAGAGGCCATCAAGGCCCTCATAAAGCCTAAGGAGGTCAAGCCCAAGATCCCAAAAGCAGTAGCCACAAGCTCAATCACCTGGCCTACATTGCCCACCCCAAGCTCAGGAAGCGTGCTTGTGCACGCATCACCAAGGGTCTCAGACTCTGCTGACCAAAGTCCAAGGCCAAGGATAAAACCAAGGCCCAGGCTCCTGATCCACCTTAGGTTACTGCTCCCGGTCAGGCTCCCAAAGGTGCCCAGGCCCCCATGAATGCTCCTGAGTAGAGCTCTCCTAGGATGGAAGGACTGGTGTGACCCCTGGGCTGCCATGTGCATGGTGCTGGGTTCTCCTGTGCTGTTTGTACAAATAAACTTGAGGCAGGAGCTGTCAAAAAATACTTATATATAATACTTAAAAGTATATATGTGGGAGGAGGTTGGGAGAGATGGCAAAGTGGTGAGGTGTGGAATTTAGTTACTCCTCTAGGGCAGCTGGTAAATAACCAGGTACTGTATGAATCAGCTGTTTGGGGGACCTCTGTGACCAGTCACACATTGTACACCAGTCTGGAATGGATGCAATGACTGAGATCTCAGTGAAGACATGTAAATTTCCCCAGCCAGGGGCTGCCCCCTGCCTCCAGCACAGCAGACTGTCTTGGAACTGGTTCCCCAAGGGAAAAAGAAACAATCTTTGCTGGGAGCAAGGAGGGGGGCTCAACATGGCCCAACTGCAGAATTAATTAACAAATTCAGATTGCTGGATAAAAGCTTCAAGCACAGATAAACCAAGAGCAGGCACAAAAGGAAAAGTGAGGAAGGTCCAGCAGAGAGGAGGTAGAACTAACAAGAACAGCAAAGAAAACAGAGACTTTTGGAGTTGGAGGTATTCAAAATACTGGAAAGGGGCTGGGCTCCAATAAAAAGAAGCACAGAGAAATGGGTACCAACTCCAGCTCTCATTTGCAAGCACGGGGAGGTAGGGTCCAGCTCTGAAAAGGGTTTTTTTTTTTTTTCTTCTGTTCTTTTCTTGCTCTCTGACTCTGTATCTTTTTACATTTCAATAGCCCAACAGAGCTCCTGCTTCAACACTGCCCTGGGCAATGGAGTTATTAAAGTTGTCTGAGGGTAACTATTCAGATGAAAGAGATAATAGCCTAAAGGGTGTGTTCTAGTTTGCTAATGCTGCCAGAATGCAAAACACCAGAAATGGATTGGCTTTTATAAAAGGGGGTTTATTTGGTTATACAGTTACAGTCTTAAGGCCATAAAGTGTCCAAGGTAATGCATCAACAATCGGGTACCTTCACTGGAGGATGACCAATGGTGTCCAGAAAACCTGTTAGCTGGGAAGGCACGTGGCTGGTGTCTGCTCCAAGTTCTGGTTTCAAAATGGCTTTCTCCAAGGATGTTCCTCTCTAGGCTTCAACTCCTCAAAAATGTCACTCTTAGTTGCTCTTGGGGCATTTGTCCTCTCTTAGCTTCTCTGGAGCAAAAGTCTGCTTTCAAGGGCGATCTCCAAGATGTCTCTGCAAGCTGAAGCTCCTCTCTCAGTTCCAGTGCATTCTTCAAAGTGTCCCTCTTGGCTGTAGCAACCTTGATCCTTCTGTCTGAGCTTATATAGTGCTCCAGTAATTTAATTCAGACCCACTCTGAATGGGTGGGGCAACACCTCCATGGAAATTATCCAACCAGAGGTCTTGTCCACAGTTGATTGAATCACATCTCCATGGAAATACCCAAAGGATTCCAAAATCTAATCAACACTAATATGTCTGCCCACATAAGATTGGCTCAAAGATAAGGGCATTTTGGGAGACATAATACATCAAACTGGCACAGGCTGTATCCTTAAACAGTCTATACTGGGATAGACAAAACTTGGGGGCTGGGGAAAGGCCTTGAAAAGGGATTTCTCTTATTTTCTTTCCTTTCGTTTTCTTTCTTTCTTTTTCTTTCTTTTTTTTTTTTTTTTGAAATAACTATTCAAAGTAGCTCTTTACAGAAAGACTCAGATATTTGCAATTGGCCACTGGACCCAGGCAAGGGCAGAGATAAGATGGCTCTGAGATACAAAGAAATGAGTCTAGTGGGGGAGACAATTCCTTAAAGGACTAAGTTCCCCAAGGAAAGGGGTGGGGTATGGCCCAACTCAAGTGGTGGCCCTCCTTCAAAGAACTTAGACCCCAGGGCTGGAAAACAGAAACCAGCTTGAGTAAGGCATTCCTGCGGCAGGCATGGGGTCTGTGAAGAATTAAAGGCACTTGTGGCACCTCTTTACACTAGTGGGAAACTGTGGACTGATAAGCACTAAATGCTGGAAATGATAGGAAAAGGATAGAGTCTAGAGGTTTCACAGGAGGGGCTAACAACCCATGGAGTCTCATTCTCAAGGAAACTTCATACCCTCCTCCTGAGACCTGGGCCTGTCTGGACTGGAAAAACCTGATTGGGGTCAATCATATCTGGGAAGACCCTCTCATAAAAATGTTACATAGAGGCAGGGCAAGAAATAGAAAAACAAGAGGTGAAAAATTATGATCAGCTAAACAGAAGCTATGTTAGATGTCTAGACTAAGTTGAACCAAACACCCAAAGAACAGATAGAGAACAAAGCCACCAACAAGAAAACCCTAGGTTAAAGAGTGAAAACAAGATCCAGAATAAACTATTCAAGAAAATCAGATGCCTAGATAACTAAAAATAACGAGCCATACTAGGAAACATGAAGATATGCACCAGCCAATGGAACAAACTAACACTTCAAATGAGATACAAAAATTGAAACATCTAATTAAAGATCTTCAAAAAAACATGCTAAATCAATTCAGAAATCAAATCAATGAGCTGAGGGAAGATATGGCAAAAAGAGGTGAAGGATATAAAGAGGACATTAGGTGAACATAAGGAATAACTCAAAAGTTTGAAACAACAAATAGCAAACTAAGGGGAATGAAAGGCACAATACAAGAGATAAAAAACACAATGGATTCATACAACAGCAGATTTGAAGAGGCAGAAGAAAGGATTAGTGATCTGGAAGACAGAACATTTGAAATCATACACACAAAAGAACAGACAGGGAAAAGAAGGGAAAAAATATGAGCAGGATCTTAAGGAACTGAATGACAACATGAAGCACACAAATATACATGTTATGGGTGTATCAGAAGGAGAAGAGAAGGGAAAAGGGGCAGAAAGAATAATAGAAGAGATAATCATTGAAAATTTCCCAACTGATATGAAAGACAAAATTATAGATTCAGGAAGTACTGCATACCTGAAATAGAATAGATACCAATAGACCTACTTCAAGACAATTACTGATCAGATTGTCAAATGTCAAAAACAGAGAATTCTGAAAGCACCAAGAGAAAAGCGATCCATCACCTACAAGGTATGCCAGTTTGGATATATTATGTCCCTCCAAAAGCCATGTTTTAATCCAATCTTGAAGGATAATTGGCTTAGGTTGTTTCCATGCATTTGTGACTCACCCAACTGTAGGTGATAACTCTGATTGAATTGTTTCCATGGAGGTGTGGCCTTGCCCATTCAGCATGGGTCTTGATTAGGTTACTGGAGTCCTTTAAAAGGGGCTGACAGGCTCCAATGCTTGCTGATGCTGATGCCTAGAGATGCTCAGAGATGCAGACAGAAGGATGTTTGGAGATGCTTAGATAAGGGATGCTAGTGCAGAATTTGCTCCAGAGAAGCTGAGAGACAAGCCCAGAGACATTTTGGAGAATGCCATTTTGAAACGCAATCTGGAAGCAAGCAGATGCCAGCTATGTGCCTTCCCAGCTCACAGAGGTGTTCCAGATGCTAATGGCCATTCTTCAATGAAGGTATCTTCTTCTTGATGCATTGGCTTGGACAGGTTTATGGCCTTCGAACTGTAAATCTGTAACTTAATAAATCCCCTTTATAAAAGCCAATCCATTTCTGGCATTCTACATAATGGCAGCTCTAGCAAACCAGAACAGAAGGGAAGCTCAATAAGCCTATGTACAGATATCTCAACAGGAACCATGAGGGTCAGAATGCAGTGGTATGATATATTTAAGATACTGAAAAAGAAAAACTGCCAACCAAGAATTCTATGTCTGGCAAAACTGTCCTTCAAAAATGAGGGAGAGTTTAAAATATTTTCAGACAGACACACACTGAGACTGTGAACAAGAGACTTGACTTGCACTACAGGAAATAGTAAAGGGAGTGCTACAGGCTGATAGGAAAAGACAGAAGACAGAGGTTTAGAGAAGAGTGTAGAAATTAAGACTATCAGGAAGGGTAAAAGGAGAGAGAGAGAGAAAATAAAACATGACATATAAAGTCCAAAAGAAAAAAATGGTAGAAGAAAGTTCTGCCCTTACAGTAATAGCACTAAATGTTAATGGATTAAACTCCCCAATAAAAAGACATAGACTGGCAGAATGGATTAAAAAACGGGATCCATCTATTTGCTGTCTACAAGAAACTCACTTTAGACATAAGGACAAAAATGGACTAAAAGCAAATGGTTGGAAAAGGATATTTCATGCAAACAACAACCAGAAAAAAACAGGAGTAGCTATATTAATATCAGACAAATTAGACTTCAAATGCAAAACCAATGAAAGAGACAAAGAAGGACACTATACACTAATCAAAAGGCCAATTAATCAAGAAAACATAACAGTCATAAATATTTATGCACTGAGTCAGAATGCCTCAAAGTACATGAGGCAAACACTGACAACACTTAAGGAAGAAGTAGATACCTTTACAATAATAGTTGGAGACTTCAATAATAGTTGGACACTGCTCTCATCAATGGATAGAACATCTGGACAGAGGATCAATAAGGAAACAGAGATGTTGAATTGTATGATAAATGAACCAGACTTGACAGACATTTATAGAACACTACACCCCACAACAGCAGGATACATATTTTTCTCATGTGCTCAGGGATAAATCTCTAGGATAGACCACATGTTGGGTCACAAAGAAAATCTCAACAAATTAAAAAATATTAATATTATATGAAAGAGTTTCTTGGATCATAATGGAATGAAGTTGGAAATACATAACAGGAAGAAGGTCAGAAAGTTCACAAATATATGGAAGCTAAACAACATGCTCTTAGACAACCAGTGGGTAAAGGAAGAAATTACAAGAGAAATTAGTAAATTCCTCAAGGAAAATGACAATGAAAACACAACATATCAAAACTTACGGGATGCAGCAAAGGCAGTGCTGAGAGGGAAATTTATTGCCCTAAAAGCCTATATTAAAAGAGAAGAAAGAGGAAAAATTGAGGAATTAACTGTTCACCTGGAGGAACTAGAGAAAGAACAGAAAACTAACCCCAAAGAAAACAGAAGGAAAGAAATAAAGATTAGAGCAGAAATAAATGAAATTGAGAACAGGAAAATAATAGAGAGAATCAACAAACCATAGGCTGATTCTTTGAGAAAATCAATAAAATCAATGGGCCCTTAGCTAGGCTAATGAGAGAGAGAGAGAGAGAGAGAGAGAGCAGAGGCAAATAAATACAAACAGAAATGGGAAAGGGGACATAACTACTGATCCTGCAGAAATAAAGGAGATAATGAGAAGATACTATGAGCAACTATATGCTAATAAACTAGACAACTTAGATGAAATGGACAACTTCCTAGAAAAGCATGAACAACCAGCATTGACTCAAGAAGAAACAGATGACATCAACAAACTAATCACAATTAAAGAGATTAAGTCAGTCATCAAAAAGATCCCAAAAAGAAAAGCCCAGGACCAGATGGCTTCACATGTGAATTCTACCGAGCATTCAAGAAAGAATTAGTACCAAACCTGCTCAAACTTTTAAAAAATATTGAAAAGGAAGGAAGCTACCTAACTCATTCTATGAAGCCAACATCACCCTAATACCAAAGTCAGACAAAGATACTGCAAAAAAAGAAAATTAGAGACCAATCTGCTTAATGATTATAGATGCAAAAATCCTGAACAAAATACTTGCAAATTGAATCCAGCAGCACATTAAAAGAATTATATACCATGACCAGGTTGGATTTATTCCAGGTATGCAAAAATGGTTCAACACAAGAAAATCAATTAATGTAATACACCACATCAATAAATCAAAGCGGAAGAACATGATCATTTAGATCAATGCAGAAAAGCCATTTGACAAAATTCAGCATCCTTTCTTGATGAAAACACTACAAAGGATAGGAATAGAAGGGAACTTTCTCAATATGATAAAGGAAATATATGAAAAATCACAGCTAATATCATACTCAATGGGGAAAGACTGAAAATATTCCCTCTAAGATCAGGAAAAACATAGGGATGCCCACAGTCACCACTGTTATTCAACACTGTGCTGGGAGTTTTAGCTAGAACAATTAGGCAAGAAAAAGAAATAAAAGGCATCCAAATTGGAGAGGAAGTAGTATAACATTCCACAACCCAAGGAAGATGTTTGGTCTAATGAAAAGGCTGACCAGGAACAAGAGCCCCAGCTTCTAATCAGTAGGATATTTCAGCAGCAGGGCCCTCTTCCCTTGGGTCACATAAATACCTCATCCTTGGCAGCATAAATTTGTCTCTCCTTCCCAATGCGAAGCAGGGTGTGCAGAGCCACCATCCACCAACCCTGACCCAAGCTGTTGGCCCCTCCAGGAGACTGCTCACAATGGGATCTCTTTCCCTTCATTTTTGGACACTTTGTGCTGTCATTCGCTGCAAGTTTATGTTGTGCCTGAGCCTGTGTTCCCATGACACACAATGTAGCAACTCACTCCACAGTAGTGTATAATAGTTTCCACTGCTCCACAACTTTGTTAATACTTGATATTGTCAATCTTTTAAATTTTAGCCATTTTGGTGCCTGTGTGATGGTTTTTCATTGTGGTTTTAATTTTTATTCCCTTGTTTATAATGAAGTTGAGCACTTTTTCACATGATCATTAGTCTTTTGGATTCCCTCATTTGTGAAGTGCTTTCCCAAGTGTTTTGCACATTTTTCTATTGGTTATCTATCTTTTTCTTATTGATGTGTATATTTTCTTGAAATGAGTACTTTGTTAATTATATGTGTAGCGAATGTCTTTTCTAATATTAAAGCAAGATAGAGACTGCAGAAGAGAGAATAGTAGACTTCCAGGAAGAGAGGAATTTCCTTTCAAATATTTTCTTTCAAAATCCTAAATTCTATCCATCTCCTCTATAGCCTGGTTGGCTTAGCTTTCTTGACACCACTTTTCCTGTTCTTTGCTATGTTCTGATTAGATGTGTCTATAAACTTTTAGAATGTGTTGATATTTATTATCTATGATCTTGGGTTTTAGGCTTTCACTGATCACATATACAGCCATGGAAATGCATCATTCAGATCTCCTGCTTCAGTGAATATAATTCAGTAAGGAGACTGAGCAGCCAGTTCATGGAGAAGAGTGGAAGATCCTTGGTTGACCAACTTGTTGGCTTGGTTGACTGGCAGCCCCAGCTCACACTGAGGCTGCACTTCCCATGAGCTGCTACCAGGCAATGACTGAGGTCAGCAGGGATGCCAGTGCAGGCCCATTCCTGCAAGGGGCTCCACTAAGGGTAACTTCAGCTGGAGAACTTCCCATCTGCCTGCCAGAAACTTTCTTGGAACTACACTGCAGTCTAAGACTCGTTCAATCCACCTTTCCTTTCTTCCCTCCCTACTATATAGGGGTCAGACCTGCATCACAGTCTGAAGTCTCTCCTCCCTCATCTGGCTCTTACCCTTTCACTCAGTCATTTCTCCCAACAAATCTCTTGCACATCTAATCCTGACTTTATGCCTGCCTCTTGGAGGACCCAAACTAACACACAATAGAAAAAAAAAATCCTGTTTAAAATTCTGTTACACTTCTGTCTGGATACATACAGAATTGTTTTTATCCATATAATTCAAAGAGTGTTGCAAGGATGTATTTAAAAGCAAGTCCCTCTTTATTGATTTTTTATTAGAACATCATGAGTTCTTTTGAGATTTTCAGTCAGGAGGGTGATTTTTGTTTCCATTTAAGAAAGCTACGTAGACATATGTTTTAAATTATTACTTCTTCTCTTTCAATTGTTCTTGCTCCTTCACCAAAAACAGCCATAATTCTTAGGTTGGATCTCTGTCTTTTGTCTTCTTTATCTATTATACTCTTTTTCTTAAATTTTTATCCAAAGTCATGTTTCTCTGTAGCTCTTGGAGAATTTAGCAAGTATATCTTCCCCACAATACAACAGCACAAAGGATATATCTGTTCAATCATGGGACTTGGACAAAGACTGTACAATAATTGCTTAGTGTCTAGGCTTAGTTCTGAGAAAGACATTTGGCTGAATAGCAGGAAGATAGATCCAAGAGTTCTGCACATCTGTTGTTGGTAACATTAGGACTAACAGAACTCTCCTTTCATCTACTGAAGTTCCATAAGGCTGAAATGAAGTCTTCACCCCCTGCCCCCATCACTACCATCACCAGTATCTGGTACTCTGACATTTAATAGATGGAATATAATAAACATTATAATATCCAATAGGCTTTGCTTCCTCTATCTCAGCCACCACCTGAAATATTTTACTTGTGGAGAAAATACTGCCTTGCAAGTCATTCCCTAGACATCTTGTCAACTCCTAGGAGTTGTAATTACTTAGTGGCTGTAGTAGAAGAAGGGAAGAGAAGATGGTTGGGGAGGGGGATAGAGAAGGAAAGTATTGGGAAGGAATAGCACTATGGCCGGCCCCAAAGCCATACTTGTAGAGCAGGTGACACCTGTCAGTCCCTAGTTAGAATAATTCTCCTGTTTCTGATCTAGGGAATGGACAACTAGAAGGCAGACTTTTTTGCCATCTTTCTGACTGCATAGATCCAGCAGTAGCTAGAAACTCCTCCAAGATTCTATCAATAGTTGATTGCTACTCATAATTTTTCTTATGCTTTTAGGTTTATCCTTTTCTAAGCTGACTAGATATTTCTGTGACAAACTGGAGGAGATTGTAACAGGAGATTTTGTGAGATGCTCTTTGACACAAGCAGTCTACCCCATCACTTATAGTCTTATTTAAGGTATGTGCAAATGCATATATGGTATCTCCCTCATTCTGTACATTAAAGACATTTGTCACAGACACCATGTCTCAAGTGTTGGTGACGCACTGACCATAGCACTCTCACAGCATAATACGGTCAATAACTGTTCATGGAGTAAATAATGGGATTCAAATGATTAGTTCCCAAGGATTTTATTTCTCCGAATCTGTCATATGGCATATAATATTTTAGTTACTCTCACTAAATTAACTGTGTTCAAGACGAAAGTCAAGTGTAAATCAACCCTCTTTCCTAAATTAGAAAATACACTGCTTCACTTTGCCAGTTCATGTACAATAATTGAAAACAGTTAAAATGAGAAAGAAAGAACAGAGTTTTGTTCTCTGTTGTATCTTGCACACAATACAGTGAGGGGAGCACAAGCACAGAAAACACTCTTTAAGAAAAAAGAGGTAGAGAGAGGAAGAAACACACACAAAACAGCAATTTATCATTCATAAAAACACTAAAAACTGTATTTTAAAAATGTGCTGGGTGGTGGGGCAAGATAGTGTCATAGAGAGGTGTGGAATTCAGTTAGTCCTCTACAGCAACTAGTAAACAGCCAGGAACAACTAGTAAAGAATCTGGAACAACTGTTAGGGGATATCCATGACTGGACACACATTGACACCAGCCTGGAATGAGTGGAACGGCTGAAATTGCAGCATAGAACTGTAAGTAAAGCTCCCCAAACTGTGGAGCTAGCACCCCTCCCCCACTGGCAAGGCATGCTGAGTTGTAACACTTCCCTGTGGAAAAAAGAAGCAGGTTACCTGAGGCAAGGGAAAGTAAGTCACCCAAGCTCCAATTGCAGTTTTCATTAACAAATTTGGACTACCGAGTACAAGCTACAAGCACAGATAAACCCAGAGCAAGCAGGAAAGAACACTTATATCTCTCTTGGCAGAGTGGAGGCAGGGCTGATACACACAAATAAATAAACAAAATAAAATAAATAAATAAATAAATTCATTTGGGTCATACTTCAACTGAAGTAACATCTTGAAGAGATCATATTTACATTGGGTTCACACCCACAGGAATGGATTAATTTAAGAACATGTTTTTCTAGGGTACATAGCTCTATTCCACCATACTAGTATATAGAAGTAAAACTGATTTTTATATTGATCTTGTATCCTACAGCTTTACTAAATGTATTTATTAGCTGCAGGGGCTTTTTCATTGCTTCTTTGATATATTCTACCTAGAAAAGCTTTTAATTTGTGAATAAAGATGATTTCTTCTTTTCCAATCTGCATTTCTTTTTTCTTATCACACTGGCTAGGATCTCCCGGATAATATTGAACTGAGGGAGTGATAATGGACAACCTTGACTTATTACTGCTCCTAGGGGAAGGCATTCGACATTTCACCTTTAAGTATGGTGTTAGTTGTAGGCTTTCACAGATGCCCTCCCTTTGTCAGTTTGAGGAAGTTCTGTTTTAAACTCAGATTGCTGAGAAGTTGTTCTATTTTATCATAAATCAATGTTGAATCTTGTCAATTTTTTTCTGCATATATTGACATGATCATAGGTTTTAATCCTTTTTCTGTTAATATGGTGAACTGCAGTGTTTGATTTTCTAATGTCAAACCAATCTTGCATTCCTGGGATAAACTTCATTTTATTGTGATATATTTTCACCTTTTAAAATTACTGGATCCAATTTGTTAATATTTTGTTGAGGATTTTTTTTTGTCAATGATTATGGGGGATATTGGTTAGTAGTTTTCTTTTGTAATGTCTTTATCTGATTTTGGTACCATTAGTTAATGCTAATCTTATAAAATCAGCCGGGAAGAGTTTCCTCCTCTTGCATTTTCTTGAAGAGTTTTGTAGAATTTGCAATATTTCTTCCTTAAATGTTTGGTAGGATTCACGAGTGAAGTAATTCTCTGGTGTTTCCCTTGTGGGAAGAATTTTAGTTACAGATTCATTTTATTTAATAGATTTGGGCATATTTAGGCTATCCAATTCTTGTGTGAGCTCTAGCAGTTTGTTTCTTTCAAGGAACCAGTCCATTTAATCTACATTAGCAAATGTATTGGCAGTTATCTGGACATGTCCCTATTTTTCTTTTAACGTCTATAGGATAAAAGGTGACTTTTCCTCAATTCTGGATATTAGTAATTTGAATCATCTTTTTTTTTTTTTTTTTTTCCCCAAATCAGTCTGGCTAGAGTTTATCAATTTTATTGATCTTTTTGAAGCACAGTTTCACTGACCCTCTCTACTTTTCAATTTTTAATTTAAGAGATTTCTGCTCTTATCTTTATTTCCTTTCTCCTGCTTCCTTTGGGTTTAATTTGCTCTTGTTCTAGTGTCTTAAACTGGAAACTTAGTTTACTGATTTGAGACCTTTCTTACTTTCTAATGTAGGCATTTAATGCTATACATTTACTTCTCAGAACTGCTTTACCTGCTTCCCACAAATGTTAACACTATTGTTTTCATTTTCATTCAGCTTAACATTTTTCCTAATTTTCCTTGTGATTTCTCATTTGATCTATGGGTTATTTTTAAATGCGTATTTTTTAATTTCCAAATATTTGAGACTTTTCAGACATATTTCTGTATTTGACTTCTGGTTTCATTCCATTGTTTTCAGATAAAGATCTCAATTATTTTAAATTTGTTGAGATTTGTTTTATGGACCACATTAATATTAAGAGATATTAATCACTTGAATATTCCATATGCATTTGAAAAGAACATATATTCTGCTGTTTTTAAGTGAGGTATTCTGTAAATGTGAGTAAGGTCAAGTTAGTTGACAGTATTGTTTAGATCATCTATATCCTTATTGATTTTCTGTCTGCTTCTAACAATTACTAAGAGAGGAGGTATTGAAGTGTCCATCTGTTATGGTGAATGAATTTTTACTTCAGTTATATCTGGATTCTAAAAAATATTTTGAAGCTCTACTTTTCAATGCATACACATTTTAGAATTTTATGCCTTCTAGATGAAATGACCCCTTTATTATTGTTATGTTCCTCATTATCCCTTGTAATATTCCTTGTTCTGAAGTCTACTTTATTTGACGATAACATAGCCACTCCAACTTTTGATTAGTATTTTCATAGTATACCCTTTCTTCTTCCTTTTATTTTAATTTATCTATATATTATAAAATTGGTTTCTCATAGCATATAGTTGGGCTTACCTTCTGATGCACACAATCTCCATTTTAGTTGAGATGTTTAGACCATTTATAACTAATGCCATTATAGATATTATTTGCTTTGTATATGCCATCTTGCTAATTGTTGTCTATTTGCCACCTCTTTTTGCTTTTCCTTTTTTCTGCCTTTTTTGGGATTGAAGTATTCTTTAGTATTTCATTTTATCTCCACTATGTGTTTATTAGTTATACTCCTTATTTTTTATCCTTTATCTGTTTACAGTAATAATCTTTAATTTATCATAGTCTACCTTCAAATAGTATCATGCCATTTCATGTAGAGTATATGAAGCTTACAACTGCATACTTCCATTTCCTTTTCCCCTTCTTTTCTGTTATTATTGTCATATATTTTACTTCTGCATGTTATAAACCCCACATAGGCTTCCAGGCAGAAAATCATCTTTTTAAATGATCAATATTGAGAGTTATTTTATATACTCTTATTTTACCATTTCTAATGCTCTTCATTTCTTTATGTAGATCCAAATTACTATCTGGTATTATTTTCCTTCTTCATAATGAACTTCCTTTAATATGTCTTACAGTACAGATCTGCAAGCAATCAATTCTCTCAGCCCTTGTTCATCTGAAGACATCCTTAGCCTTCATTTTTGAAATATTTTTTCTAAGTATAGAATTCTGAGTTTTTGGAGTGTTTTGAGGAATATTTTAAAGATATTTCTCTCATTTTCTCTTGGTTTGCACAGTTTCTGATGGGAAATTTGCCATAACTCTTATTCTTCTATATGTAATGCTTATTTTTTATCTGCTTTTATGATTTCTGTTTTATCTGTGGTTTTAAGTATTTTGTCTCAGATGTGTCTGGATGTGGGTTGTTGTTTCTTTTTATCATGCTTGAGTTCTCCAAGCAATTTCCTCTGCAGATTGCTTTCAGTAATTCTGGAAAATTCTCAGTTGTTATCTCTTCAAATATTTCTTCTGCCCCATTTGATCTCTCTTGTCCTTCTGGGAATCCAATTACACATATACTACTAGGCTGTTCGATGCTCTTCCATAGTTCTTGGATGCCCTACATTTGTCTCCCCTGGTTTTTGTTTTTTTTTTTTTTCTTTTTGCATATCATTTTGGATAATTTCTATTGACTGATCTTCAAGTTCACTGATTTTTTTCCTCAGTTCTCTCCAGTCAACTTATGAGCCCACCAAAGGAATTCTTTACCTCTGATATCATGTTTTTAAAAGACACTTTCTAGTATTTCCATTTTACTATCTTTTATAGTTTATATCTTTGCTGTAAGTTCTCATCTGCTTATGCATATTTTTCCACTTTTTCCACTAAATCCTTTAAAACATTAATCTAGTTATTTTGTCTGAAAGTTCCAACATCTGAATCATTCCTAAGGCTAATTCCATTGATTGTTTTATCTCTTGATAATGAGTCTGTCTCGTAATTTTTGATAGAATGCCAGACATCATGATGTGTGGAACAATATTAGAGCCTGAGGTATACAGTATTCAGACCTGGAAATGATTGTGCTTCTTTTTCTGTCAGGCCACTAGTGCGGAGGTTTAAGTCCACTAATAAATAGTTGAGTTTTTTTTTTTCTTGTTTGTTTTTTGCTATCATGACCTTCAAATTATTCCAGTAGTGGGCTGCTCCATCATAATGTTTAGGTTCTAAGGTGCCAGAGGATTTTCTTCAGTGTTTCTGTTCCACCCTTAGCTTTCAGTAGTCCTACATGTCTGTGTCAAAAGTTAATCTCTCTTCACAGTCCTGCCCCTTTCCCAGTGACAGGCTTCTCTGGCTTGTTACTCAGTGCAAGGCTCATGCTAGGGAAGGAGTGGTTCTTGGTTTTGTGCATGCAGTCTCAGTCTTGAGTAGGGCGTGTTAGCCTGCACCTATAAGATGGGGCCTTCTCAGTATTATTGCTCTCCCTTCTTTCCTTAGCAGCAAAATTCTGTCTCATATCAGTTGTGGGTCTTGGTCAGGAGAGAAATTTCCTTGCACTTCTCTTATAGTAGCAGAAGTCAGTAGTAGAGCAGCATCCTGAGCTCAACAGGTTTTCCTGTCCCAACCCTAAGGCATGTTTTATTTCTAACCTGCCCAGAAACAGTGAATCTTTTCCTTGGGCCAGGGAATGAGTGGCATTGCTTCCCTTCCCCAGCTTCATATGGGAGAATATTCCAGGGAAGCAGGCAGTACTTTGTGCCTGCCTCCCCGTAACAACCAAGCATCTCATTCATTCCTGTGCCTTTGAGGGTGGCTCTTTGCAGTCTACCGTCCTAACCTTAGACTTTCTTGTGAACAGCCAGTGGTGGTTCCCAGAAAAGAACTTGCACGTGTGGATTCCTCTTGTGTCTGGGGCTCCCAGTTATTCCAAGCTGATATACAAGTCCACATTTGGCCTTTAGGAATTTGTTAACATTTTAGCTGATTTCTTATTACTGCTTCTAGGATGGCTACCTCTTCCTCCCATGCTCTGCACATGAAAAAGCCCATGTGTCCCAGATCTCTTCAGAGGGGTTTGTTACTCTTTGGAATTCAGTTCATTAGGTTGCCTTGGGACTTACATCTCTCTCATGAGTTCAAGAAAGTTATCATTTTGTAGGTTAGTCAGTTTGTTTTCCTTCTTAGGATGGGAGTGACATTATCCTGTGGTTTTGTATATCTTAAGTGAAAGCAGAACAGAACTCCTAATAGATTTTATAAAATATACTTTTCCAGATATTCTACTTGGCTTTTTTTTTGGGGGGGGGGGGCACTAGCTTGATAGAAACTAATTCTCCAAATCCAGAAGAAAAACTTCAGATATTGGATCTATTCTTGAATCAGTTCTTGTATTCAGCTATTGAAAGCATTTCTTCATGCCCTAGTATGTGCATGTGATTTTTAAGTAGGCTCAATAATACGTCATTGATTTCCTTTCCTAAGAAATGAAAAAAAAAAAACATCAAGTATTGTGAATGAGTCAAACTTTTGTTGATTAAACTATCTGACCCATGCTTGATCGTCTTAAGAAATTCTGATACGTTGGTCTCAAGATTAAAAATCATGGTATTTCCGGATCAGAAAAGATAGATACATGCTTTTCAAGGTATGACAAGAGAGTATTAGTGAGATCTATCATTTTTGAGTAGGTCCAACTGGCCTAGTATAAATCCTTACAAATAAAGGGGATTGATTCATGCAAATCAGTAAGAACATTAAAAACTCTGTTTGAATGACCCCATGTCCATCAACTTTTTCTGAAAGCCTATAGTGTAGGAAGGTGGCTGGGAAGCCCTCTTTCTCAGGGTATTCTCCCAAGTCCTAGCAGAGAAAAGAGATGGAAAAACCTGGTGTAAAAGTAGTGTTCTAAGCCCAGTCATGAGCCTCGCCCGATGACAGTCAGTTTGGAAGTTCTCCACCATTTGGCTCCTGAGCAAAGCAAAAGCAAGTTTTGTAAGGAGGGTTCCTTCCTAGGTATGACCTCCTGTCTGACTTAGGTCCTGGCACTTGTCAGTATAGCTTACCACAGAGCTTCTCACATATGTACTGCTAGTGAGATGCCATTCCTGTAAATCAAATTTACAATCTAGCACATGAAAAGATGCTCAACAACATTAGGCATCAGGGAAATGCAAATCAAAATCACAATGAGATACCATTGCATACTCACTGAAATGCTACTATTAAAAAACAGAAAATAATACGTTGGAGAAGATGTGGCAAATTAGGAACAGTCATACATTTTTGCTAGGAATGCAAAATGGTGCAGCTGTTTTGGAAAACAGCTGTGGTTTCTCCTCAAAAGTTAAGTGTAGAATTATCATATGACCCAGCAATCCCACTTCTAGATATATGCCCCAAAGAAGTGAAAGCAGGGACTCGAACAATACTTGCACACCAATGTTCCAAGTGGCATACAAAATTGCATGGCCCACTTGTATGAAATAACTAGAATATGCAAATTTATAGAATCAGACACTAGAATATATGTTACCAGGGGCTGGTGTAGGGATAGAGAATGAGGAGATAATGCTTGATGATGCATGATTTTCCTGTAAACCTACAACATCTCTAATTAAATTTTTAAAAGGTAAAAAAAACAAAACATAAAAAAAAAATTACCATCTGCTCAGGGACCCATGAACTCAAATACTTTCAGGATCCAGGCAGGTAATATAAATGTGCAGAACAACCAGGTATAAGAAAATAGGGAGTGACAGGCAGTCTGTTCAAGGCCCACCTGTTTTCTGTTTTTCTCTCTACTTCTGGTGGCATACTGTATTTTACAAAGGGGTGCTATTTCCAACTGATTGCCCTTAGGCAAGGCAGAGAAATTTCTAAAGACCACTGCTGGGTTCTTTCTGTGATTACTGTGGAAATCAACAGACTCTTTTGAACCTCCATCACATATTTTAGGGAGAATAAAATAAATTATTTCTTTGAATCATTCATTAAATTTGCAGAATTTGCTGGGAATGTTGATTTCATCATTGTTTTGTGTATCTATAAAGAGGTGAGAGAAGAAATGATTTTTCCTATGTTACCCACATTGTGGCAAATCAGAAAACATAACAGATAAAAATGTCTATCATACTAACATAAAAAACTATGAACATTTTGGGGTATTTCCTTCCAACTACTATTCCTACATATCCCTTAAAAAACAAACCAACCATGGCCACAATCATAGTATATTAAAACATAGTCCCTTGTCTAATTAACTCAAATAATACCATAAGCATTTCCTTATGTTGCTATCTTTACTTGAGCAGGAATTTTAATTTTTAATATATATACAATAGTTTATTTACTTAACCATTCTTCTGCTATTCAACACGTAGGTTATTTCTAAATGTTTGCTATTACGAATAAGATTAAAAAGTGTTAAATCACACATATTTCTAATTCTGTAATTATATTACTTATTTAGGAATGATACTAAGGAGTAAAATTACAGGGAATTACAATGCGACCATTTCTATGGCCCTAAATAAATATCACTGAATTTTCTTTCACCTATTCAAAATATTTAACACCTAGTATGGACATAAGCCAATTGGAACAGAACTTCTGCTGTCAATAAGCAGTACAGAAGCCTTGCGGCACAGTAGCAGAATAAGAACCTAGTTGGGTCACCAACTTACACCCTTGACAGCATTATTACCATTTTTTTAAATTCCTCTAATTCAGAAGGCAGAAAATCCCTCATCTTTTTTCATCACTATTATTTCAATGCTTAATGTTCATTTATTTGATTACTAGTAAGGTTGAACATTTTTTTCTCATACCCATTGTATTCTTTTGGCAAATATTTCCTCATGCTATTCTTTTGTGCATTTATTCATTGGAGTACTAATTTTTATTTATACATCAGAGAGGCTGTACTGCACAGATGATAAGGGAGCAGCCTTTTGAACAGACAGGCAGGAGTTTCAATCCTTGGTCTATGGCTTTCTTGCTAAGAAGCAATGAAAAGACATACCTCACCTCTTTGTGCTTCAGAGTCTTCATCTATAAAATGGGTATATTATTGATACCTTACTCAAGGGGTTTTAAGAGGATTAAATGGGGTAATTTTTGTAAAAGCCTTAAAATAGTGCCAAGCAAATAATAAATGCCAGCTATATTTTCCATCATGAATTCTAGGTATTTAAAGAATGTGAATGCTAATTTTTTTTTTTTCCTGTGAGAAACAGATAGTAGGAGAAAAGCTGACAGTTCCATAGGGTGGAATTGGTTGGTAGGTCACTGTTTTAGTTTGCTAAAGATGACAAAATGCAATATACCAGAAATGGATTTGCTTCTACAGTGGGGATTTATTAACTTAATGTTTACAATTCTGAGGCCCTGAAAATGTCCAAATCAAGGCATCAACAGGACGAAACCTTCCTCCCAAAGAAAAGCTGCTGGTGATCCAGGACTCCTGTATCACATGCAAAGGCACATGATGACATCTCCTGGTCGCCCCCTTCTCTCCTGGATTTTGTTGCTTCCAGCTTCTGGCTTCAATTGCTTCCTCTCTGAGCTTCTGCGTTTTTCTCTCTTTTAGCTTCTGTCTCTTTTAGCTTCTCTGGGGCTTTTTCCTGTGTTTTTTGTTTTTTTTTTTTTAATCCTGTTATAAAGTACTCTAGTAGGAGGATTAATACCCACCTTGAATGAGGTGAGTTACATCTCAATTGAAATAACCTAATCAAAAGAGCCCACCTATGATAGGCCTACATCCTCAGGAATGGATTAAAAGAAGATGATCTTTTCTGGGGTACAGACAGCTTCAAATCATCACAGTCACCATAAAGATACTTACACTCAAAGATACACTGATGACTCCTTCCATATGCTTTGCCTTACTTCCCCACCCCCAAACACAATCTTAGGCTGCAGATGAACGGAAAAGAGTTACTAGTTAACTAAGGTTCCTTTTTCCTCTCAGACTCTTTCATTTAGGCATGTTTGTCTCCAGTAGGAAGGAGAGTGAAGGATTCTTCTTAGAGAAACCAAATGGCTACAGAGAACAGAACTCCATGAATTGCAGCTGGGAGACTGTCCTCAAAAAGGGCAGTTGGGACCCTCATGTCACCTGACAATGAAAACCACCTGGCAGCAAGCTCAGGTCAAGGACTACTAGACATTTGAGAAAAACCTTTAATATGGAGGAGTAACTTTCTCCTTATCGGTATTAAAATAGAATGTAAAAATAAAATCCCAATAAGCAAATACATCTCACTATCAAAAGCTTTCAAGATGAAACTGGAAATTAAGCAACCTACAATACAAAAGTTTTTCAACTTGTCAATTAGCTGTAAAATAAATTAATACAACATTCAGTATATGTGGATCAACTTAATACTTTCTGAATACATGGTCTTGTTAAAAAAAAACCCTCTTCCCACCGAGAAAATATTAAAATATACTTTTTGTACTTTTTTCTGAGAAACAGAAGTTCATTGTCAGATAAATTTAGGATTGTTATTTTGGAAGATTAAGTTGTTCTAGCAGAACTAGAGACTTTGTTTACTTTTGTCAAACTGGGGTGAAACAAGCAATCTTCAAAGGTGCTCAGAATTAGTGTTTCGCAGATGGAACTGAGAGGGATATGTATATCAATTCATCAGAGAGGTCAAGGACTAGATTCTAAGTGGAAAACAGAAAAGCTATGAGCATCCACACAGATGTCTTTTCACAATCATTTAATCTATGAGGAACAATGATTGGGGGAATCAAAAACAGGAAGACATTTTCATTTATGTCCAAACCTCAGGAACATGGCTCAACCTCCTTTTACTGGAACTTAATGCATTTGAAGATGTTGTTTTAGGTTATCTGCTCAGAACAATACATTCTCAGAACTTATGATAACTACCTTCTTAACCAAGCCATGCACTTTTTTTCAAACTCCAGGCAAGAGCTTGGGCCACCCTGGGAATGAGGGTGGCCCCAGAAGTAATGGTTTCCTAATGTTCTGTTATCGTGCTCAAAGTTAGATTTCTGAAAGCCAGATTTCTCAATTAGATGTGAGGTATCTTGAAAGTAATTTATTACTACTAATAAATCTTAATGTGGGATTAGGAAAAAAAAAGTGAGATGATATCCAAATCATGCAGGCTTTAAAAAAAGCCCCCGAACCCAATAAATATAATGCAGATTTCCAGTTTAATATAGCAAATTGACCACAATGTAGTGTCTCCTCTTGTTCTCTAAACCTTGCCAAGACACAGAAAAAGAATTTTTTAAAAGGCAAATTAAAAAAAAAAAAAGAGCAAAAGATATGTACCTACATGGATCATGAAAATGGTAAAAAAAAAAAAAAAAAAAAAAAAATAACAAGAGTGGACAAGAAATTTCAATAAATTTTTGGAATATTTTTAAAAACTGAGGAAGTTAAAACCCAAGTGTCTATAGAAGGGGACAGCAATAAGGAGCAGGGGAATCCATCCCCCACAGAACCCAGAAAGGCTTAGGATTTGGAGGTGTCTATTTCCATGGTGGGTGGTAATGTGACATGGGAATAAAAACAGGTGAACACCCATAGAGCAGTCTGATTCCCCAACAATCCCTTTGCTCACTCTTTACAGCCCAAAGACTTCACATTACTGTCCCTCACCCAATCTCCATCCAGACAGGTAAGGAACTGGAGATGTGTGTTCTCTGGAGAAATTGGACTGAAGTGGCTCTGATCTCAGGGGCACTGTGCACAGCAGAGGACCTGTGTAGGCCAGGGGAAGGACAACAGGGCAATTCAACATATCCAAAACTGAACTCCAGACCTTTCTCTTACTTTAGCAGATACAATTTCTCCCTTTCGAATGCAAATCCACAAACACTCGAGCATTCCTTGATGCCTCTCTCTTTTTCTCATACCTCACACTGATTTTATCAGGAAACCCTGTTTACCCTACTTGCAAAATAAACCCAGAATCTAACTACTTTTCACCAACTTCATGGCTGCCCCCCTGGATAACTGGAACAACCTCGTAACTGGTCTCCCCACTTCTGATGGTGCTCCCTACAGTTAATTCTCAACACAGCTGCCAGAGTGATTCTTTGGAATCTGAAGTCAGATCATGCCACTCTTCTGCTTCAAATCCTGCAATGGCACCTGTCTATACTCGGGAAGACCCTTACAATCACCCCCAAGGCCCTCCTTTTACCTCTCTGTTCTCTTCTCCTATGGTTTTCTTCTCAATCACTTGTCTGTTATGTGGACCCCCTGCTGTTCCTCTAACAAGACAGAGTTAGGGCTTTTGCGCTGGCTGTTCCCTCTGACTAGACTCTTCCACCCGGTTAGCCACAAGGCCACTTCCCTCACTGCCATCAAGGATTACTGCTCAAAAATCAACTTCTTATTAAGGCCTACTCCGACCACCCCATTTAAAACTGCAACCACCTAACACTCTTAATCCACCCCCCCTCACCCCCTGCATTGTAGTCTATTATTTTTCTTTATCAATGGCATTTATCACTTACTGAGATACTATTTAATTTGATTTTTCTTATATCTATTGTTTATTGTCTCCAGACTGCTAGACTATAAACTTCAAGAGGGCAGGAATCCTTCCCTGCTTTGTTTACTGATGGACTCCAAGTGCCTAAAATAGTGCCTGGCATTTAATAGTATCCAACAAAACATCCGCTGAATGAAACAATAAATGGCTTAGTGAAATTCTACACCTTGCAAGGAAGGGCTGCCCCAATTACCCTTCCTTGCTTCCAGAATTTGAGCAGCCTGGCATGTACATCAGATGAGAGACGGGAGTGTTTTCTCTTGAGAAACTAAACAGTCACAGAGAAAAGACCCAGAAAAGAGACATTTGAGGGAAAGGGCAGCTCATGTCCTGATGATTCTGCAGTGAAGTTGACCAGTTCCTCCAAGACTTTCTCCCTCCTCCACAGGCAAAGCTTCCAGCTGGCAATGTGATGCCTCATGCTTTAAAACAAATGGATAGCTAAGAATCAGCGGTCATTCAAGGAAAACCCCCAACGTGAAAAGAAAAAAACAACTGAACAGCAAGGAAGAACTAAGAGGAATCAGAAAATCCAAGAGTGAAATTTTAATTTGTTTTCAATTCTGCAACTAATAATATTGTCAGTGAGTTAAGAGAGAGTATTGTGACCATAAAACAAGAAAATAGAAGCAATGGGAAAACAAAATTAAGCTCTTGGATTTTAAACATACAGTAGCTGAAACAAAATATTCAATGTAAAGGCTCAGAAAATACAGCCAAAGGAACCTCCATAAAGAGGAACAAAATAGAGATGAACAGCTGGAGAAAAAAAGTAAGAAAATTAAGAAACCAAAAGGAAAGAATTGAGAAAATAGGAGCTAAAATTAGAAACAAATTAATACAAATCTAGATTGAAAGGACATA
The DNA here is from genome assembly GCF_015220235.1 of Choloepus didactylus. Classification (NCBI taxonomy): domain Eukaryota; kingdom Metazoa; phylum Chordata; class Mammalia; order Pilosa; family Megalonychidae; genus Choloepus; species Choloepus didactylus. The sequence goes on along the minus strand of NC_051319.1, from coordinate 56,305,056 downwards.
CTGTGTATCCAGCACAATTAATGGGAAAACAACAGAAACTAAAGACAACACCACGGAATTGTGAATTTCAGAGCATCAAAAATAGACAATTTTGAGAACCTAAGATGGCGGCTAGGTGAGACAGGGCAAAAAAACACCTCCATTAACAATACTAGATAAAAACCAGAAAGTGACCTAGAATACCACTTACAGTGATGCACCAGCTGGATAAGGTCTGCTAAAACCACAGGGACCATGCACTTGGTGAAACCAGGGAGTCTGCATTCTGAAACGAGTGGGTAAGCCAGCTGAAAGTCCCGCGGCCGTGCTGTGGTGTGGGGAAACTGTGGGTTGGCGTTTGGAGACGGGCTAGTTCTTTTTTCAAAAAAAAACCAAAAATAACCTGGGAGCGGCTGCAGATACGGCAGTGAGAACCATGCAGTGAAGCACTGCGGGAGTGGGCTGTAGCCAATGCCTCGGTGTCTGACATGGAGGATAGCCCTCCCCACACCTGCTGCTGATTGTCCTGGGGCCAGAGGGACAGAGGGGAGAGCCAAAAGGAGAAAGAAATTGCACCCCTTGCAGCCGGCTTCCCAGTGTGCTGGTGACACTCCTGCCCAGGGGTGTACCCACAGCCCAGAGCTGCACCAGGAAAAGCAGTCTGACGGGGAGTGTATCCCATGGCACCCCACACACACCACAATATCGGCTGTGGACAGTGGCCTTGGGTGCAACCACAACCAGTTGTCCCAGAGCTGAGAAGGCAGAGCTGTGTGAAAAGGGGGGTGGTTGAGATGCCCCATTCAGCCATTTTTGCATCAGGCTGGGAGCGCCCCTGCACAGCCTGGTGGCCCCGGGCTTCTCCTGAGGGAAGGCGTGCACTTGTGACGTAGCACAACCTTCCCTCAGCAGAGGTCCTGGAAGATCACAACTATCAAGCAAAGCAAATGCCAAGAGGCCAAAAACAACAGAAAATCTTAAAGCATTTGCTAAAACCAGACAATATGGAGAACCCAACCCCAAACACTCAAATCAAACGATAGGAGGAGACACAGTACTTGGCGCAATTAATCAAAGGACTACAGTCAAAGAATGAGAGCATGGCACAGGATATAAAGGACATGAAGAAGAACATGGCACAGGATATAAAGGACATCAAGAAGACCCTAGAAGAGCATAAAGAAGAAATTGCAAGAGTAAATAAAAAATGGAAGACTTTATGGAAATAAAAGAAACTGTTGGCCAAATTAAAAAGACTCTGGATACTCATAATACTGGATTAGAGGAAGTTGAACAACAACTCAGCATCCTAGAAGACCACAGAACAGAAAATGAAAGAACAAAAGAAAGAATGGAGAAAAAAATTGAAAAAATCGAAATGGATCTCAGGAATATGATTGATAAAATAAAACATCCAAATTTAACTCATTGGTGTCCCAGAAGGGGAAGAGAAGGGTAAAGGTCTAGAAAGAGTATTCAAAGAAATTGTTGGGGAAAACTTCCCAAACCTTCTACACAATATAAATACACAAAGCATAAATGCCCAGTGAACTCCAAATAGAATAAATCCAAATAAACCCACTCCAAGACATATTCTTATCACACTGTCAAATACTGAAGAGAAGGAGCAAGTTCTGAAAGCAGCAAGAGAAAAGCAGTTCACCACATACAAAGGAAACAACATAAGACTAAGTAGTGACTACTCAGTGGCCACCATGGAGGCAAGAAGGCAGTGGCATGACATATTTAAAATTCTGAAAGAGAAAAATTTCCAACCAAGAATACTTTATCCAGCAAAACTCTCCTTCAAATTTGAGGGAGAGCTTAAATTCTTCACAGACAAACAAATGCTGAGAGATTTTGCCAATAAAAGACCTGCCCTACTTCAGATACTAAAGGGAGCCCTACTGACAGAGAAACAAAGGAGAGAGAGAGATAGAGAATTTTAACAGACATACATGGAACCTTACATCCCAGATCACCAGGACACACATTTTTCTCTAGTGATCACGGATCTTTCTCCAGAATAGACCATAAGCTGGGACATAAAATAAGCCTCAATTAAAAAAAAAAAAACAATTGAATATATTCCAAGCACATTCTCTGACTACAATGGAATATAAATAGAAGTCAATAATTTTTTATTTGTAACTCCACTATGTACTTCCTACAGGATATAAAATACATAAACTCTAATGACAAATCAGTGGTTTTGGACTCAATGTAAAATACGTAATTTTTGACAAGAACTATATAAAGGTGGGGGAATCAAGGAGTATAGGGACATAGTTTACAGGTCCTATTGAAGTTAAGTTGGTATCAAAGAAAACCAAGATTGTTATGGATTTAAGAGGTTAAATTTAAGCCCCACAGTAAACACAAAGAATTTATCAGAGAATATGACCATAGAGATGAAAAATAGAGTATGGGTTATGAGAAGTGGGGGAAGAGGCAATGGGGAGTTAGGAAATAAGTATAGGGTTGCTGTTTAAGGTGAAGGGAAATTTCTAGTAATGGATGGTGGGAAGGTGATAGCATTACAACATTCTAAATGGATTAATCCCAATAATGGGATGCTAGGGAGGGGGTGGAATGGGAAGATTTAGGCTGTATATATGTTTCCACAATTGAAAAAAAAAAAAGTCTAATTAGATGACAATTGAATGCCAAGGATGATCCTGGATGGGATCTGAGGATGGAGGACAGGAGGCTCAAAGGGACACAGTTGGGACATAAGGGAAAAAAAAAAGGAAATACAGAATGTAAGCTTTGTATCAATGTTGAATTTCTTGAACTTCTTAGCTGCGCTTAATGGGATTGCATAAAAGAGTGTTCTTGTTCATGGGAATTGTATATGTGAATTATAGTGTTTATTCAAGGATGTGTGCAGCTAACTCTCATATGTTCAGAAGACAGAGCAATAGATGATGGATGATAGAGAGGGAGGGAAAGAAAGAAATGGCGGTGTGACAGCATGTTAAAACTGATGGATCGGGGTATCAGGAGAGGGGGTCAGGGTATGCTGTGTGTCGGACTTGTATTGTTTTTGCAACTGTTCCTGTAACTTTGAATTTATTTCAAAATAAAATAAAAAAAAAATAGACAATCTTAGGAAAGGTCCAGAGAGAAAAACAAGTAAACAGGAATTAGAACAGCATAAGATTTCCCAACAATACTGCTAGAAAGTAAAGACACACTTCCTTCAAAATTCTTAGTGAAAATTATTTTCAACCTAGAATTCTAGTTCCTGCCAAAGTAGCAATCAAGTATGGGGGTAGATTAAATATCTAAAATGCAAGAACTAAATATATTTACCGACCATGGGCTCTTCCTTAGGGAGCCAGTGAAGGAAGTGCTTCCCTACACATCCAAGAAAGAGGCATGGAACTCAGGAAACAATGGATCCAACAGTGGTTGTAGAGCAGTCCCAGAGAGTAACCAGTCCAGGAGGGTGGAAGCTGCTTTATCTTCAGGTCCTGGTGGGAGATGAGGGTGTTGGGGGGAAGAGAGGGAGGAACTAATACATTATATGATATGTTTTATCATTTGACAAACATTGCCAGAAGTTTGACAGATTTTTTGGAGTTTTCAAGAAAACTGTGATGGATACATGGAAATAAAATAGATACAAGGAAATGAAAATACAAGGCATTTGCTAACTCAAGGAAGATGGAAAAAAGTTTATTTATTTAAGTAAGAATAAGAAAACTTATTCACAGTTACACTATTAGTGAAAGTGAATCATCCACATGTTAATAGTTACTGATTTAACCTAAATTTTAGCATAAACACATTAAGAGGATGGGAAGAAAGAAATTAAAGGAGCCTGGTGTAAAGAGAGCTTAATAGAGGGAATACCTGAAACTGCTGAACTTGATTCTTGAAGATGATTGTATAAGTATATAGCTTTTACCGTGTGACTGTGTAATGTGAAAACCTTGCATCCCTTTATCCAGTGTATGGACAGATGAGTAAGAAAATAAAGACAAAGATAAATAAATAATAGGGGGAGGATAAGGGGTATGGGATATTTTGAATGTTCTTTTTAATTTTTATTCTAATTTTTATTTTTGTGGCATAATGAAAATGTTCAAAAATTGATTGTGGTGATGAATGCACAAGTATATGACTATACGGTGAACCACTGATTGTATAGTTTGGATGATCATCTGGTATGTGAATATATCTCAATAAAATTGCATTTTTTTAAAAAAAGTAGAAAAAAAAGAGAGCCTAAATTCTTATTCCCTGTAACAATGTGAAAAGATACTTTCTAAAATTCACAAATCAGAAATAAATCTATGAGTCAGAAACTAGAATACAATTTACCAGGTTGGAGTGGGGGTAGGGAATGAGGAGTTAATTCTTAATTGGTACAGAGTTCCTATTTGGGGTGATGGAAAAAATTTGGGTAACTATACAGGTGATGGTAGCACAAAATTGGGGATGTAGTTAACACCACTGAATTATATATCTGAAGATGGTTAAAAGAGGAAATTTTAAGTAGTATATATATTGCTAGAATAAAAATATAAAAGCAACAATAAGCATAGGACTGTACAACACAAACAGTGAACACTAATGCAAACTATGGACTATAGTTAATAGTGCAATTATAATAGCATTTTCTCTCATCAATTATAATAAAAGTACCATACTAAAGCAAAATGTTAAAAATGGGTGTGGGTGTATGGGAACCCTGTATTTTCTGCATGATCTTTCTGTAAACTTACAACTTCTCTAGAAAAAATAAGTCTATTTAGAAATATGGAAGGTTGGCTAGAAGAAACAGCTAAAAAGGGCTGAAATTGGTTGCCTCTGGAAAGCAGGATTGGGGACAGGTGGAGAAGGCTTTTTATTACAACTGTTTAGTACTGTTTGACTTTTTAATCATGTGCATGTATTACTTTGGTAAAAATATAAGTTAATTTCAAAATTACATAGTAAATACATACAAATGATGCATGCTCATTAAGAAATATATAAAAAATAGCAGAAAAAGTGGTGTTCAGGAAGTCAGGCATAGTTTCATAACCCCAAAATAATCACTGTAAGACTTCGTTGTATTTTACTTCATATTTTTAAAAAACGGCATTGTAATTATATATTTTTTTTATCTTCATTTTTTTGAGATATATTCACATACCACGCAGTCATACAAAACAAATCGTACTTTCGATTGTTTACAGTACCATTACATAGTGGTACATTCATCACTCAAATCAATCCCTGGCACCTTCATTAGCACATACACAAAAATAACAAGAATAATAATTAGAGTGAAAAAGAGCAATTGAAGTAAAAAAGAACACTGGGTATCTTTGTCTGTTTCCTTCCCCTATTTTTCTACTCATCCATCCATAAACTAGACAAAGTGGAGTGTGGTCCTTATGGCTTTCCCAATCCCATTGTCACCTCTCATAAGCTACATTTTTATACAACTGTCTTCGAGATTCATGGGTTCTGGGTTGTAGTTTGATAGTTTCAGGTATCCACCACCAGCTACCCCAATTCTTTAGAACCTACAAAGGGTTGTCTAAAGTGTGCGTAAGAGTGCCCACCAGAGTGACCTCTTGGCTCCTTTTGGAATCTCTCTGCCACTGAAGCTTATTTCATTTCCTTTCACATCCCCCTTTTGGTCAAGAAGATGTTCTCTGTCCCACGATGCCAGGTCTACATTCCTCCCCGGGAGTCGTACTCCACGTTGCCAGGGAGATTCACTCCCCTGGGTGTCTGATCCCACATAGGGGGGAGGGCAGTGATTTCACCTTTCAAGTTGGCTTAGCTAGAGAGACAGGGCCACATCTGAGCAACAAAGAGGCATTCGGGAGGAGGCTCTTAGGCACAGCCATAGGGAGGCCTAGCCTCTCCTTTGCAGCAACCATCTTCCCAAGGGTAAAACCTGTGGTAGAGGGCTCAACCCATCAAACCACCAGTCCCCTATGTCTGTGGTCATGTTAGCAACCATGGAGGTGGGGTAGGCGAATACCCCTGCATTCTCCACAGGCTCCTCAAGGGGGCACTACATCTTTTTTTTTTCCTTGTTTTTTTCTTTTTTTTTTTTTTAAACTTTCCTTTCTTTTTTAAATCAACTGTATGAAAAAAAAAGTTAAAAAGAAAACAAACATACAATAAAAGAACATTTCAAAGAGACCATAACAAGGGAGTAAGAAAAAGACAACTAACCTAAGATAACTGCTTAACTTCCAACATGTTCCTACTTTACCCCAAGAAAGTTACCTAATATAGCAACATTTCTGTGAACTTGCTCCTACTATAATCCATCAGAAATTAACAGACCACAGTCATTCCTGGGCATCCCCAGAACGTTAAATAGCTTATCTGTTCTTCTTGGATTACTGTTTCCCCTTCCTTAATTGCTCTCTATTGCTAGTTCCCCTACATTCTACATTATAAACCACTTGTTTTACATTTTTCAAAGTTCACATTAGTGGTAGCATATAATATTTCTCCTTTTGTGCCTGGCTTATTTCGCTCAGCATTATGTCTTCAAGGTTCATCCATGTTGTCATATGTTTCACGAGATCGTTCCTTCTTACTGCCGCGTAGTATTCCATCGTGTGTATATACCACATTTTATTTATCCACTCATCTGTTGAAGGACATTTGGGTTGTTTCCATCTCTTGGCAATTGTGAATAATGCTGCTATGAACATTGGCATGCAGATATCTCTTCGTGTCACTGCTTTCCGATCTTCCGGGTATATACCGAGAAGTGCAATCGCTGGATCGAATGGTAACTCTATATCTAGTTTTCTAAGGAACTGCCAGACTGACTTCCAGAGTGGCTGAACCATTATACAGTCCCACCAACAATGAATAAGAGTTCCAATTTCTCCACATCCCCTCCAGCATTTGTAGTTTCCTGTTTGTTTAATGGCAGCCATTCTAACCGGTGTTAGATGGTATCTCATTGTGGTCTTAATTTGCATCTCTCTAATAGCTAGTGAAGCTGAACATTTTTTCGTGTGTTTCTTGGCCATTTGTATTTCCTCTTCAGAGAACTGTCTTTTCATATCTTTTGCCCATTTTATAATTGGGCCGACTGTACTATTGTCATTGAGTTGTAGGATTTCTTTGTATATGCAAGATATCAGTCTTTTGTCAGATACATGGTTTCCAAAAATTTTTTCCCATTGAGTTGGCTGCCTCTTTACTTTTTTGAGAAATTCCTTTGAGGTGCAGAAACTTCTAAGCTTGAGGAGTTCCCATTTATCTATTTTCTCTTTTGTTGCTTGTGCTTTGGGTGTAAAGTCTAGGAAGTGGCCGCCTAATACAAGGTCTTGAAGATGTTTTCCTACATTATCTTCTAGGAGTTTTATGGTACTTTCTTTTATATTGAGATCTTTGGTCCATTTTGAGTTAATTTTTGTGTATGGGGTGAGGTAGGGGTCCTCTTTCATTCTTTTGGATATGGATATCCAACTCTCCCAGCCCCATTTGTTGAAAAGACCATTATGGCTCAGTTCGGTGACTTTGGGGGCCTTATCAAAGATCAGTCGGCCATAGATCTGAGAGTCTATCTCTGAATTCTCAATTCGATTCCATTGATCTATATGTCTATCTTTGTGCCAGTACCATGCTGTTTTGGCAACTGTGGCTTTATAATAAGCTTCAAAGTCAGGGAGTGTAAGTCCTCCCACTTGGTTTTTCTTTTTTAGAGTGTCTTTAGCAATTCGAGGCATCTTCCGTTTCCAAATAAATTTGGTAACTAGCTTTTCCAAGTCTGCAAAGTAGGTTGTTGGAATTTTGATTGGGATTGCATTGAATCTGTAGATGAGTTTGGGTAGAATTGACATCTTAATGACATTTAGTCTTCCTATCCATGAACATGGAATATTTTTCCATCTTTTAAGGTCCCCTTCTATTTCTTCTGGAAGAGTTATGTAGTTTTCTGTGTATAGGCCTTTTACATCTTTGGTTAAGTTTATTCCTAGGTACTTGATTTTTTTAGTTGCTATTGAAAATGGTATCTTTTTCTTGAGTGTCTCTTCAGTTTGTTCATTTCTAGCATATAGAAACATTACTGACTTATGTGCATTAACCTTGTATCCCGCTACTTTGCTAAATTTGTTTATTAGCTCTAGTAGCTGTATTGTCGATTTCTCAGGGTTTTCTAGATATAAGATCATATCATCTGCAAACAATGACAGTTTTACTTCTTCTTTTCCAATTTGGATGCCTTTTATTTCTTTGTCTTGCCAGATTGCCCTGGCTAGCACTTCCAGCACAATGTTGAATAACAGTGGTGACAGCGGGCATCCTTGTCTTGTTCCTGATCTTAGAGGGAAGGCTTTCAGTCTCTCACCATTGAGTACTATGCTGGCTGTGGGTTTTTCATATATGCTCTTTATCATGTTGAGGAACTTTCCTTCAATTCCTACCTTTTGAAGTGTTTTTATCAAAAAGGGATGTTGGATTTTGTCAAATGCTTTTTCAGCATCTATTGAGATGATCAATTGATTTTTCCCTTTTGACTTGTTAATGTGTTGTAATACATTGATTGATTTTCTTATGTTGAACCATCCTTGCATGCCTAGAATAAACCCCACTTGGTCATGGTGTATGATTTTTTTAATGTGTCTTTGGATTCGATTTGCAAGTATTTTGTTGAGGATTTTTGCATCTATATTCATTAGGGAGATTGGCCGGTAGTTTTCCTTTTTTGTAGCATCTTTGCCTGGTTTTGGTATTAGATTGATGTTAGCTTCATAGAATGAGTTAGGTAGTGTTCCATTTTCTTCAATGTTTTGAAAGAGTTTGAGTAAGATTGGTGTCAGTTCTTTCTGGAAAGTTTGGTAGAATTCCCCTGTGAAGCCATCTGGCCCTGGGCATTTATTTGTGGGAAGATTTTTGATGACTGATTGGATCTCTTTGCTTGTGATGGGTTGGTTGAGGTCTTCTATTTCTTCTCTGGTCAGTCTAGGTTGTTCATATGTTTCCAGGAAATTGTCCATTTCCTCTACATTATCCAGTTTGTTGCCATACAGTTGTTCATAGTATCCTCTTATAATTTTTTTAATTTCTTCAGGATCTGCAGTTATGTCATCTTTTTCATTCATTATTTTGTTTATATGGGTCTTCTCTCTTTTTGATTTTGTCAGTCTAGCTAGGGGCTTGTCAATCTTGTTGATCTTCTCAAAGAACCAACTTTTGGTGATATTTATCCTCTCTATTGTTTTTTTGTTCTCTATGTCATTTATTTCTGCTTCAATCCTTGTTATTTCTTTTCTTCTACTTGGTTTAGGATTGGTTTGCTGTTCATTTTCTAGCTTCTTCAGTTGATCCATTAGTTCTTTGATTTTGGCTCTTTCTTCCTTTTTAATATATGCGTTTAGTGCTATAAATTTCCCCCTTAGCACTGCTTTTGCTGCATCCCATAGGTTTTGGTATGTTGTGTTCTCATTTTCATTCGTCTCTATATATTTAGCAATTTCTCTTGCTATTTCTTCTTTAACCCACTGATTGTTTAGGAGTGTGTTGTTTAACCTCCAGGTATTTGTGAATTTTCTAAGTCTCTGATGGTTATTGACTTCTAATTGTATTCCATTGTGGTCAGAGAATGTGCTTTGAATAATTTCAATCTTTTTAAATTTATTGAGGCTTGTTTTATGTCCCAGCATATGATCTATTCTGGAGAAAGTTCCATGAGCACTAGAAAAGTATGTGTGTCCTGGTGATTTGGGATGTAATGTCCTGTATATGTCTGTTAAATCTAATTCATTACCAGATTGTTTAGGTTTTCAATTTCCTTATTGGTCTTCTGTCTGGTTGATCTATCTACAGGAGAGAGTGATGTGTTGAAGTCTCCCACAATTATTGTGGAAACATCAATTGCTTCCTTTAGTTTTGCCAGTGTTTCTCTCATGTATTTTGTGGCACCTTGATTGGGTGCATAGACATTTACGATTGTTATTTCTTCTTGCTGAATTGCCCCTTTTATTAGTATGTAGTGGCCTTCTTTGTCTCTCAAAACATCCCTGCATTTGAAGTCTATTTTATCTGAGATTAATATTGCTACACCTGCTTTCTTTTGGCTGTAGCTTGCATGAAATATTTTTGTCCATCCTTTCACTTTCAGTTTCTTTGTGTCCCTGTGTCTAAGATGAGTCTCTTGTATGCAACATATTGATGGTTCATTTTTTTTTGATCCATTCTGCGAATCTATATCTTTTAATTGGGGAGTTTAATCCATTTACATTCAACGTTATCACCGTGAAGGCATTTCTTGAATCAGCCATCTTATCCTTTGGTTTATGTTTGTCATATTTTTCCCCTCTGTCTATTAATATCCTTTATTGTACCCATACCGAATCTCTTTAGTACTGAACGTTTCTCCAAGTCTCTCTGTCCTGTCTTTGTTTCTCTGTCTGTAGGGCTCCCTTTAGTATCTCCAGTAGGGCAGGTCTCTTGTTAGCAAATTCTCTCAGCATTTGTTTGTCTGTGAAAAATTTAAGCTCTCCCTCAAATTTGAAGGAGAGCTTTGCTGGATAAAGTATTCTTGGCTGGAAATTTTTCTCACTCAGAATTTTAAATATATCGTGCCACTGCCTTCTCACCTCCATGGTGGCTGCTGAGTAGTCACTACTTAGTCTTATGCTGTTTCCTTTGTATGTGGTGAATTGCTTTTCTCTTGCTGCTTTCAGAACTTGCTCCTTCTCTTCTGTGTTTGACAGTGTGATCAGAATATGTCTCGGAGTGGGTTTATTTGGATTTATTCTATTTGGGGTTCGCTGAGCATTTATGATTTGTGTATTTATGTTGTTTAGAAGATTTGGGAAGTTTTCCCCAACAATTTCTTTGAATACTCTTCCTAGACCTTTACCCTTTTCTTCCCCTTCTGGGACACCAATGAGTCTTATATTTGGACGTTTCATATTATCTATCATATCCCTGAGATCCATTTCGATTTTTTCAATTTTTTCCCATTCTTTCTTTTATGCTTTCATTTTCCATTCTGTCATCTTCGAGGTCACTGATTCGTTGTTCAACTTCGTCTAGTCTTGTACTATGAGTGTCCAGAATCTTTTTAATTTGGTCAACAGTTTCTTTAATTTCCATAAGATCATCCATTTTTTTATTTAGTCTTGCAATGTCTTCTTTATGCTCTTCTAGGGTCTTCTTGATTTCCTTTATCTCCCGTACTATGGTCTCATTGTTCATCTTTAGTTCTTTGAGTAGCTGCTCTAGGTGCTGTGTCTCTTCTGGTCTTTTGATTTGGGTGCTTGGGCTTGGGTTATCCATATCATCTGGTTTTTTCATATGCTTTATAATTTTCTGTTGTTTTCGGCTCGTGGCATTTGCTGAACTTGATAGGGTTCTTTTAGGATTTGTAGACCAATTGAAGTCCTTATCTCTAATTTATCAGATCTATAGCTTCGTGGAGTACACTTTCTCTAACTAACCAGCAGGTGGCGTCCACGAGCCACCTGTTCTCCACAAGCCAGTTCTCCCCTGCTCAGCCTTTTTGTTGAGTGGGGGAGTGAGTCTTGTGGGGTCCAATTGGTGTACCAAGCTTGCGTGTGTAGTTGGTGTTGCCTGCACTATATATGGGGCGTGTTTCTGGGCAGTCAGGGAGGGGGGGGTGGCTCTAACAATCAAATCTCCCTGGTGATCCTAGAGTTTTAAAGCTGCTGCAATAGTCTAATCCTTCAGTTCAGTCCTGCCACAGTTTGTCTCTGCCACTGACCCACAAGTCCTTGGTATTGGCGTATGGCTCCTGAGACTTACAAGTGGGCCCCTCTTCCAGGCCGTGCACCCCGGGTCCTCTGTTGAGGGATGACTGTGCTATGTCACAGGTGAGTGCCGTCCCCCCAGGGCAGTTCTGGGCTGCTGGGCTGTGTAGGGAGGCTCCCAGTCTGCTGAAATGATGGCTGAATGGGGCTTTGTTAATTCACACTGCTCTACCTTCCCAACTCTGGGACAATCAGCTGAGGTTGCAGGGAAGGCTAATGTCCACGCCCAGTTTTGTGGTGTGTGCCTGTTATTTGAAGCACTTCCGTCACACTGGGTTGTCTGGGGCAGTTCTGGGCTATGGGGCTGGCGATGGGCAGGAGTGTTTCCTGTCCACCAGGATGATGGCTGTGAGCGGACACCCCCCTTTTCTTGGGAAGTTGTGGTGTTTAGTGAATTTTCTCAGCCACTGGATTATTGCGTTTTGTCTCAGAGCTCTCCTAGTTCTGCTCTTGACTTGACCTGCCCAAATTGCAGGTCTTTGAAGTTTTCTGTATTGGGCTTCTTAGAGTAATTGTTTTAGAAAAAGAAAAAAGGATTACAAAAAAAAAAAAACAAAAAAAGGGCCCTCCTCAGAGATCTAATGGGTTATTGAAATGCTAAGAGACAAAGCAACCAGGGCCATTAAGGAAAGGTCCACAGGGCAGAGAGATCAGCTTTTCTTCGGGATTTGCATATGCGCCTCAGGGCCTGAGCTCGGGCCTGAGCTCTGCCCTTCCCCCTTCTATGTTCACCAGAACTCCAAAAATCCTCCGCTTTTATTTTGGAGTTTTTCGTGTTGTTTTTTTTCTATGCCTGTCTCCTCTCTGCTGGGCTGGCTGCTCTCAGATTCTCTGGTGTCTGGTCTCCGTCTATCTATGGCTGGAATTTGGATCAGCAGAATAAGTTTCCGATAAGGGCTGCCACTGCAGTTCTCCCTTCTCCTTCCCGGAGCTGACAGCCCCTCCTCCCACGGGACTGAGCCTGGCAGGCAGGGGTGCGGGTCCCCTGGCCGCAAAAACTTACAGATTTCGCTGATCTCAGCAGTTCCACGTTTTCATGAGTGTTGTATGAAGTATGCCCAAAGTCAGATTGCTCTGTGGTGTCCAGTCCACGCAGTTCCTGGCTTTCTACCTACTTTCCTGGAGGAGTAACTAAAACATACAGCTCACCAGTCTGCCATCTTGCCCCGCCTGTAATTATATTTTATATCTGAGTTAAATCCTGTTTTTTTTTTAACTTAATATCATTCCAAAAGCAATTTCGCAACCATTTTTAGTAGCACCATTCTAAGCCTAACAAGTAGGTACGGCATCCCAGTGATTCTTAGTACTCACATGGACAGAAAAAATTCCTCTACAAGCAACGATAGTGTTGGAAAACCTGGGGGTGGGGTGGGGTGTCCTTTTTAAAATTCCTTTTTTAAACCCTTTTGAAAACTCAACCCAGACTGGCTCAAGGAAACAGGGAAGCTTATTGCCACGTGGTACTAAAAGTCCAGGGTATCACTTCAGGCACTGCTAGACCCAGGCCTCAAACAACGTGCTACGACCTGGTTTCTCGCTCTCCCTCCGCGGCAATGCTTGCTCTTTAGTCCGTTCTTGCGGGGCTCTTCCTCACAGCTGTAACACGACAACAGCCCCTTCAGCTTTCCCTCTTCCGGGAGTGCCTCTTCTCCAGCTCAAAAGGTCTGATACTCACTGTGATTCGGCCAGCGTGGGACAGCGGCCAATAGCAGAACCTGTTACTGTGGCCACGGAGATAGGGCATGTTGATTGGCCAGGTTGAGTCACATGCTCTGCTGCTCCAGCTCCTGGAGTCGTTCCCACCCTGATCGCAGGGAGTGAGTAGGTGGGGGCGGATCTTCGAATTAAAATCTGGGACAATTTCTGGAGAAAGGGTGATGGATGCTGGGTAAGCAAACAACAAATATCTGTCACAAAAGCTTGTTTTATTGTAAAAGTAAAATAGAGACAAGCATAAAGAAGCAAATACAAATCACCCACAATATTTTTGTGTGTTTCTTCAACTGCCCACTACCCTCTGCACACCCCTGGGTTCCCCTTTGTATTCCTTGTATCGCTGGGCAAGCCCACAAACTGTCATGAATCCAGCTACTAGCCGCCGCTCTGCCTGCCCCGGACCCCAGGAGAAGGTAGATTCCTGGGCAGATTAGTGGCACTGTAAATTCATGGTGGCCAGCCTATGCTGGATCCTCAGTCCTGCTATGTTTCTCTATTAGTCTTGCCTTTTCGCTACCACAACTATTTGCACACAATCTCCACCCTCCTTAATTTATAACCCTCCTCCTCTCCTTACCTCCTACTTCACATCAGCGGAGAACTACTTCGTCTTTGCATACCAGACCTGCCTGCCTCCACACCCACCTTTTCCAAGAATGATGCGGAATTCTTATCTAAGGCCATTTCATCCACTTATGCTCAGAATCATATTCCCTCCCTTTGTCTTGGGTATCTTGTGCTATCAATCTCATTCTTTCTTATTCCTGCTCCCACTCACTCTCTTCCCCCTCTCTGCTCTATCGTTTCTATTCCCATTTAAACATGCTCGAGACTGTTCTTAAAAGGAAGACTGCCCCCTTGGGGTCCTGCACCCTCCCCTGCCCTGTCTTTTATTCTGTCTTCTATACTTTATAGAGAAACCTCTTCAAAGAGTTATGTGCTTTTGCTCTTCTTATTTTGTTCTCTGTCACTCTTTAAAATACTCCAATTGAAATTCTAACCCCGTCATCTGAAACTGCTCACTTTCAGGTCGCAGTAATTTTACATGGCCTCTGCAGCATTCATCACAGTTGACCACTCTTCTCTTTGACCTCTGGGACCCAGCTCTTCTTGGTTCCTTCCTCCCTTTCTGACCCATTCCTCTGGATACCTTTTGCTGGACTTTCTCTTCTGCCCAAACATTAAATATAGGCGTTCCTCAAGGCTTGGTCTCAAGGGCTATTCCCTTCTGACTGTACTTTCGCCCTGGATGCTGCCTTTCTGACCCACAGCATCAGATATCACACAGATGTTAATGAATCCTGTATTTATGTCTGCAGCCTACACTCCTGTACCCACCTGCTCCTTGATAACTTCGCTGACTGTCTCAAGGCTCCTCAGCCTGAACTGGACTTGTTCTTTCTTCTGAACTCTAACCCCCACAACATCTGCTCCTCTTCCAGTGTTTCCTTTCCCAGGAAGTGGCATCACTACTCCCACCCCATTTTGTTCAAGTGAGAAGGCTTGAGTTAGCCACTTCCTCATTTCTTCCATCCAGTCAACAATTTTGGGCCGTTGTCCAGGTTTTCCCCCCATTCTTCACTCCTCCCATTCAATCAATTGCCGAGTTTTACCAGTTTAACCTCCAAAATTTTCTCTCTCCTCGGTGCCTTGACAACCCCCAGAACCAGGCTAACACCATCCCTGACCTGGAGCGTTGCAGAAGCCTCCTCTTGGTCTCCTGGCATGCGATTGCTTAAGGCCTCACTTATCCACTGGACTGTTTACTTCATGAAGGCAAAGATAAGGGCTATCTTATTCACCACCTCATTTACAGTTCCTGTGACACTGTTTGGCATAGTGTATGCCTAATACATTTTTCATCGAAAGAATGAATGAATTTAAGATTCCTGAGTCCCAGTCAACTACTATATCACTTCAAGCAAACACAGTATCTGTCACTCAGCTCAAAACCCAAAAGCAAGGGAAAACATCCTTCCAGTAGTGATATAAAGAGGTGTCACCTCTGAAGGTTTCTCAGGACCACAGGAGAGCAGAGGTTGTTGATATAAGAAACCATGTGAATCGTCCCTCACACAGCTGGTTGGTAGAAGAGTAATAATTAGAATCCAGACTTCTGGTTCCCATTCAGGTTCTTTCTTCCACATTGCCACAGAGAGGAACTACTAATGCAGCTTTATACATAAAATGAACCTCACTGTCTTAAAAACTTATCTAGTTTCCCCTGGAAAGCCTGGAATTCTTCGTAGGTTAAAACCATAGTACACTAGGAGCAGATTATAAAAAGGTGGGAGTTGGAGTATAATTGAGCACACTGAGAAGTAAAGAGATTACAGAGGTATCAAACATTCCACTCTCAAACATTCTGGGGCAAATTAGATTAGATGCCAACAGTATTGAACTTCAATGTCCCCTGATGGCATTAATTCATTTGACAAATATTTATTGGGGTCCTACTGAATGCCAGGCGCTGTTCTAGTTCCTGGGGATGAAGAGGTGAGCAAGACAGCCAAGGTCCCTGTCCTCAAAGATTACATTCTAGTGGGGGGAAAGAGACAATAAACAAGCAAACAAATAAATAATATTGGGTAGACATAAATGTTCTGTGGAAATATGAAGTCATTAGGGAAGTGAGGCAGCTGCTATTTTAGACAAAGTGGTTAGAGACCTCACTCTCTCGAGGTGACAAAGGACAAGTGAGGGAGCACACCATGCAAAGATCTGGGGGAGGAGCATACCAGACTGAGGGAACAGCAAATGCAAGGGCCTTGTGGCAACAGTGTGCTTACTGAGTTTGAGAATGAGAAAGAGCAAGGGGGTGAGTGTGGCTGGAGTGGAGTGAGAAGGGAGGGGAGGGAATGGAGTAAAGTTGCTGAAGGGCTCAATCATCCAGGGCAAGGTAACAATTTTGGATTTTCTTCTCTATGTGGGGGGAAACCATTGGAAGGATTTGAGCAGGGGAATGACATAATCAGATTTTGCTTTGAAATGATCACTTGGCTGCTGATGGTCAAAAGTGGATACCAATTAGAAGACTATTTTAGTTTGCTAAAGCTGATGAAATGCAATAACCAGAAATGGATTGGCTTTTACAATGGGGATTTATTAACTTACAAGTTTACAATTCCGAAGCTGTGAAAATGTCCAAATCAAGGCATCAACAGGATGATACCTGGACTCTGAAGACTGGCTCCTGGCATTCTCAGCTCCTCTGTAATGTGGGAAGGCACATGTCATGTCTGCTGTTCTCTTCCTTCTTTCCCAGGTTTTGTTGCTTCCAGCTTCTGGCTTCAGTTGCTTCCTCTCTGAGCTTCTGTGTGTTCCTCTCTTTCAGCTTCTGTCTCTCTTAACTTCTGTGTATCCTTTTCTCTAAGCTGCTCTGGGGCTTTTTACTATGTTTTTCCCTCCATGTTTGTCTTATTTATATAGGCCTCCAGTTAGAGGATTAAGACCCACCTGGAGCATGCTTCAACTGAAATAACCTAATCAAAACGCCCCACCCACAATAGGTCTACACCCACATGACAATTCCTAGTTCTTAAAGAACATGATCTTTTCTGGGGTACATATAGTTTAAAACCATTACAGAGACTATCTCTAGGCAACACATTATGGTGTCTTGGACTAAAGTAATATCAGTTGAAGTTGGTGAGAAGTGGTTGGATTTGGGATTATTTTGAAAGTGGAGCCAATGGCATCTGCTAATGAAGGACATATGGAATGTAAGTGGAAGGGAGGGGTCAAGATTTACTTGAAAAATTTCCCCCTGCAATTTTATTGAGATATATTCACATACCATACAGTCATCCACAGTGTATAATCAGTTGTTCACAGTATCATCATATACTTGTACATTCATCACCACAATCAGCCCTTGAACACGTTCAATACTCGAAAACTATTTATAATAAGAGGAATAAATAAACAAATAAAAGTAAAAAAGAACATCCAAAATATCCCATACCCCCCATCCCCTCCTATTATTCATTTATTTTTTGTCCCCATTTTTTCTACTCATCTCTCCATACACTGGATAAAGGGAGTGTCAGCCATAAGGTTTTTACAATCACACAGTCACACCATATAAGTTATATAGTTATGCAATCGTCTTCAAGAATCAAGGCTACTGGATTGCCATTCAATTGTTTCAGGTATTTCCTTCTAACTATTTTAATATCCTAAAAATTAAAAACAGATATCTATATAATGTATAAGAGTTACCTCCAGAATGACCTCTCAACTCTATTTAAAATCTTTCAGTCACTGAAACTTTATTTTGTTTCATTCTCTTTCCCCTTTTGGTCCAGAGTCTTTCTCAATCCTACAATGTCGGCTCCAGGCTCATCCCCAGGAGTCATGTCCCATGTTGCCAGGGAGATTTACACCCCTGGGAGTCATGTCCCATGTAGGGGGGAGGGCAGTGAGTTCACCTGCCAAGGTAGCTTAGAGAGAGAGGCCACATCTGAGCAACTAAAGAGGTTCCCTGGAGGTGATGCTTAGGCACAATTATAAGTAGGCTTAGCCTCTCCATTGCAACAACAAGCTTCATAAGGGCAATCCCCAAGATCAAGGGCTCGGCCTACTAAATTGGTAGTCCCCAGTGCTTGCGAGAATGTAAGAAATTCCCCAGGTGGGTAAGTTTAATATTTCCACATTTTTTCCCTAGTCCCTTGTGCCAGTTTGGATATATTCTCTGCACCCCCCCCCCAAAAGCTATAGTCTTTAAGGCAATCTTGTGGGGGCAGACGTATTAGTGTTGATTAGGTTGGAATCTTTTGACTGAGTGTTTTCATGGAGATGTGACTTAATCAACTGGGCAAAACATTTGGTTAAATTAGTTCCATGGAGCATTCAGAGTGGGTCTTGATTTAATCACTGGAGTCCTATAAAAGAGCTCACAAACAGAAGTAGCTCAGAGCAGCTGAGAGGGACATTTTGGAGAGAAGCTAAGATCTGACACTGATGCTGACACTTGGAGATGCTTGGAGACATTTGGAGATGACAGCCCAGATTTTGCTCTGGAGAAGCTAAGAGAGGATCCCGGTGCTTAGATGTACAGGAGCTGAAGAAGCTAAGAGAGACTCAGAGACATTTTGGAGAAGGCCATTTTGAAATGCAACCTGGGAGCAAAGGAACAGCAGACGGCAGCCATATGCCTCCCCAGCTGACAGAGGGTTCCAGACGCCTTTGGCCATTCTTCAGTGATGGTATCCTCTTGTTGATGCCTCAGTTTGGACACTTTTATGGCCTCAGAACTGTAAATTTTTAACTTAATAAATCACTTTTATAAAAGCCAATCCATTTTTGTATTTTGCATAATGGTATCACTAGCCAACTGGAACATCCCTCAAGGGGGCTTTGCAAATACTTCTTTGTTCCCTGCCCAAATTACTCTGGATTTGAAAACTTTTGAAATGAGAATAGAGTAAATGGAAGGGTCACTTATTGATACATGAAATTTTTGGAAAAGAGCAAGCGTGGGGAGGAAAATCAAGAGTTCTGTTTAGAACATGGATTTTGATATGTTTATAAGATATTCAAGTGGAGATGTGAGGTCTAGAATTCATGGGAGTTATAGAACTATAGAGGTATATCTGGGAGTTATCAAAATTTGGGTTTTTTTTTTATGGCTTTAGCTATAGAACTGAATGAAATAATCTAAGAAGGATTTAAACATGGGCAGGGGGTTTCCAAAGACTGGGTCCTAGTACAATCAAATTTAGACTTTGTGAAGGAGAGGAGGATTCAACAAAAGCAGAGGAAAGGCTGTGAAGCGCAGTGTCCTGGAACCCTAATGAAGAAAATATTTTGAGGAGGAGTGATCAATTGTGTCAAAGGCTGCTGAAGGGATGATTAAGATTGAGACTTGGCCACAGTATCAGAGCATAGTCCCATAATTGACGCAAGTAAAGGATTTCAGTTCTTGAGGAATCTTGGAAATCAACTGCCAAATTTTTAAAGTAAGAAAATTGAGACACAGATGAAGTCATTTATCCAAGATTAGAGTTAGTTATAAGTAGGTTTCCTGATCCTATGCTCTTTCTAATATATCGTTTCTCTGCCTTCTAGATATTCAAAAGATTATCCTGTGTCATCCAGGTTAAAGTCGACAGAAGTTTGGTTATATTTGTCTACCCTGCTTAAAAAGGCTGAAATGTATAGATTTACTCACAAAAGTTGTTAAGATGAAAACTGTTTTATGGTTCTACAATTTTTTTAGTAGAATAAATTCTCCAAAAATACTTAGGTAGAGTTGCTCATTCCCTGATAAATTACAAGTTGTCATTTAAAGAAAATAGTTGCAAATTCAATGAACAATTTTAAACAGGTTTGCTTTCTCCCCTATGTTCTAACTCTTTCCATGGGAGTTATTTCCACTGGTATAGAGTCAGTTTTAAGAATATTATTACTAAGGCCAAAAATCATTTCCAAAAACTAGAGGTCTGGGAAAGATAAAATTATTGCATATGCTTTAAATGTTTGAGTCTAAATGAAATCTGTCATTCAAGATAAAATCTAAAGGTCTATGATTTCCTGTGCTTTTTGGCTATGACAGTATAACCAATTTTCTAACTATTATCCAATGACTTTATAATTCATATCATAAGGCTGTTTATTGATTTATATTGTGGATTATTATTAGAGCTCCTTGGTGTGGATAGTAAGGTTCATTTGAAGCCCTCCTCCCCCAATATAATATAAAATCACCATTGCTCCAAATGTCCTTTTAATTTCTAGGACTTGGGGAGATTTTCTAACTAAGTGCTCCAGATAGACTTGACTTAGCAAGAATTAAAATTGTTTAAGAGTTGTATTGAGAGCATAATGCACTTACAAACTTGCCATCCTTCACTTTCCTTTATGCACTAATTCTGCAATTCTCTTTGAAAGCTGCAGTTGCATGAATTCTCACCAAAAAAAGATGTTGGGATACTTTTGCAGTGTCAAAAATCTTTACATTAGAAAAATGTTATCTTTTTTAAAAGAAGTTGTCATAGAAGCATTTCTTCCTATTCTATTAACTTCCTGTACCATCTCTCTTTGCATTAGACATAATAATGCTATCGTGCTTACTTCACTGATCATGTAGAAAGAGGCTGGATGGTCAGCTCAGTAAATTGGTGGCAGAAGAGCACATATATTGCTATCATCTGTTGTGCCACTCACTCTAGCAAGTACTTTATATACACATTTCACTTACCCCCTTACAATAGCCCTGCTGGTAGTTATTCTTGTCTCCGTTGTATAGATGTGGAAATTGAGGCTCAG
This sequence comes from Choloepus didactylus, assembly GCF_015220235.1. Lineage (NCBI taxonomy): Eukaryota > Metazoa > Chordata > Mammalia > Pilosa > Megalonychidae > Choloepus > Choloepus didactylus. The sequence continues at coordinate 56,284,333 of NC_051319.1, read as the reverse complement.
TGAGCATCAGCAGTTTGTTCAAGAACACAAAGCTGATAAGTGTCAAGAGGGGATTTAAACCCAGATCTGTGCACCCTGAAGTCCATGCTATTGCCATTACTGAGCTTGCCTCTCTTAACCATTCTGCTTATATATTAATATGGGGAAATAGCATTTAAATGGAATGAAAAAACATTGAAAGTGTTTAGTTATATTCACTTGTTGAAATGGAGACTTTTTGCTATCTTCAATTCTTTCATTCTCCTTATTGACCTTCTTTTAACTCATCCTGTCTTTCCTTGAAGTTATATGATTCTAGTTGCTGCCTCAGCCTTTCCTACTCCATCTCCAGTTACAGTAAAGGTTTTACTTTCCTTGTGAGTTTATCCCGTATCTGTAAGGTTCTAGGTTGGTTCTATCACATAGGTCATCTGAGAGGGGCAGTTTAAAGCTTTCCATATACCAAAAGGGACATGAAATATACAAATGTTGAGTTCCATGGCCCTAATGAGAGGGACAGAAATCCTAAACCACTAAAGCCTGGAGAGCAAATGGCAGCAGCTGGGGATATTTAAAAGGAAAAGTTTGAGTTTACATCTTTTCCATGGATGTTTTAAAAAAATTGCCTCAGTTCAAAAGCTCATACAGTTTGTGGGAAGATTACCACGTTATTACTGACATCATTTGTGCTGTCCTTTTCCACCCTGCTTAATTCCACCCAGGATTAGCCAGCCATCTGGCATCAGCCCTTCCCAACAGGCTGCTTCCTTCTCTCCCCTCTTATCCTCACCACACGTCACTACTGGGGAAATGGTTTCTCTTCCAGTTCCTCCCAGGATGTAGCATTAAGATTAAAAGGAGAGTGGCAGCTAGTTCACTGGGCCGTAGTGAAAATCTAGGCAAAGCAGGGTGTGAAGGAAAATATAATTTTTAAAAGGAGGAAGGAGAACACCTTCCAGCAGAGAGAACTAGGTAAGAAACAGTTTGCTACCCTGACTGATGATGTAACTTGGGGGAAATTTTGCCACAAATATTTGCTAACTACTGAATTTAGTTAAAGTAACCCTGGTGACTCGAACCACAATCCACTATAAAAGGTTTTGGGTAAAATATTGGAAAGGAGATAAGTATTTTGTAATAATGTGACAAGCTTTCTAAAGAAGATATTGTAAATACGTTTAAAGGAAAAGGGCAGCTGCCTCATCTTTGCCAGGGTGAGGTCTCTCTACCTGCCCTGCCAAAGCACCATTTATTTCTTCATTTAGAGCTGGAAATTTCCTTTGGTCTTCTTTAGTTGCAACTATCCACTCATCTATGCATTTAGAAAGATTTATTGATTACCTCTCATAAATGGCAGATACTGGGCTAGGGAATTTAAACATGTACACAAATAATTGTAATACAAGATAGAATGAGATTAGATGCTGTGGTAAATTGAATTTTGTACCTCAAGGAAGACATGTTCTTAAACTTAATACATGTTCCATGGGTGTGAACCATTTAGAAATAGGACATTTTGGAGATGTTCTTAGTTAAGGAGTGGCACAACTGAATCATAATGGGCCTTAAACCATATTACAGGAATCCTTTATAAGCATAAGAAATTCAGACACAGTTGTCAGAAAGGGCCACACAGGGAGAAGCCAGAAGTCAACAGAAATTGGAAGAGCAGAGACAAGGAGAAAGAGGTTGCCATGTGTCAGGGGGGAGAGATGCAAGCCAAGGAACCCCAATGACTACAGCAAGCCAGCACCAGAGCAATAGAGACTTTGGGGAGAAAGAATGGCCTTGCTTGAAGTCCAAACTTACAGCCTTCTAAACTATGAGCAGATAAATTCCTGTTGTTAAGCCAAGCTATTATGTCATACCAAAGAGATATGCAAACTCTCCTCAATACTGTGAAGGTTTGAAGCTGTTACGTGCCCCAGAAAAGATCACGTTCTTAAAGCTAATCCATTTCCATGGGTGCGGACTCATTCTAAGTAGGGTCTTTTGGTGAGTAGCATATTAACGTAAGCTGCGACCCCCCTCATTCAGGGTAGGTCTTAATCCTCTTACTAGAGTCCTTCATTAGAGGGTAAAAGACAGAAAGCACAGAAAAAAGCTCCAGAGATGCTCAAAGAGAAAAACCAGAGAAGCTGAGGGAGGACACACGGAAAACAGAGAGAAACCATAGAAACAGAGAGGAAGCAACTGAAGCCAGAAGCTAGAAGCAATGAAACCTAGGAGAGAAGGGAGAGATCAGCAGACATTGCCACGGCCTCAGACATTTTCATGGCCTCAGAACTGTAAACTTGTAAATTAATAAATCTGCATTGTAAAATCCAGCCCCTTTCTTATATAGTGCATTTTGTCAGCTTTAGCAAACGAATACAGATTTTGGTACCAGAAGAATGGGGGTGCTGAGATTGCAAATACCAGAAATGCTGGAACAGCTTTATAACTGGGTAAGGGGAAGATTCTGGAAGAATCGTGAGGTGCTTGATAGAAAAGGCCTGGATTGCTTTGAAGAGACTGTTGGTAGAAATGTGGATGCTAAGGGTACTTCCGATGAGGCCTTAGGCAGAAATGATGAACGGGTCATTGTACATTGGAAGAAAGGCAATCCTTGTTTTAAAATGGCAGAGAATTTGGCAAAATTGAGTCCTGATGTCAGATGGAAAGCTAAATTTGAAAGTGATGAGCTTGGATATTTAGCTGAGGAGATTTCCTCAGTGGAAAATGTGGAAAGTGAAGCCTGACTTCTCCTTGCAGCTTATAGTAAAATGCAAGAGGAAAGGGATAAGCTGAGAACTGAACCCCTGATTGGGTCGAAAGAAGACAGAAATAGATGGTTTAGAAAATTCTGAGCTTCCAGAAAGCAAGTTTCCAGAGAATAGTGCTCCATGTAAGGATTTGACTGAACATGGAACCGGTCAGCCATTTCACTGAGTCAAGACTGGAAATGCAGTTAACCAGAAACGATGTTTGAAAAGTCTTGTTGTCTGATGATTGGGACCCCTGTGTACTGCATGTAAAACTGACAAGTTTTTTTTGAGAGATAACGTATGAACAGAACTACTGCCAGCCTGGACTAAAAGGAACAGAAATGGGAGAGAGAGATTGAAGGAAAATTGATTTAAAAGTCAGAACCATGGAAGCTGAGGTCTGGAGCTAAGACATCTTCTGGGCCAAGAGAGCAGATCCATCCATGTATGTGGAAAGGGTGAGTATGCCCTGGAGTTTGCAGAGGGCGGGCCTTCCACTCCATTGTTCAGGAAGTGTTACCACCCCCGGGCTCTCAGGGCTCTCAGATGCCTGGGGGATTGATGCGAGCTTGGCCGTCCCATTGTTCAGGAAGAGTGCTGCTGCCCCCGGCCTTCAGAGAGGTGGAGCACATTCCCCAGGGATTGGGCAGAGCCTGGCCACCACCCCACTGTTCTAAGGGGTTGAGCATGTGCCCTGGAGATTGTGGAGAGTCCGGCCGCCACCCTGATGCTTTAAGAGGGTGGGGCCTAGAGCATGGTTGGAGATGTCGGGGCCCTCACCTCAGTGTTTGGGGAGAGCAGGGCTACTGCATAAGCCCTTGGAAAGGGTGAGGCTGCCACTTTATCAAGCCCAGAGTACAAACAATCTTTCTGTTTGTGGCTGTCAGAACTTGAAATTTAATGGAGTTTGTCCTGTAGGTTTTTGGAACTGTTTGGGACCAGTGATACCTGTTTTGTTTCCAATTTCTCCCTATAGCAATGGGAGAAACAAAAAGTGGAGTAGACTCCAGAACCCTATGTGAGATGATGAAGTGCTAGACTGAGGTGGCTGTAGTGGGAGAGAAGAAAAGCGTTCGGGAAAGGGAGGCTTGCCTTTTTCCCAGAGGAAAGAATTTTTCAAGACAACGGGATGTGGGCAACAGTATAATGGGCATGCCTCTAGGATGGTTCCAAGGCATTCTGCTGGGGCCAGTGAGAGAGGGCAGAATGATGACAAAGAGAAGGAAGATAGGAGGCAGAAGCTGGTCGGGTAGAAGAAAGAAATGTTGCATTGTGTGTTAAACATATTGAATCTGCAGTGATGGTCAGAGAGCCATGTAGATCATTAAAGAAACACGGAGTAAGCTCAGAAATGCTCTTGAGCCAGCAGTGGCCCCTGTGATCACAGGGACTTGGGCTTCTTTTACAATAACAGAAGAAAGCAGCAGGACCAGATTTCAAAGAGGTTACCAACTGAAAATGAGTTCAGAAGAGATAGAAGGAAGGTTTTCATTTTCCCCATGGGCTAAATGACAGGTTAGTTATAATATATAATTGCAGTTATGGCAGTAATTTCTTGAATTTAGCCCACTGATGGCAGGTCCTGCAGTCTCATCTCAATGTCTGCATTCCCCACTCCAGTTAGCACACTGTCTTGCACACAGGGGCTGCTCAATAATTCTTGTAAGTTTTTGAACTTAGATTTGCACTTTCACTAACTTGCCAAACATATGTGTTCTAGTTTGCTAATGCTGCGGAATGCAAAACACCAGAGATGGATTGGCTTTTATAAAAAGAGGGTTTATTTGGCTACACAGTTACAGTCTTAAGGCCATAAAGTGTCCAAGGTAACACATCAGTAATTGGGTACCTTCACTGGAGGATGGCCAATGGCATCCAGAAAACCTCTGTTAGCTGGGAAGGCATGTGGCTGGCATCTGCTCCAAAGTTCTGGTTTCAAAATGGCTTTATCCCAGGATGTTCCTCTCTAGCAAGCTTGCTCCTCTTCAAAACGTCACTCACAGCTGCACTCTGTTCAGTCTCTTTGAGTCAGCACATTTATATGGCTCCACTGATCAAGGCCCACCCTGAATGGGCGGGACCACACCTCAATGGAAATATCCCATCAGTTATCATCTACAGTTGGGTGGGGCATATCTCCAAATCCAAACATTCCAACTTAATCCCCACTATTATGTCTGCCCCACAAGATTGCATCAAAGAGTATGGCTTTTTCTGGGGGACATAATACATTCAAACCGGCACAATATGAAATACAATGACAATCCATATCATCAGCCCCTACTCATCTCAGCCCCATCTGTATCTGCCTACATCTCTGCTCAAATATTTAGGCTGCTTTTTTTATGATTTTGCATCTTCTACACAGTTCTTGTTTATGCTAAGATATTTGTATTTGTGGAACAATATCAAAGTTCACACTTTGGGTTGACTTCATCCTCTGTGTTTCCAGCTTTCCTGGCCTCCTTGTTTCTGGATTGCCTTTTTTGTGACAAAATTCCAAGGAAAACCAATTATTGATAAAGCCTAAAGGGAAAGGTGTTAAACCCCACTTGATGATCTGAAGATGCTTGTTAAATTAGACTGCCGTGTAAAACTTGGAAACACACATCTGTATTAGGACATGAGAAAGGCTATAATCATTCTTCTGGCTACACTTGTGTTCCTTCACAAAAACTCATTTTTCTCTCCATTGAGGAATCAAATAATTCTGTGCAATAATTAATGTTTTGGGGTCTGACTCTGGCACTTTATGCACATTTGTCTAATGCTCACTGCAGATGAGGAGAGAGGCCCAGAAAAGCAAAAGAATTTGCCCAAGGTTACTTGGCCAGGATTTGAATTCAAACTTTCTGTTTACAAAGCTTGAACTGGTAGCTGATGTTTTACAATGGCTTCAACTGTTTAATATCTCCATTAGTGTTAGGTCCTGTATTTGTGAAATACTTATTTGCAATGGCAAAATGTTTTTGAGTGATGAACCCTCACTCAATAATGTTATTGGACAGTGACAGTCTCCCAACCCATGCCAGTAGTTGTGCTGAACAACAGTTGTCACAGCTGAGGAGTGGTCCCAACAAAACCAAGTATAGCAGTTCCCTGCAGCCTAAGGATGGAGAATCCTGTAAGCAGGCCTGGGGTGCTTCCTTACCTTTCAAATGCTTTTATATTGGCCAGCTCCACACTGGATATTGTCAACTCATTCACTCCCTTCATTTTGAAGATCATGTTCATTTAAAAGGAAATTTAATCCATATGTTTCTGGCTCCCTTAAACTTAAATCATCAAAAAATATATTCTTTTGCAATAGCTACTAGATGTCCAAATGTCTTTGGAGATATTTTTTTCATGAGGACAAGAAGCTACATTTGCACAAGAGTAATCACCAAAAGGTGTAAGTTCACAACTTGAAAATCCAAACCCATAAGGTTTAAATCGCAAACTTGCCCACTTCTTAGTGTGAAAGGGCCCCAAAGAGCAATAACAACATGGAGCTGACAAGCATTACTATACAAACAGCTGGAAAAGGAGGATGGGGAATGGAATGAGAGGAGAGGACAGTGACTGATGTGGACACCATCAGGAAGCCAGGCCAGGGCAGGGTTCCTCGATGAATCCAGGAGACATGGTGTCCTTGGAGACCTGATGTTCTTGTTGTACAGTCAACAATGGCACAGCAGCCAGAGGAACATACCAGGAGCCATGAGGGAATTCATGGTTGGAAACTGAGCTAGGACTTAGATCCATTTTTTATATAAAACTGAAAATCTGCTACTGGGCTCCAAGACTTCTATTTGCTCAAAGGTCATATGAGAAGGTCTCAGCTTCCGTGGGGAGATGACAGAAGCCCAGTCTGGACTACAGGTAAAAGAGTTAGAAACCTAATTTTTCATAGCCAATGAATTAAACAATAACTCTTTTGATGAGAGCTATGCAATGTATTGTCTTCTTAGTTTATATTTATTGTGCTCCTGATTTAGAAAGCACTAAGGATTTGCTCAATTGTAGTAAGCATCACAAAATGGAAATACAATTGGATTAATTTGGAAAAAACAAGATTAAATAAATTGTTCTTAAATTGTTGAAATTTAAACATTTTCTGCCATTAACTGTAGATAATGGAGAACAAAGACTCAGTACTTAACAAAATCTGACCAGGTAAGGAGGAGAATGTGTAGGAATGTATACGAACAGGGCACAGGAGCATGTCTTATACGTCCTGTGTGAGACTCCATGTTTCGTGGAGAAACATAAAAATTTGATGATTCATTTAAAGGCCTAGTTGTGAAGTAATTAAAACAAAACAAAACAAAACAAAACAAAAAAAAACCCAGCATGGCAGTGCTCCTCTGTGGCATCGTGGGTCATGGGCCTCACAGAGACTCAGCAACATAGGAGAGCATAGATTTATTGTCTCATAGACAAATCCGTATTGGGTGGCAATACTGTTCCCTTACATTTTTCAGTTGAGTGCTCCTCTGGCCTCTTTATTAAGGAAAGATGTAACATGAGGAAGGCAGTTAGGAGAGTTGAGAGAAGAGAAAGCCCAAGGAGGCTCTAGTAACCAAGGAAGACAAAAAGAGGAAAGCTGTCTATTGTAGGTTGAGTGGACTTTATCCATCTTGTTACTTCACCCCTTGGAAGCTGTAGTCTTCAAGTTTGCTGTGGTAGAAGAGAGATGGAGGAGGTCCATCAGCTCTCAACTGCCTCAGCCAGAACTGCCATATGTGACTTCTGCTCATAGTCTATTAGCAAGAACTAGTCACATGCCCCAACTCAACTGCAAAGGAGACTGGAGAATGTAAAGTACATGGATAGTTGGTGAGTCCTGTTTCTGTCATAAGCACTTACTATACTTAGCCCTCTGCCTGAACTTTGACTTCCTTTGGGTCTCTTTAGCCTGGTTTCTTGCTAATTCACTGGATTGTCTGCTGCCTCACAACAATTCACAACTCCACTAAGTAAGTCAACTGTAAGGGCAGACATGGAAGGAATTTCTGATTCTGGAAGTATACCACACATGTCACAGCCAGGCTTGACTTGTATATGGTGCAAACAGAGAGCTTCCTGTTGGAGTCCCTACAGTTTACACTGTCTCTGGATCATGTGACATGGAAATTGAGAGGAGATGGTTCAAAGAGATGGCTCCATCCTCAATCACCTTTTCCATTTCCCTTGAAAGAAGGGTATATTATTTTTATTGGGAGAGAAGAATGTTAAAGAGACTCCAGGTCCAGCTTGATAGAAAGAACCAGGTCCAGCTTGATAGAAAGAAGGATGAGCCCCCTGAGAAGGGTGTGTAGGAATGTATGGGTACAAGGGCACAGAAGCATGCCCTACATGTCCTGTATGAGGCTAATTCCGGAAGAAGTTGGGCTGTGATGCTACTGTATTAGTCAGGGTTCTCTAGGGAAACAGAACCAACAGGAGATACCTATAAATAGTATGAGATTTTAAAAAAGTATCTCACCCAACTGTGGGGATACATGAGTCCAAATTCCATAGGGCAGGCTACGAGCTGGCATTCTGATGAAGGTCTTCACTGAATTCCCCAGGAAAGGCTGGCTGGCCCAAGCAGAGACAAAAGTTCTCTCTTCTGACTGCTGCAGTCATCACCTCCCCCTTAAAAGCCTTCAACTGATTACATTAAACATCTCTCACTACAGAAGACACTCCCCTTGGCTGACTGCAGATGTAATTAGCCACAGATGCAATCAATGTACTGGTGATTTAAGTCCATGAAATGTCCTTGTATCAAGATAGGCCAGTGCTTGCTTAACCAGACAACTGGGCACCATCACCTGGCCAAGTTGACACATGAACCTAACCGTCACAGCTACACAGGGTCTTTCTGTTCCTGTGATGTTGCCCCACACTGACCCAAGGAGTGACCAAACAGATTTAGGGGTCAGCAGGAAAAAGTATTTGGTCACTGCCTGTCACCTCAATCTCTGCCACAACCCCCCCCCCCCCAGTAGTCCCTAAGTCACTGTAATGCTGAAGCAGTTACACTGAAAGAGCAGAAAGAGGGCAGGAAAGAAAGGAAGACCCTCCACCTCCCACCTGGACTAATAAATCTGGAAACCAGGAGCAGTGCTAAGTAACCTAGAGAGATAATATAAGGACTCAGGAACTCTACTACCACCAATGCTGAGCATAAGAGGACCTATATGTCTTGGCTTCACCAATCCTTGCACACAAATTGAGTCCATATATAGTAATGACCCAAAATACACTGTATCCCCACTTAGCAGCAAATTAGCAAAAATTCTAGTGTTTTCTGTCCAGAGGTTTTGGCCCCAGGTATCTTTGAGGCACTCCAGTGTGTTGATGACATGAATGAGGAATTTGCAACTGTCACTGAAACTGCCACTTCTGGAAGAGATTCTGGAAAAAGTTCCTTGACTAACCTGCCACTTAGCCCCATGGGGAGAGGAGAAAGCTCCCTTTCCCTGAGTTGGTCCCAAGTTGTATGGTCTTGAATGGATCAGCTTTTCTAATTCATTTGTATATTTGACACATAGTCAATGCTATTCCCAGAGGAGATGCAATCCATGTGACTAAGCAGCCCTTCTCTATAGCGCTTGAGGATAATTATTTATGTCTCAATCTCCATCACTGAATACACATAACCCAGCACTTGTCTGGCACAGAGTAAGTGCTCCATAAATGCTTCCTTGCTGAATGAGTTGATAATTGTTCATGGCAAACTCAAGCTCTCTGGCTCACCTCTAAGGCTCTCATGTTTCTGACTCTGACCGCCTGGTGTGACCCTGATCACTGTGCACCCTCTGATTTCACTCCAGTGTTCAACCTGGCCTATGACTGAGAGTGGGATTTGTTCTTATACAAGAACCAACCCCAATTGGTCCAGGGTTGTTACTTGATCCAAGCTAATGCAATCCAATTCCCTACTCTGGATTTTGTAAACTGAAATGGAAAAATCCAAAACGCAAGAATGGGAATCTACTTTTGGATGTTTTGTTCTGTTCTACTGATCTATATATCTATCTCTAACAGTACTACACTTAGTTAACTTACCTCTATTGTAAGTCTTAAAATTGGGTAGAGTGCAATACTAGTGATCAATAAGAGGGAGGGGTAAGGGATATGGGATTTTTGTGTCTTCTTTTTTCTTTTTATTTCTTTTTCTGGAATAATGCAAATGTTCTAAAAATGATCATGGTGATGAATACACAAATATGTGATAATACTATGAACTGTTGATTGTATACTTTGGATGGATTGTATGGTTTGTGAATATATCGCAATAAAATTACATTAAGGAAAGAATGGGGAGTACTGGATCAGAGAAGAGTTAATGGGAGGGCTCTGGAGAAAAGATCCATGTACACCCTTATTTCATTGATTTAATATAAATAAGAACGAAAAGAAAAGAATCCATGTGTCCATTAATAAGAGGTTAATTCAATAATTGGGCATACAGCTATGCAATGCAACATACATACATACATTAAAATGATGATGTAAACTATATTTGTGTAGATCTATCCATGTCATCTTTGAAAAGGCAACATTTAAATACAGTAAAAATTTGAAAAGATGCATACCAAATATTCAGTTATCGCTGGAAAGTAGAGGTTATGGATGTTTTACTTTCTTCTTAAAACCATTACTCACTATTTGAATCTTTTACAACAAACATATTACCATATTAATAAGGGTAAAATATTTTCACTTTCAGAGAAAAATGAAAGCTCAGTGACTTGTACATTAGACCTCTCTTTGTGCCACTTCTGATGCTCTTGGCTTCACCTGTCTCAGGCCTTAGCCATGTGTTCCCTTCCCGAGTCCACTGCAGTGACCAACTCCCTGTAGCCTTCAGTGACCCAAAGGCCTTGTCTTTAGCATGCAACTCAAACCTCTTGGCTTGGACCCAGACTTTTTCAGTATTAGTGAGGCGTGATGCCACTCAGTGCCCATATGCGTACAACAAAGAAGGGAGAGTTTGAGAGGGTGGGCATTTAATGTCCTATTTTTTTTGGTGAACCTTTGACCAACAGAAGTCAGAACATAAATTCTTCTCTCTTTCTGTCAGAAGATAGTCTTGCAAGATTGAGCAATTAGTTGTGTTTGAGAAAGCTGTGGAGAACTGGTAATACACACTCATGTTGGCTCTCCTACTTCTTCATCCCAGTCCTTTCCCTCTCCTACTTTCTTCCCTAGGGATGCACTTTTGAATAAAGCAGTACCACATAAGATTTTGCCACCTGCTCTGCTGTGTGGAGAACCCAGGATAAGATGGTTTGTATCTTAGGTTAGGACAAAATATCTGTGAATCTAAAGTTCCCACACAGCAAAACAGCCAATCATGTGAAAATGCTATTGATGGTCCAGGACCTCGAGACTGTTGCTGTGCAGAAAGAAACGACTCCACCCTCCCCACCCCACCCCACCCCAACCCCAGCACCAAGGGAAAGTCTTTTAGAATCTTGCCCCTTTCCCCCACTTCCCCTTGTAATCACAGCTTTAATGCATGCACATTTGCTCTAATCTCTTACCCTTCACTATGACCAAGAAACTGAAACTCCAGAGAAGTAGTTACATGATTTACCCCCCAATACTGAATCCCAGAAGTATTAAGTGTGCTGTGTTTCTCCTTTTAAGGTGGGAAACTCAAAAAGATGGAGAGCAAGAAATGTTTCCATGTCCTGAACCTTCATCTGGTACCTGGAGTCTGATGCAGAAACATTGCTCCCATTGTTCAGTCAAACATCCGGCCACCAAACACCTACTAGAGCACTTTCAGACATGCATTTAGAAGGAATTCTCTGGGGCATGGTGGAACCAGGCCAAATGAAAACTGAAATCTATTATAGTAAGTGGTATGTTTTACAGTTCCAAATAAATTATTACCAGGCCAACGTGATGCACCAAATGCAGCTTCTTGGCAGTGGGGTTTATTTTCAAGTATCACTCACAGTATAGCAATTGCTTTGCACCTAAATATAAGATAATATAGCCAAATCACCTGCTAGAGATTATGTGTATTTTTCTCCATTTCTAACTTTAGGATACTGAAACAGTTCCATTTGAAGGGGGAACTGCTGGGGTAGCTAACCTTGGAATGGGACTTTGGCTGCAGACCCATTGTTGGAAAAGAGCAGGATCAGCTCTTTGGTGTCCAAAGTTTTTACATTCCCAGGACATCCCAGAACACCAGCAGGTACCATGAACTCTTGGGCACCTGGATACCTTGGGGTTGGTTAGAACCCTCTGCTCCCCTCAGTCAGTAGGTGAGGAGCCCACTTCCTTACTTCACTGTAGGGCTGAACTGGGATCCAAGAAACAGAGGGCAGAATGCATCAGGACTGCCTAAAACCACAGGAACCTTGAGCTCTGTCATCTCCTTTTCTTCTCCTCTTTGCCCCCAGTCCTCTAACATCACAGACACAGGAGCATCATCAAGAATTCAGCTTGAAGATCAGAGGAAATAATAAGAGCTCCAGAGAGCTTGTGGGAGCTACAGGCTGTCATTGAGCTCAGGCACAGGCCCGGGGCAGCAGGCTAGGTGGCCTGTACTTAGATGTGGCCTTTGGGCTCCACATTCTCTCTCTTTCTGCAGCCACAGCTCCATTCAGGATTCTGTGAACTGGGGCCCTTCCTTTGAAAGGACTTTTTTTTCCAAAAGGTGGGAGAAATATAACAAGAGGAGAGCTAACTCCATTTGAAGTAAACATCAATGGCTAGGGGCTGTGACATGGTGGTGTGGAAGTAAGAGCACTGGGCTGAGAAGGGAGACAACTGAATCCAGTCCCTCTCTTCCCAGGGATAATTGGTTGTATTTGCCCCAATAAGACCGTAACCTCTAGGAACTGCAGAATTCTTATTTGCAAGAATGATAGTGGTAGCCTATATTGGAAGTTTTCAAACTTGTTTCTTTTAAATTATAACAACCTTTATTCAAAACAAATTTTTTGAAGGAGTTGTTGATCTTGGAAAGGAAATAATTGAAAACTACTTGTCTAAAGGATTGCTAAAATTCCTGACTGAAAATGCTCAGGGAAAATGTGCAGGCCAAGGGCTCTTATGCTCCTACCCCCCGTCCCCCACCCAAAATAGACGATATTTTGTCTACCAGCTATATCCAGCATAAATCCAGCCTTAGTGAATTTTTTTTTAATTAAAGAAGTTGTAGGCTCATGCAGAAAATACAGAGTTCCCATATATCCTTCCCCATTATTCACACCTTGCATTAATGTGGTATATTTGTTACAGTTGATGAAAGAATATTATCATAATTGTACTATTAACTATAGTCCATGTTTTACATTAGGGCTCATTGTGTTTTACAGTCCTATGGATTTTTTTTTTAACTTTTATTCTAGTAACATATATATAGCCTAAAGTTTATCCTTTTAACCATATTCAAATACATAATTCACTGCTGTTGCTTACCTTTACAATGTTGTGCTACCATCACTACCCTCCATTACCAAAACTATTCCATAACCCTAAACAGAAATGCTGTACAATTTTAAAGCTGCAAAAATGCTGTTCAAATATTAGAACTGTTATTCTGTTCTGGCACAGAAGAAAGATGAAGAAAATGGCCTGTGCCACAGTTGTGCTATTCTTTTGAAAATGTAGCCACAATGGGAGTAGCCCTTAATAAATGGGAAGAAAAAATGTGTTGAAAAATTTTGCCCTAGTTGGTATGTCCTGAATTTGCATGGGAGGAAATGGGAATTCCATAGATAGCTCTATAGTTGAGACCTTTTATTTGTTTAAGTTTCTAGAGGCTAACCAGATAGGTTTTTAGTCCCTTCTAGGTCTTCCTTCTGCCTTTCACTTTGGCTCATTCCAACAGATCAGGACTTCAGAGACCTACCTAGCTGAATGTCACAGGTCTCTGGCCTCTAAGAATCTCCTTCAGCATGCTTCCAATAGCTTCTGAGGGTCTGGTTTCCCTTAGATCCTGGGGTGAGGGTTAAGTAGATTCATTTGGTGCCTCCTGATTCACCAGCCGGCAAAATTTAAAGGTGGAATTCTAAGCATGTAGCTGGCACAAATGCCCTAATATACTAATCTGTGGCACTCCTGGTATTGTCTGAATGTGGAATACAAAGAGGTTTTCTGCCAACTTCTTGGGAAGTCAGTTAATCTATCAGCACTGCATGCACTTCTTGGGAGCTGAGTGATAGTCAATATTTACCATGCACTGCATCACATGTATGTGATGAAGAGATGAGGCACTGGAGTTAGTCCTGGAGACTGCCTGCTATGCCAAGTTGCTAGTTTGTGAAAAGGTCTGGGATCCCAGGAATGGAGCCGAGGAAAGGCATTTGGAGGCTTGCCTATTTACCAACTGCTATGAAAGTATTTCAGTCTTTAACCAATCAGTTTGGCAGTACCATTGTGTAAAAGCTGAACATCAAGCCTTACTGGAAGATCGTGAGTGTCATAGTGTCTCACTGCCAGGGATGGATAAGAAGGGGAGAAAGAAATATCTTTGCTGGAGAGTTTCAAAATGGAGAGTTGGAGAAGAAGATTTTGATTTAGGGTCACTTCCACTTTGTGAGTGAATCAAGCACTATTCTGTATTGAGTGCCTACTAACAGATGCTTAGCTGGCCTAGGCACTGATAGAGCAAAACGAAGTCTAAGACTCAGTCTCTGATCTCCTAGAATTGACAGTCTAGTTGGAAAGACAAGATTAAGTCACTTGAAAGAGAAATTTATATAAGCAACTGAAACTTAATTAAGTACAATATATTTCATATACATTTTTTCTTTCAGAAGTTCCAATTCAAAGCAACTAAATTTGAATTAAAAGTTGCCATCAGTCCGGAGCTCTTCTGTGAGATGAAAGGCCACAGAATGCTCAGGCTACAGTTCACATCTTCTCCTTCTGCTCCTTTTCCTCCTGCCCTAGGGTGCAAGTTGTTCAGAACATTTGGGTATGAACACCTCTTTCAGGTGCAAGTTGACTCTTTCTAAAAGAGTTGGAACAGACCTCTATGCTGTCCACATGGTGCCAATTTTTCTCTCACAATTTTCTTTTAGCCTCAATCTTGACATATTTGTTTTACATTTGGGTTCTGTGAGTATTCTCCTTGGTTGTGAAGTATTAGGGTGGTCAGTCTACATTGCATTTAGTTCCCCTTCAAGCCTATCAAGATTTCTAGTTTGCTTAGGACATATGGATGTGGGCTAAACCCATAAATGTTAGCTGTGTATTGACCCTCTCTAATAAAAGTCAAAGGTAATTCTGTGCTTGGTGAGAAAAGCTTTCCTCACTGTCTAGAAGAGGACTGAATGCGTGAGGCTGGACTTGCCAAGGGATGCATTAGACTGTTGTGTAGGGACTGCCAGAAACATGGTGTATTTTTTAGCTCCATTTACCCCACAGGGAGAGCATAGCCTCTGTATCCTTGCCTCTGAACAAGAAGGTGCAGTGAATTGAGAAGACATGGACAAGTTCTGATCTCTGGGAGAATTACATTTGGGGATTCTAAGGGATATAAGTCTGGCCATACTATCCAGGAAGAAATTCCAACATCTGCCCCATCTGTCCCTGGGCCTAGTCTTGGATCCCATGAGGCCAAATGGCAAAATGTTTTATTTTCTCTGGCCCGAAACATAACATCTTTAGAAATCTAAATTCACCTTGACTTTTCTCCCCATTTCGTAAGTTGTTTTTGTTACCGGGCTTTGCTCTTCTCTAGCCAGATTTTCTTCATAACAACTTCAAGTCTTGAACTTGGATACACACCCAAAGGGAAAAATGACGCCACTGTAGATTCTGTGAGCCTGGGAGACAGCAGCTTTGGTATGCATGGAAGAGAACTGGGAACTGACAAATTTTGAACATCTTTATTTTTTAGACACTGGCCAAGATGCTTTACATACATTTGAACATAATCTCCATGAAACTCCTATTTAAGGTTGTATACCACTCAACAGGGGAGCTGAGGTCCATTTCTATAATGCCAGCTGTGCCTAGCACAGAGCCTTGGATGTAGAAGACATTCCTTGAACATGTATTTGCTAAATTTAGCTGAGTTCCTAAAAATTATATGTGAATTCAGGTTTTACAAGTTGGATCATATTTTTAGAACGCATGGGAAGCACATTTGAAGGAATCTTGCATTGAGTTACTTTGTAAAATTAATATCCACCTTCTGATTTATCTATTTAGTAAACTGAATTAGGTTTAATAGGTTTTCCTGTTCCTCACCCCTCATGACTTGGTGATCTTGGCTACTCTTTCCAGTACTAAAATTCTTTTAGAAGTGGCCTCCAATTAAAACTAAATTTTAGAAACAGAGATTTGGCCACCTTCTCTGGTTTGGGGATGGGAAGAAAGGGTAAGGGGATTCTTCTTGAGTTTTGTCTTTTCATTTATTCACAACCAATCCCTTATTGCAATTATATTTAAACTGAAGTAACAATTATTTATATAGTCAGACCTACCCCTCTCATTAGGCAGAGCTCTACTGTGAATTAAATGTATTGTTTGCTTCTAGATACGCTGAATATCTTGGTTCAAACTAATAGAACTCTGCTGGATTGAAATGGGATCAATTTGAGCATTCCTTATTCCTGTAGTGGCTGACTGGAAAAGATTTTATGTATCTTAACAGCAAAATCACACATTAAGGGGCCTTTTCTTGTGGAAGTTCCCATAGGAAAAAAATCAAGGACATGCTTTTTTTGTTTTTTATTACATAATAAACTGCATTCAAATGTACCCAGGGATTATGATAGTTCAGTAAGCCCTCTCTTGGAACAAATAACTTCTATATCTTTATAAAATGAAAGAGTATGTTGCTTCCAACCATAAATAGAATATTGTTGAGATAAACAGTCCTTGGTTATTGGCACCTCTGTCTCCAACTCCCTCCCCCATTTATAAAAAAAAAAATGGTGACTTTAATGCTTTCATAGAAATACACGATTATTAAAAATAATTCAAGCTGTTCAGGAAATCACAAATTCTATAATTCAGATATCATAGTCTTTAAACTACACTAGACAACATTACAGACATCTCTCTCCATATTTCCAGAAAGAAGGTGTTCCAATTTGCTAAAGCTGCCAAAAATGCAATATACCAGAAATGGATTGGCTTTTATAATGGGGATTTATTAGTTCACAAATTTACAGTTCTAACGCCATGAAAATGTCCAAAATTCTAAGGCATCAAGAGGTAGATACCTTCTCTGATGGCATCCAGAACACCTGTCAGCTGGGAAGGCACGTGGTTGGCGTCTGCTGGTCCTTTGCTCCTGGGTTGCATTGCTTTCAGCTTCTGATTCCAGTGGCTTTCTCTTTAAGCATCTGTGGATTCTCACTTAGCTTTTCTGGAGCAGACTATGGGCTTCATCTCTTAGCTTAGCATCTCCAAACTCTTTTCTGTCTGCATCTCCAAGCATCTGTGCCTGTTAGCTCTCTTAAGGACTCCAGTAAACTACTTAAGACCCACCTTGGATGGATGGAGTAACATCTCCACAGAAACAACCTTATCAAAGGATCCCATTCACAATAAGTCTGTACGCACAAGACTGAATTAAAAGAATATGACTTTTCTGGGGTACATAATAGATTCAAACCAGCATAGAAGGATAGATTGATGAGGGGATGATAAACGGAGTGAAGGAAGGGAAAAATGAAAATCATACTATTTATGCATTTTCTGTCTTTTTATTTTAATTAAATGAACTTATTTTAGAATATTTTTAGATTTGCAGGAAAAGTTGCATCCAGCACCCAGTTTCCCCTATTGTTAACATCTTATATCAGTATGATACACTTTTCAAAACTAATGAACAAATATTGATACATTATTATTAACTAAAGTCCATACTTTAATTAGTTTTGACTTAATGTCCTTTTCCTGTCACAGGATCCCATCCAGGACACTGCATTACATTTAATCATCATGTCTCCTTAGGCTCTTCTAGATTGTGATTTTCCTTGTCTTTGATGACCCTGAAAGTTTTGAGGAGCACTGATCAGGTATTGTAAAGAATGTGCCTCAATTTTGGTTGTCTATTGTTTTTCTCATAATTAGATTAGGGTTATGGGCTCTTGGGAGAAAAACCACAGAGGTAAAGTACCATTCTCAAAACATATCAAGGGCGCATGTTATCAGCATGTTTTATCACTGATGATGTGAAGCTTGATCATCTGGCTGAGGTACTGTTTGTCAGATCTCTCCACTGTAAACTTATTCTTTTTCCCCTCTTTCCATACTATAGTTTTTGGAAGGAAGTCACAATGCACAGCCCACAGTTAATGTAAGGGAATTTATGTTTCACCAATTTGAGGGAGCAGTGTCTAAATAGCTTTTCTTCTCTAGAGGAGATTTGTCTTTTCATTTATTCATTCATTCAATCAATCAGGTTTTGTATCAGTCTGGACTCATGGATATTTATTTTACATTTTGGGTTATAATCCAATACTACTTTATACGGGTGTATATCAAAGGGACACAGGGACCGGCTGAAAGAGCTCCCAATAGCCAAAGCCGCAATAAATTGGGCAACAAAATAAATAACTATTCAATAGTTTACTAGAAGTTATGGCCAGAGCAATTAGGCAAGGAAAGGAAATAAAAGGCATCCAAATTGGAAAGGAAGAAGTAAAACTTCCCGTTTGGAGGTGACATGATCCCACATACAAAAACCCTGAAAAATCTACAACAAAGCTCCCAGAGCTAGTAAATGAATTCAGCAAAGTGGTGGGGTACAAAATCAACATGCAAAAATCAGTAGTGTTTCTATATATGAGTAATGAACAATCTGAAGAATAAATAAAGAAAAAAAATCCATTTACAATAGCAACTAAAAGAATCCAATTCTGGGAATAAATCTAATGAAGGATTTAAAGGTCCTATACACAGAAAACTATGAAACATTGCTAAAAGAAATCAAAGAAGACCTAAATAAATGGAAGGGGATTCTGAGATCATAGATTGGAAGACTAAATGTTGTTAATAAGCCAATTCTACCCAAAGCAATTTATAGATTCAACACAACCCCAATTAAAATTGGAAAAACCTTCTTTCCGTAAATGGAAAAGCCAATCTTCAAATTTATATGGAAGGGTAAGTGGCCCTGAATAGCCAAAGCCATCTTAAAGAAAACAAATTAAGTCGGAGAACTCATACTTCTCAATCTTAAAACATCCCAAAGCCACAGTAATCAAAACAGCATGGAACTTGCACAAGGACAGACATAAATACCAACGGAATCAAACTGAGGGCTCAGAAATCAACCCTCTTGTTTATGGCCAACTGATTTTTTTTTTAAATTCAGTTTTATTGAAATATATTCTTATACCATACAATCACCCATGGTATACAATCAACTGTTCACAGCACGATCATACAGTTATGCGTTCATCACCACAATCTATTTCTGAACATTTTCCTTACATTAGAAAGAATCAGAATAAGAATAAAAAATGAAAGTGAAAAAAGAACACCCAAACCATTCCCCCATCCCACCCTATTTGTCATTTAGTTTTTATCCCCAGTTTTCTACTCATCCATCCATATACTAGATAAAGGGAGTGTGATCCACAAGGTTTTCACAATCACACTGTCACCCTTGTAATCTACATTATTATATAATCATCTTTAGGAGTCCAGACTGCTGGGTTGGAGTTTGGTAGTTTCAGGTATTTACTTCTAGCTATTCCAAGACATTAAAACCTAAGAGGTGTTATCTATATAGTGCCTAAGGATGTCCACCAGAGTGACCTCTTGACTCCATTTGAAATCTCTCAGCCACTGAAACTATTTCGTCTCATTTTGCATCCCCCTTTTGGTCAAGAAGATATTCTCAATCCCACAATGCTGGGTCCAGATTCATCCCCGGGAGTCATATCCTGTGTTGCCAGGGAGATTTACACCCCTGGGAGTCAGGTCCCACGTAGCGGGGAGGGCAGTGAGTTTACCTGCTGAGGTGGCTCAGTTAGAGAGAGAGAGAGCCACATCTGAGCAACAAAGAGGTACTCAGGGGGAGACTCTTATGCACAATTATATGCAAGTTTAGCCTCTCCTTTGCAGTAATGAGCTTCATAAGGGCAAGTCCCACAATCGAGGGCTCCGCCCATCAAACTGACAGTCCCAATGTTTGTGACAACATCAACACCAGTCCAAGGGAGGAAGTCCAACACTTCTGCACCTTCCCCCAGCTCCTCGGGGCAGTGGGTGGGTGGGGGAGGCTGTAAATTCTCTGCCCAAATTACTTTGGGATGCTTCACTATTTCACTCTAACCTATACTAACCTACCGTATCTCACTTCCTTTTCAAAGTTCCATGTAATTGTGGTGTTTGAACAAACCGACTGTAGAGTTATACTGTTTATAAAATATAGATCTGCACCAAATAGACATCTCTTCCCTTGGTCTCATATGGAAGTTGAAGTTTCAAAACACAGTCAGTTTCGACCTTTACCCTTTGGCCTGGTTTGTGCTAGTCTTAACCAGATCTGCTTCATTCATATCACTAATTGAAGTCTGGACTCTTTTTCAGCTTTTTTTTTTAACAGTTGCTGTATGCACTAATACTGACATTCATATCTGCCGAGCTCTAGCTCTGAGTTTCAGGTGTCTCAGAGATATGCATTGTTCCAGAGATCAATTAGGTTATACACTAAGGGATCAGCAACTCAAAGTTTAGAGATAGGCATTACAATTCAGGAACAGAGTTGACTGCTGTAAGAGCTTACAATCTAGGGACTATTATAATAATCATGTCCACGTTATGGCCAACTGATTTTTGACAAGGACGCCAAGTCCACTCAAATGGGAAAGAATACTCTCTTCAACAAATGGTACTGGGAGAACTGGATATCTACTTGCTAAAGAATGAAGGTGAACCCCTACTTCACACCATACACAAAAAATCAACTCAAAACAGATCAAAGGCTTAAATATGAGAATTAGAACTATGAAACTCCTAGGAAAAAACATATGGAAACATCTTCAGGACCTTCTATTAGGCAATGGTATCTTAAGATTTTATGCCCAAAGCATGGGCAACAAAAGAAAAAAAAAAAAGTTAAATGGGTCCCCATCAAAAATTTAAAATTTGTACATCAAAGGACTTCATTGTGAAAGTCAAAAAGGCAATGCACAGAATGGAAGAAAATATTTGGAAATCACATAACTGATAAGCACTTAATACCCAGAATATATTTAAAAATCCTACAACTCAACAACAAAGACTAACAACCCAATTAAAAAATGGGAAAATGACTTGAATAAATATTTCTCCAAAGAAGATATACAAATGGCCAAAGAGCACATGAAAATATGCTTAACACCATTAGCCATTAGGGAAATGCAAATCAAAACAATGAGATACCATTTCACACCACTAGAATGGCTACTATTTAAAAAATGGTAAATAAGTGCTGGAGATTATGTGGAGAAATAGGAACACCAGCTCATTGTTAGTGGGAATGTAAAATGGTGCAGCTGTTGTTGAAAGACAGTTTGGTAGTTCCTCAGAAAGTTAAGTATAGAGTTATATGACCTGATAATCCCACTTCTAGGTATATACCCAAAAGATTTAAAAGCAGGGATTTGAACTGATATTTGCACATCAATGTTCACAGTGGCATTATTCACAACTGCCAAAAGAAGGATGCCACCCAAGTGTTCATCTATTGATGAATGGATAAAAAAATGTGGTATATACATATGTGCCAGTTTGAATGTATTGTGTCCCCAAAACACCATTATCTTTAATGTAACCTTGTGTGGGCAGACGTTATCAGTGTTGATTAGATTGCAATTCTTTGAGTGTTTCTGTGGAGATGTGCCCCACCCAGCTGTGGGTGATGACTGTGATTGGATAATTTCCATGGAGGTGTTGCTCCGCCCATTCAGGGTGGGCCTTGATCAGTGGAGCCATATAAATGAGCTGACGGGCAGAGGGAACTCAGTGCAGCTGAGAGTGAACTTTTGAAGGGAAGCTACAGCCAAGAGGGACACTTTGAAGAAAGCACAGGAGCTGCAGATGAGAGACAGTTTGAAGACGGCCGTTGAAAGCAGACTCTTGCTTCAGAGAAGCTAAGCGAGGACAAATACCCCAAGTGCAACTAAGAGTGACATTTTTGAGGAACTGCAGCCTAGAGAGGAACATCCTGGAAAAAAGCCATTTTGAAACCAGAACTTTGGAGCAGATGCCAGCCACATGCCATCCCAGCTAACAGAGGTTTTCCGGACCCCACTGGCCATCCTCCAGCGAAGGTACCCAATTGCTGATGTGTTACCTTGGACACTTTATGGCCTTGAGACTGTAACTGTGTAACCAAATAAACCCCCTTTTATAAAAGCCAATCCTTCTCTGGTGTTTTGCATTCTGGCAGCATTAGCAAACTAGAACAACATACAATGGGGTATTATTCAGCTGTAAAAAGGAATGAACTTCTGATACATGTGACAACATGGATGAAATTTGAAGACATCATGTTGAATGAAATAAGCCAGACACAAAAGGACAAACATGGTATGACACCACTGATATAAAATAATTAGAATAAGAAAACTTACAGAGTCAGAAACTAGAATATAGGTTACCAGGGAGCATGGTGATTTGAAGTTGTATGTACACCAGAACATGAGCTTAAATCTAATCCATTTTTGTGGGTGTCAACCCATTATAAGAAGGACCTTTTGATGAGGCTACTTCAGTTAAGGTGTGAGGATGGGTTTTAATCCCTTACTAGAATCCTTTATAAATGGAATTAATACAGATAGAGGGAGGGAGGGGGGGAGAGAGAGAGAGAGAGGGAGGGAGGGAGAGAGAGGGAGAGAGAGAGAGAGAGAGAGAGAGAGGGAGAGAGAGAGAGAGAGAGTGTGTTACAAAAGCAAGAAACTGAAAGCAAAAAAAATCCAGAAGAGAAGGGGGAGACTAGCATACACCGCTACATGCCTTGCCATGTGGCAAAGGAGCCAAAGCTTGCTGGCAGCCAGTCTTCAAGAAGAAAACATCACCTTGATGATGCCTTGATTTGGACATTTTTTCCAGTTTCAAAACTGTAAGCTAATAAATTCCCTTTGTTCAAGGTAAACCATTTCATGGTATTTGCTTTAAGTAGCCTAGGAAATTAAACAGGGAGTTAATGCTTAAATTGTACAGAGTTCCTATCTGGGTTGATGTACATTTTGGTAATGGGTGGTGGTGGTGGTAGCACAACATTGTGAATATAATTAACAGCACTGAATTATATATTTGAATGTGGTTAAAAGAGGAAATTTTAGGTTGTATATGTTAGTAGAATAAACATTTTTTAAAAAACACAAAAAAACCATAGGACTATACCACACAAACAGTGAACCCTAATGTAAATCATGGACTATAGTTAAAAGTACAAGTATAAAAATGTTCTTCCATTAATTTTAACAAATGTACCACAGTAATGCAAGGGGTTAATAATAGGGTGGCATATGGAAACTGTATTTTATGTATGATTTTTTAATATATATATGTGTGTGTATATATATATACATTTTTTTTAATAGTGTGAGGAGGGCTTGGAGAGTGAGCTAGGGCAGCCCTCTCCTTTATTTCAGATTTTGCCAATCACCATTTCTTTTATTTCCTTTGTTCCAGGAGCATGCCTTTCTACAGCTGTTGGCATTCAAAAGGCAAGGTGGCTTGCAGCAAACACTGTGTAAGGATCTCAAGTAGCAGGTCCTCAAATGGAGATTCGTGTGCCCATGAGAGACACATAGGCACAGGAAATTTTAAAGGAATAATTTTCCAGAGCCCCAACATCTAGAAACTTTTTCATAAAATGTATTTATCTGAGAAGTGTGTTTGGAGTCTGCTGCTTCCCTTTTCTACTTTCTCTTTCTCAATCATCCTTCTTCCACTTTACAAAAAAAAGGAATACCTTCCATTCAATCCACTGCCAAGTGTAAGTGTCTCTGGGGTACCTAACCAAGGGACAATTTGAGAGTGCACAGCTCCTCGTTAAGAGTTCAGCTGACAGCCAAAGGAGCTAAAGGAGGTAAACTGTAAACTCACGGTCAGGCAGTATCTTATTGCTTGCTGTTGCTGCTCCAAAGTTTTGCTGAGTGGATGTTTAAAGCATATATGTAGTATACAATTACTTTGAAATTACATCCTTTGTCATCTTTGTCATTCTTGTCAACTGTGCAAGGCAGTACATTTTTCGAAAATACTGCTCCCTTCCCTCCCAGGCTAGGAAGCTCTGTAGTGGGTAATGAAGACACATCAGCAAAGCTCCTCAGTCCCAATTCTCTGCTGTTTTATGGTTCCTAATCTGTCTCCATAAGGACAATCCCTGCTTCTCCCCTGCCTATCTACACCCCTAGGTCTATCACACGAATCAGAGATTTTTTAGGTAGACCTTTCCAGAACAATGTTTCCTTTCAGGGAAAACTGTTTCTAGTTAAAGATCTTGGAATGTAGGTTTAACTTTCACTTTTTTTCCTCATTTTGCTTTCACAAAATTTTCAAGTATGCTTTATAGTTTGTGGTCTGGAGTTGTGACCATTTTTTGATTTCATTGAAGATGAATGGTCTTTTTTGGGGGGTTGGGGGTGTCTTTTTGTTTTTGTTGTATTATGGTTATATTTTTCAGTGAGTTTTGAGAACAGTGGAGTAAAAATGCTTTATTCAATTATCTTTAACTGGTATATTGGATGATTTCTCAAGTGTTCCTTTTCTGAACCATTTTCCAATTTACAAAGCCAAATATTTCAAACACTGGTGGTGCATTTATGAAGCACATTAACTGTCAACATGCTCAAAAGCTTCTAGGGAATAAACTCATTTCTCCTCAGACTGGTTTTCAAAGTCCAATTTGCTTTTCAAATATCACCTCCCACCACTCCCTCTCCAAAGACTTACACTCCTGCAAGCCTAATCTTCTCTACCTTTAATAGGCTGGTCCATTCTGGCTCCCATACTTTTGCTCCCATAGTTCCAGGTGACCTAATATATAAGCAGCCTTAAAATATGTAGGGGGATTTTGCATTTTGATTTTTATTCATTTTTTTCACTTCATGAAACTGGATTAATTTTTTTTCCTTTTAAAGGCTATTGTGAAGATTGTCACAAAACTGTTTTTATCTGGCTGCAAACACTATGAGTTCTAGGTTGAAAATTTTGATGGTCACCAAACCAGAGATGGGTAGGCACCATTCTCCTGCTCTGCAAATGGAAACAGAACCCCTGAACTGTTTATTTCCTAGACTGATTCTGTTAATCTTTAAGGGAACTCTCATGGATAGTCTGCATTCTTTATAAATTAATAAATACTCTGTTGAGGATACTTTCATCTTCATAAGGAGCCCACAAAATATGATATATCATTTCATTTTTATTTGGTAATGCTGATCTTTATTGAGCCATTAATCATTTGTGTATAAATCAGTGGTTTATTGAATGAAAAGGAAACATCTTAATAGTAAACACTTAGATCATTCTGGTATAAACTTTGAGGATTCACATTAAGAATTTAGTTTTACTATGTTTAGTGGTACTGACAAATAAGAAATCATTTTATGTTTGCAGGAAAAATATTTTTAATTTTAACAGAAGATGGAATTATTCTGGGCTTTTTAAATTTATGGTGAATAAAAGCAGGCATGTAAGTGCAAGATCAAAAATCATGAAATTTACCATTGGAGAGTACAGGTCATTCAAAAAGTAAGACCTATGCATAGCATCAAAACCTGATCTTCCTGGCTTGCATATTTCAACCACCACCATTTTCTCATCCCATCTTAAAAGAACAACCAATCATGACTACAACCAATTATGATTAGTGAGGTCTTAGGAATGACTAAAGCAATTTATCCTGTTTATCTACCTTCTTGGGTCATAGTATCTTGACGCAATCAGTCATTAGCATCACACGTGTGTGACCATTGGTGGATCCAGTCACTCTGAGCTTGCATGCCATGCAAACATTCCTGATCCCTGTTCTGTGACTTTGACAGCAGAAACAGGCCAGGAGGTCATGTTTCTAATCTGCTTGTAGGAGACTGTGAATAGACATTATGTTTGTTATTTACCTATTGTCTCTGAGCTCCAAATTCTCCACTGTACACTTTGCTTTGTAATATTAAAGCTAGGACTCCACAAAGTACACTTTAAAGGATGCTTTGCCGACTTCCGGAAGATGAGTTAGGAGAGACAGGGCAAAAAAACAACTCCGTGAAAAAAACTAGATAAAAGCTGGAAAGTCACCCAGAACTCCAGTTCCAGTGATGCACCAGCTGGACAAGGTCTGCTAAATCCACAGGGACTGTGCACTTGGTGAAACCAGGAGTCTGCGTTCTGAAATGAGTGAGAAAGCTGGCTGAATATCCAGCAGCCACACTGCGGTGTGGGGGAACTGTGGGTTGGCATTTGGAGTTGGACTAGTTATTTTCAAAAACCCAAAAATGGTCACGGATATGGCAGTGAGAACCACACAGGGAAGCGTGGCAGGAACGGCGTCTCCACAACCTGTGAGTACGTCTCAATATCTGGCATGGATGATAGCCTTTTGCATACCCGCTGCTAATTGCCTCGGAGCTAGGAAGACAGAGGTTAGCCAAAAGGGTAAAAAAAGCCATGCCCCTTACAGCCATCTTCCCAGTGCGCTGGGAACACTCCTGCCTGGAAACAGCACCACAGCCCAGAGCTGCACCAAAAAACCCAGTGCGATGGGAAGTGTTTCCAGCAATGTGCGCACATGCCACAATATCTGGTGTGGACAATAACCTTTCGTGCACCTGCAGCTAATTGTCCCAGAGCTAGGAAGGCAGCATGGTGCAAAAAGGGGGAAATTAACATGCCCCATTCAGCCATCCATTCAGCAGGCTGGGAACTCCCCTACATGGCCCGGTAGTCTAGAACTTCCCTTGAGGGTTGGCATGCACTTGTGCTGTAGCACAGCCTTCCCTCAGCAGAGGCCCTAGAAGAGCACAGCTTGGAAGAGGGACCCACTTGGAAATCCCAGAGACCATATGCCAATACCAAGGACTTGTGGGTCAGCGGCAGAGACAATCTGTGGCGAGACCGAACTGAAGGTTTAGACTCTTGGAACAGCCTTAAATCTCCAGGAATACTTGGGAGGTTTGATTGTTAAAGCCACCCTCACTCCCTAACTGCTCAGAAACACACCACATTCAGGGTGGACAGCACCAACAACACAGGCAAAACTGGTGTACAAATTGGACCCCACAAGAATCAGACCTCCACACATCACAAAGACAAAGTTGGGGAGAACTGGTTTGAGGGGAAAAGGTGGCTCACAGATGCCATCTGCTTGTTAGTTAGAGAAAGCGTACTCCACCAAGCTGTAGATCTGGCAAATTAGAGAGAAGTCTTTGAATTAGCATACATATCCTAAAAGAACCCTATCAAGTTAAGCAAATGCCAAGAGGCCAAAAACAACCGAAAATTTTAAAGCATATGCAAAAAACAGACGATACGGATAACCCAAACCCAAACACCCAAATCAAAAGATCAGAGGAGACGCAGTACTTGCAGCAATTAATCAAAGAACTAAAGACAAACAACGAGACCATGGCACAGGATATAAAGGACATGAAGAGCATGGCACAGGATATAAAAGACTTGAAGAAGAGCCTAGAAGAGCATAAAGAAGACAGTGCAAGAGTAAATAAAAAAATAGATGGTCTTATGGAAATAAAAGAAACTGTCAACCAAATTAAAAAGATTCTGGATATGCATAGTACAAGACTAGAGGAAGCTGAACAATGAATCAGCAACCTGGAGTATGACAAAACAGAAAATGAAAGAACAAAAGAAAGAATGGGGAAAAAATGGAAAAAAATTGAAAAGAACCTCAGGGATATGATAGATAAAATAAAATGTCCAAATATAAGACTCACTGGTGTCCCAGAAGGGGAAGAGAAGGGTATAGGTCTAGAAAGAGTATTCAAAGTTGGGGAAAATTTCCCAAACCTTCTACACAACATAAATACACAAAGCATAAATGCTCAGTGAACTCGAAATAGAATAAATCCAAATGAACCCACTCTGAGACATATTCTGATCAGACTGTCAAATACTGAAGAGAAGGAGCAAGTTCTGAAAGCAGCAAGAGAAAAGCAATTCACCACATACAAAGGGAAAAACATAAGACCAAGTAGTGACTACTCAGCAGCCACCCTGGAGGTGAGAAGGTGGTGGCACGACATATTTAAAATTCTGAGAGAGAAAAATTGCCAACCAAGAATTCTTTATCCAGCAAAGCTCTCCTTCAAATTTGAGGGAGAGCTTAAATTTTTCACAGACAAACAAATGCTGAGGGATTTTGCTAATAAAAGACCTGCCCTACTTGAGATACTAAAGAGAGCCCTACCGACAGAGAAACAAAGAAAGGAGAGAGATGGAGAAAGGTTCTCTAATGTTAGATGAAGATGCATTTTTTAAGCCATATAGTGATCATGGAATATAAGATTGGCTTTATTATCATCATAGTCATCATAAGACACAACCCTATATTAAATTATTTTTAATTCCTTATTGCAGAGAGGAATAAAAAGACATTGCAGAATGGTGACATTATGAAGGAGAAAACATACTTGGTATCACATCCTATTCCATGCTACCAATTTTTTCACTCTATTTCAAATGGATAACTCAGGTTTATGGTATGGCATTCTTTCTGAAACACTAGAAGTCAGAAGATGAAGATACTTGCCTCACTTTTCTGACATGTTGATTGTAAATGTGGTCATCTCACTTAACTTGTAAGATGACTCTCAGTTTCCTACTTGATAAAACAGGAATTACACTAAGAATAATTAAAAACTATTAAATTTAAGTCTGAAAATATAGACTTCTTTTGAAAATCCAAAGGAATACTCTTATACTTTTTAAGACCACTGAAAAATGTGTATTCTAAATTATGTTTTATTGGTTGGTGTAGATTAGATGCCATTGACTGGAGATAGGCATGGGATATATAGAGCAAAGGCATATAGGAAGCAGTGTTGGTGAAAATGTCTATTTATATATGGAGACATCTGTTATTGTAGTCATTGAACCACTAAATTTAAGTGGCAATTATTAACTTCTATTTCATACACTGAAACAAAAGAACATTAATTGCAGACCCAAGATTTGCTATTTATTGCATAGTTAATGGAAAATACTGAAACATTTTAGCTTCTGAGTTCAGATAGAGGGTTTGGCAAAAAAAAAAAAAAAAAAAAAAATTACTTTCTGATCCCTAAGCTTGTATAGTTTACAGTCAGAATTCCTATAATCCAAACAAAATTACCTCAATGCATTTAGTTTCTTGGTTCAGATAAAAATGATTTGAATAGCAGGGGCTATGTGTAGGCATGTTTGTAAACATACAAAGAAGGAAGAAGGGGAAGTATTGATCTGTATTCAGATTTATTCTGCAACCTATGTATGGTGAAAATAGTGCAATAATATCCTCATCTGTAAAATTTATAACATGGCCACTATTTTGTAATGTCAAATACGACGACTATAAATATCTGAAAATTAAATACTATTCTGAAACTTAAAAAAAAATAATAAGGGGCATATAGGGAAAAAAATATACCTATTGCAAACTAACTACAGTTAGTAGTATTTTAACGTTCTTTCATCAACAGTAACAAATGCACTATACCAATACTATGAGTCAACAATGGAGGGGGTGTGGTTAGGGGTATGGGAGGATTTGAGTTTCCTTTTTTTTTTCTATATTTCTTTTCTGGAGTAATGAAAATGTTCTGAAAATTGAAAAAAAAGTTAATTGTGGTGATGGATGCACAGCTGTATGATGGTACCGGGGCAACTGATTGTACACTTTGGATCTTTGGATAATTGTATGGTATGTGAACAATCTCAATAAATAAAAATTTTTTAAATAAAAACAAACAAACAAACAAACAAAAAAAACACAGGAAGCAAACAAATGGTTCTTCTAGGTGAAATCAACATATGAACAATTATAGTCAGAGATTTCAATAACCTCCCTCTATTAATTCCTGAAGTCAAAAATCATATTATGTATAATTAGAGTCTTTTGTACTTTGTGAAGTCTTTCATCACAGCACCGAATATGTTCTATTTTGGTAAATATTTAGTGTCTATGCGAATAAGGATGTATTAACAGCAGTTTTGTTGAACAGATAGTTTTGTACAAATGTCAATTAGACCAGGTTGGCAAAAAGTGCTGTTCAAATCTGTCCTTACTTTTGATCTGTGTGTTCTATCAAATGCTGTGAACCGTATCTTAAACTAGTTATAATTTAAAAAAAAAAAGATGCTTTGCCAACTGGCTCCGTCACATTCTACCAAAGACACTGGAGAAGCAATTTCCTTCCTGCTTTTTTCTTTTCTTTCGAAGTTACCCAAGTATTTGGGTTCAGTTGGCTCTAGCAGCTGGTGCCAGTTAGCTTCTTTTGGCTCTCCCGGAAAGGGCTGTGACCCCCCCCCCCAGATGTTCATGGCAGCTGGTCAGCATCTCCTACTGAGATCTCGTTTGAGCACCAACAACTCAGGGCCCCTCATCTCAGCTCCTGGGTGTCTTTCCTGTGGTTATTATTTCAGGGTTACTTCAGTGATCCTTTTTGTTCTTTCAGTCTTCTTCTACCTGTGTAACCAATTGCCCATATTAAATCCCATCTTCTTGAATTATCTAATGTGGTTACTGTTTTCTTGACTGGCCCGACTCCATGAGGATGACAGAAGGGCTCAGAGGATAAGACTAGGGAACCACATTCTCCACAACCCCCAGGCTAAGCCCTAAAGGGGCAGCTCCCATCCTGGGACAGGGAGTTCTCCTCAGCCTCTCTTGCATCTCCAGCTCGGGTGAAGACCTTTTCCCAGAGCAAGGAACTCCAGGTAAGCAATTTGTAATTGTTTTCACATTGCTCACTTTTAAAAAGTTATGTTTAAACTTGTTATGGAGTAAAATTCTCTGTCTGTGGTACACAGTTCCATGGATTTTGACATGCATAGAGATATGTGTCAACCACATACTCATGACACAGAGCAGTTCAACCATCCTCAAAATTTCACCTTGTTGCCTCTTTGTAGTCAACCCCTCTCCTAATCGCCAGCTCTTGGTAACCACTGATCTGTTCTTCATCTCTATAGCATTACCTTCTCCAGAATGTCATATAAATGGAATCATACAGTACCTAGCCTTTTGGGTCAGGCTTTTCTGACTTAGCAAAATGCATTTGAGATTCAGCCATGTTGTTGCATAAATTCACTTTAATATTAATATCCATGTGCTACATCTGTGTTCTCGTTTGCTAATGCTGCTGGAATGCAAAACATCAGAAATGGATCAGCTTTTATAAAGGGGGTTTATTTGGTTACAAAGTTACAGTCTTCAGGCCATAAAGTGTCCAACTGGGTCTCTTCACTGGAGGGTGGCCAATGTGTCCTGAAAACCTCTGTTAGCTGGGAAGGCACATGGCTGGCATTTGCTCCAGAGTTCTGGTTTCAAAATGGCTTTCTCCCAGGATGTTCCTCTCTAGGCCACAGCTCCTCTTCAAAATGTCACTCTCAGTTGCTCTTGGGGCATTTGTCCTCTCTTAGCTTCTGCGGAGAAAGAGTTTGCTTTCAACGGCCATCTTCAAAATGTCTGTAAGCTGAAGCTCCTCTCTCAGCTCCTGTGCATTCTTCAAAGTGTCCCTCTTGGCTGAGCCAGCTCACTCCTTTTTGTCTGAGCTTTTATAGGGCTCCAGTGAACTAATCAAGGCCCACGCTGAATGGGCGGGACCACACCTCCATGGAAATTACCCAATTAGAGTTATCACCCACAGTTGGGTGGGGTTCATCTCCATGGAAACAACCTAATCCAAACGTCCCAACTTAATCAACACTAATATGTCTGCCTCCACAAGATTGCATCAAAGATAATGGTGTTTTGGGGGACGCAACACATTCAAACTGGCACAATCAGCATAGCTTAGATTTTGTTCCAGTGATTCCTTTCAGTGCCTGTAGGCTTAAAATAATATCCATTTATTACCTCAGTTCCCTTCGTCAAGAATACAGACATGGCTTGGCCGAGTCCTCTGTTGAGGGTCTCACAAGGTTGCAGTCAAATGTGACCAGGGCTGTGATCACATCTCAGACCCAGGATCTTCTTGCAAGGCCACCTGATTGTTGACAGAATTCAGATCTATAGAACTAAGGTCACTGTTTTCCTGCCATCTGGCCAAGGGTCTATGTCAGCTCCTCAACTCTCTGAGGGCCCAGTTTCCTGCAGGTGGCCCTCTCCACCACATGGATGTTTGCTTGTTCAAGTCTCACAGAAGTTTGTCTCTTTTGCTTTAAATACTTCAAGGAGAGCCTGCATCCTCTTTTAAAGGCTTTGCCTGATTAGATCAGGCCCACCCAGGATAATCTCCCTCATGATTAACTCAAAGTCAACTGACTAGAAACCTTAATTATATCTGTAAAATCCCTTCACCCTTGCCTTGAAATATAACCTACTCATAGGAGTGAAATCCCATCATAGTCAAGCATCCTGTGCTTATGCAAGGAGAGAGGATTATTCAGGGTTTTTATACAAAAGCGCAGGACTTGGGGGGCCATCTCAGAATTCTGCCTACCACAACGCCCTATTCCTTTCTAACAATTTGTGTTTCTCATTAATTAAGGCCTTCTCAGTCTCATTTCTTTATGAAGTCTTTCCTCAGTGCTCATCTTGTAACTAATAAAATAGAGGCCCAGAGAGCATATGCAACCTGATTACAACTACTCCACTGGTTAATAGTAAAGCTAGTACCAGAAACAGTTCTTTCACCTCCTGAGGCCTTACTTTTCTCATTTGTAAAGTTAGGGAGGTTAATGTGAAAACCCCTTGTGGGTCTATCTAGCTGTTACAGCTATGTAGAGAAGTGGGATGACTCCATTATAAGATATTGGGTGAGTTACTCAACCTCTCTTGGCCTTAGGCATTATTTGGGACAATTCAGTTGTCCCAAAAAACACTTCCCATTCTCCCCACCCCCACGAAGTGAAGGAGTAGTAAGGCACTGAGTGTGATGGCTCTTCAGGACCCACACACCAAAGAAATTCAACTTTCATCTTATCTACCTATTGTAATATCAAGTAAAACTGTGCATAAACAAATGTTCAAGAGCTTAATAAAAGAAAAGCTTGAAAACCATTGAGATAGACCAAACTTCTTAACTTACAGATGAGATATGCAATGTCCTTATTCAGGCTATATCTCCGATTCTGGTATGTTAGATGAAAGCCTTGATGGTTGAGTGGATTTGAGGAGGTAGAGAGGAGAAGGATGGGCATCTCACACTGGAGGAACAAGATTAAACGTCTTGTATGGTAGGCTGAGTAATGGTCATTCAAGATGTCCACATCCTAATTCCTGCAAACTGTGAATGTTATTTTTTATGGAAAAAGGCACTTTGCAGACATAAGTCAAAAATCTTGAGAAGGGAAGATTATCCTGCATTATCTGGTGGGTCCTACGTAATCACAGGGATCTTTATAAGAGGGAGGCAAATCAGAGAGACAGAAGGCAATGTGAAGAAAAGTAAAGAGAGATCTGAAGATGCTAGGCTGCTGGCTTTGAAGACAGAGGAAGGAGCCTTGAGGCAAGGGATGTAAGCTCTAGAAGCCAGTAAAGGCAATGAAAAAGAATCTCCTTTTAGAGCCTCCAGAAGGAACCAGCCCTACCAACACCTTGATTTTAATGCAGTGAATCTGACTTTGGACAATGAAATGTAAAACAATAAATGTGTGTTGTTATAAGCCACCAAATGGTGGTAATTTGTTACAGCATCAATAAGAAACTAATACATTCAGCATGAAGAGAGAAGGGTATGTCCAGGGGATAGAATAGAGATTCTTAACTGTTTGATAGCAGCGCTTGCTAAGAAATACATTTTACATCAATACCCAACATGAGCAAACATACACGCTCGCACATGCATACACACAGAATCAAAAGTTTTGTGAATCAATATGTATTCCGTTAACTATATACTCTGATATTTTCTGAACTATTTTATTCTATTCATTATTTCATTTTAAAAATACCATTTAGGATCTATTAAATTGATTGTGTAATACCTTACTAAGTATCTTCAAAGACACTGGAGTTCACGGAAGAGACAAAGCCCTAAGAAAGGCACACTGGGAGCCAACTGAAATGGGCTTTAAATGCCAGCCAGGAAAACGGAAAGTGTTTCTTAGCAGCTCCTAGTTGGCTTCCATTGCCATCAGGGCCCTAAACAACCTGCAGACAATACAAAAATTTTCTCTGGAACTATGTATTCTTTATTCCAGTGGTTCTCAACTGGGAGCAATTTTGCCACTCAGGGGATATTGTGCAATGTCTCAAGACATTTTTAATTGTCATGTTTGTGGTGGGGTAGGTGTTGTTAGTGCTGTCTTATAGATAGAGGCCAGGGATGCTGCTGCTTGTCATCCTATAATGCTCAAGACAACTCCTCACAACAATGAACTATCCAGCCCCAAATGTCAATAGTGCTGAAACTGAGAAACCCTGCTCTATCTGCATCCTTCTCTCATTCAGCTGTGTCCAATGGTTGTTCAGTCTCTTGTGAAGCCCTTCCCCAGGCCTGTCCTCCCTTAGTAGGCCCTATACTCTGAATATTGTTTCTCCTATCTAGTAGAAAGCAATCACAAACTCTTGTGAATTATGCCTCTCAAGTGATAGCTGCATTAAAAAGAGAATTTTATTAATTGATCTGAAAGCCGTGATTGGTGATACATGTTAGAGGTTTTGGCAGACTGTGGATTATTCCAGGCTGTACTGTCAGGGAACTAAACCACCATACCTGCAAATTGTTTCATACTTCCAAAACAGGGATAAGGAACTTGGAATTTTACCTCTGCAGATTAGCTAACCTCTGTCATCTAAAATTGCTGCTTTAGGTTATTAGATTTTACTGCAGACAGATTTGAAGTACATGTGAAAGACATGTGAACAGGACACAAGTAGCATTGGTTCATTGAAATATGAAAGATAATGACTTCCACATTATAAAGCCATGCGTTCACAATGTCTTCATAGATCCTTATTAGAGTGTTAACTCCTCTATCTTAGGAGAGTGCTCACATATGAACAAA
Source organism: Choloepus didactylus (assembly GCF_015220235.1). NCBI lineage: Eukaryota > Metazoa > Chordata > Mammalia > Pilosa > Megalonychidae > Choloepus > Choloepus didactylus. The sequence goes on along the minus strand of NC_051319.1, from coordinate 56,249,531 downwards.
CTCTATGTTCCAGCACTGTCAAGATCCAGACCCATATATTCTCTCCTGGCTCCTGCAGGTTGATGCTGGCAAGGTTCTGCAGCAACTTGGGCAGGCCAGCACTTCCCTGGCCTGGTTATGTTGTTTCTTGAGCTTAGTTATTGGTTTGGTGACCAGAACTAGAGGTGGGTAAGTCTATAGGAGGATGCATGTTATCCCTCAAGGCAAAAGCTTCTGCATCCTCTTCAAGGGGGAGTGGAGAGCGCTAGCTTTAACAGCAAGAAGTGGACTACTTCTGCAGGCCCATATTCAAGGTATTTCCTGCATCAACCCAGATGTTCTCATTCCAAGTCTCAGGGCCTACTCCTTTCCAATCATGTACCTGACCTTGGCTCAGGAGATATGATGGAACTGGAATCTAGCCTTCTCAGCTCTTCTACTTTTATAGCTAAGTCCTAGGCCTGATTTTCCACTTTTTCTGTCCTCTGGCAACCGAAGAGTGCTGCTGAGGAGGCCCTCTGGTTTTCATATTTATCCCTTATTGGGTGATTAATCACCCTCAGAATTTCTCTACTGCATCTAAAGCCCCGAACAACAGTCATCCAATTCCATCCTCTATAATTACTACTTCCCTTGGAGCTCTCAAATGTCTGAGATATTTTCCCTTTCAGAGCATTCCCAGTATCCCATGCAGTTCACCACCAGTGAAAGTTTTCACAATTACATTGCTATAGCAGGCAAGTGATGATCGGTATTCCCCCATACCACCAGTGATAGGCTCTTCCATTGCCAGCCTGTCAGTAGGTCATTCAGTTCAACTTCACTTTCGAATCTGCTTCCACAGAACATTCTTGCCAATAACTGTCTTAGATGGACTTCCCTGAAAAACAGGCTCTGGGATGGAGATTTGTGTGCACATTTACTTTGGTATGCCTTTGGATCAGTGCCTGTGAATGTTTGAAGGAAGTAGGGTTAGTCAGAGGGAGGAGTTAAATTGCAAAACTGTCACAACAAAGGCTTCAGCTGATCCCATGGGTAGCACTGGAGTTGGGATGGCCGTTCAGAGTTGGTCTGCCTTAGCCAAGGGGGCTGGACCCTTATTATCTGGATACAGGAGTCCTTGGAGAGGAGAGACAGCTTGGGTGAAGCAGCTCTCTTTAGCTGGAGGCAATTCCTGAGAGCAACTAACTCAGCTGAGTGCTCTCAGCCACCATAGTCCTAGCAGCTGAGGGAATGAGTCCTTCAGTCTTGAAGGATGTGTACCAGAGCTTCCACTACAGACACAATGTACTTCCTCCTCTGCTTTACCCACAATACACAAACAAAAGCCTCCAAATAAAAAATATCACCAACACGCTGATTACCGAAAACAATTTAATTTGAAGGGAGGGGGGAAGGTATTTTTGTCCTTAGTGTTGTTTAAAAATGTCCAGTGTTTTAAAGTCATGTGTGCTTATACCACCAACACATTAAATAGTTCATTTGTTTTGCTGTTGATTTTGGGGATTACTTTTAAAATATTTAATTTTATTTATTAATTATGCAAAATATTTACATGCTTCCAAACAAGGTACATTCTATCCTCAACTTTCTGTCCAGTTTCCTCCCTCACTATAGCTATACATTAAAAAACATACATGGTTTCTCCATCCACTAAAAATATATAAACACCACACACACATTTTTCCTTTTTCTTTGATACTTGGTAGCATACCATATATATTTTTTCCAAGTTGCTTTGTTCACTTAACTATATATTCTATGTATCACTTCAAAGCAAAATTGAGAGATATTTCTCATTCTTTTTGATAGCTCCATAGCATTCCATAGTGCAGATGTAATCTACTTTTTACAACCAGTCTCCTACTATAGACATTTGGGCCATTCTAGTCTTTTGCTATTATACATAGTGGTAGTGAACAGCTGCCGTGTTCTTTGAATATGCATTCCTCTGACTACTAGTAGGGTTAAGTATTTCTACACATTATTGGCTATTGAGATTTACTCTTCTAAGACTTGTCTATTTCTAACCTTTGTAATTATTGGGCTTTCTTCTTACTAATTTGTGAGTTCGCGGTATGGCAGAAATATTGTATATCCATAAAAAAATCTTTTAAACCTTTGACAAGATAGAGCTCTTTCCTTTTGGGCATTCTGCATATGCCTAGAACACTGTGGCATAACTTTTTTTTTTTAATTTTGGCATTTACCTATGTATCCTTGGGATAAATACTTATAGGTGAGATTGCTGAGACAAAAAGTAAATTTAAATGGAATTTTCCAGACACTACTTAACTATCCTTCATAGGGATTGTACCATTTTGAATTCTTATACATAACGGAGGCAAGAACCTATTTCCTGCCAAGGCTTGCTAGCAAGATAATATTGTCAAACTTTTAGATTAATCTATTTTTAATAACTGAAAAATATTTACTATTTTTATTTAGTAGTATTAAGGCTATTACAATTTATTCAAGTATTTGCTTACTGGTGGGCATTTGAGATATCTCCAGGTTTGTTTTGCTTTACAAATAATTGATATAATAAATACTTTTGTATATAAAGATACATAAGAAATGATACATGAGTATATAGCCCCCCAAAGTGGGTCACAAGGTTATGTCTGATATATGTGATATATGTACTTTTAATTTGGTATGTTCTTTTTCAAAAATGTTGCAGCAAATTACATTCCACCAGCAATATAAGAGAATCCCCATTTCCCCACATCTCCAGCACTGGATGTTGTCACTCCTTCTAATTTGTGCTAACACGATGGGTGAAAATAAATCTAATCGTTCTTTTAATATGCATTCCTCTGACTACTAGTAGGATTAAGTATTTCTACACATCTATTGGCTATTGAGATTTACTCTTCTAAGACTTGCCTATTTCTAACCTTTGTAATTATTGGGCTTTCTTCTTACTAATTTATGAGTTCATGGTATGGCAGAAATATTGTATATCCATAAAAAAATCTTTTAAACCTTTGACAAGATAGAGCTCTTTCCTTTTGGGCATTCTACATATGCCTAGAACACTGTGGCATAACTTTTTTTTTTCAGTTTTATTGAGATATATTTGCATACCATACAATCATCCATGGTGTACAATCAACTGTTCCCAGTACCATCATATAGTTGTGCATTCATCACCCCAATCTATATTTGAACATTTTCCTTACACCAGAAAGAATCAGAATAAGAATAAAATATATATATAGGAGTAAAAGTGTTAGAGAAAACATGGTGAGAGGGATGATGCCTCACCAATATGGACTAACTACAATGTATAAACTCAAAATTGAATCTTAGAACATAGCCTAACGTGGACATAATAATTGTAATAGTCCCTAGATTGTAAGCTCTTACAGCAGTTAACTCTATCCCTGAATTGTAATGCCTATCTCTAAACTTTGAGATGCTGATCCCCTAGCGTATAACCTGATTGGTCTCTGGAACAATGCATATCTCTGAGACACCTGAAACTCAGAGCTAGAGCTTGGCAGATATGAATGTCAGTATTAGTGCATACAGCCACTGTCAAAAAAAAAAAAAAAAAAAAAAAAAAAAGCTGAAAAAGAGCCCAGACTTCAATTAGTGATATAAATGAAGCAGGTCTGGTTAAGACCAGGGCAAGCCAGGCCAAAGGGTAAAGGTTGAAACTGTGTTTTAAAACTTCAACTTCCATATGAGACCAAGGGAATAGATATCTATTTGGTACAGGATCTAAATTTTCTAAATGGTACAACTCTACAGTTGATTTGTTCAAACACCACAATTGCATGGAACTTTGAATAGGAAGTGAGATACGGTAGGTTACTATAGGCTGGAGTGAAATAGTGACACATCCCAGAGTAATTTGGGCAGATAATAAAAAATATATTTACAGCCTCCCCCTCCCCAGCCCCGAGGATCTGGGGGAAGGTGTGGATGTGTTGGACATCCTCACCTGGACTGGTGTTGATGTTGTCACAAACACTGGGACTGGCGGTTTGATGTGCTGAGCCCTTGAGCATGGGACTCGCCCTTATGAAGCTCATTACCACAAAGGAAAGTCTAAACTTGCATGTAATGGTACCTAAGAGTCTCCCCCTGAGTACCTCTTTGTTGCTCAGATGTGGCCCTCTCTCTCTCTAACTGAGCCATCTCGACAGGTGAACTCGCTGCTCTCCCCCCTATGTGGGACCCGACTCCCAGGGGTGTAAATCTCCCTGGCAATGCAGAATATGACTCCCGGGGATGAATGTGGACCCGGCATCGTGGGACTGAGAGTATCTTCTTGACGAAAAGGGGGATGCAAAATGAGATGAAATAGTTTCAGTGGCTGAGAGATTTCAAATGGAGTCGAGAGGTCACTCTGGTGGACATTCTTATGCACTATATAGATAACACCTCTTAGGTTTTAATGTATTGGAATAGCTAGAAGTAAATACCTGAAACTACCAAACTCCAACCCAGCAGTCTGGACTCCTGAAGACAATTATATAATAATGTAGATTACAAGTGGTGACAGTGTGACCTTGTGGATCACACCCCCTTTATCTAGTGTATGGATGAGTAGAAAAATGGGGATAAAAACTAAAGGACAAATGGGGTGGTATGGGGGGATGATTTGGGTGTTCTTTTTTCACTTTTATTTTTTATTCTTGCTCTGGTTCTTTCTGATGTAAGGAAAATGTTCAGAGATAGATTGTGGTGATGAACGCATAACTATGTTATCATACTGTGGACAGTGGATTGTATACCATGGATGATTGTATGGTGTGTGAATGTATTTCAATAAAACTGAATTTAATAAAAAAAAAGATTAAAAAAAAAAAAAAAAAAAGAACACCCAAACCATCCCCCCGATCCCACCCTAATTTTCATTTAGTTTTTGTTCCCATTTTTCTACCCATCCATCCATACACTGGATAAAGGGAGTGTGAGCCACAAGGTTTTCACAATCACACTGTCACCCCTTGTAATCTACATTGTTATACAATTGTCTTCAAGAGTCAAAACTACTGGGTTAGAGTTTGGTAGTTTCAGGTATTTACTTCTAGCTATTCCAATACATTAAAACCTAAAAGGTGTTATCTATATAGTGCATAAGAATGTCCACCAGAGTGACCTCTCGACTCCATTTGAAATCTCTCAGCCACTGAAGCTTTATTTCGTTTCATTTCGCATCCCCCTTTCAGTCAAGATGTTCTCAATCCCACGATGCCGGCTCCAGATTCATCCCCAGGAGTCATATCCTGCATTGTGTGGCATAACTTTTTAAATGCCAAATATCTAGCCCAATTACCTGACATTCTATAGGCACAGCTGTCTTAAAACATGAAAATTTGAAAGAAAGACCCTCCTCTCCCTCTAATTTTATTATATTAAGTTATCAAAGTTATTTACAGGCAAAACGTATTTCATCTTCAATCTAGACTAAATGTCCTTTAGGCCTGCTGCAAAGCTATGGTTCTGATATTTGCCAACATCCTGTGACTTTCCTTCACCTTTCTCCCATGCTGCTTCTATTGTTTCCTGGATTCCATGATGCAGTCCCTGTGATGGTAGTACACACTTCCCAGCAGCATCCTAAGAAAGAGCGCATGAGAAATACATTTTTTTTTTTGAGATATTCCATGCATGAAAATATCTTTATTGTAACCTCAGATATATAGTTTGGCTCAGCATAGAATTCTGGGTTGAAAATTACTTCTCAGATTTTTAACTTGCCTTTGGGCTTCAAATATTGATTCCTGATCCTTTATATGTGATTTGTTTTCACCCTTCCTTCCAACAGAAGATTTTAGAATCTTCTCCTTATCCATGATATTTTTTGATTTCACAATGACATACCTTGATGTGGATCTTTTCAAAATTAATTGCTAGGTACCTGGTGGGCCATTCAATTTGGTATCTCATGTTCTTATACTTTAAGTAATCTTGAAATTTTTTTTAGTAAATATTTCCCCCTACATTTTCTGGTTTTCCTCACTCTCCCAGAATTCCTACTGATTAGAAATTGGATTACCTGAAGAGATTGTCTAATTTTACCTTTTCTTTGTCTTTTCATTATACTTTTTTGAGAATCCTCTCTACTTTATCTTCCAATCTTTCCATTAAATATTCAGCTTTATAATATTTTCAAATGTATCCCCAAACTTAATTTTGTTCTCCAAATGTTCCTTTTTTGGCTCCTATTCTTGATTTTCTTATTTCTCAGGTGCTTCCTGAAAGCAGAGCAAGTGACAAAGGCTTATTATGCACATGTAATTTTGTGGGGAATGTAATCCCAGGAAGGTGTTGAAATAAATAGAGAAGGAGGAAAAGTCAAAACAAGGATGCATTAAATGGGAGCTGGTCACTGCTACAGGCAACTGTCTCAAATCCCAAGGGACTTTGGGAGAAATCCTTTTGAAATACTCTCACAACCTTCTGCCCCAGGTACAGAAAGGAAGAAGTATTTATTCTACTCATAGGTGTCAGTGTAGTGTTAATTTCCCTTCACCTCCAAATTGTGCATTCAATGAGTGTCAAGTGGGTTCCTGCAAGCATTTCACCTGGGGTGGCAGAGAAGTCCCAGGGCAGGAAGCGTGAAATTAAGCAAGGGCCAAAAACAAGGCAATATCCAATTGTATTTGGGTGAAGCTATGAAAAACTGGCCACTGTAGCAAGGTGTTTGATATACCAGGTATAATAACTTTTTCAAAAAAAAAGTTTCTCCTATTAGTTTGCTTATGTTGCTTGTTTTGGTGTCCACCTTTCATATTAAAAGCTCTCCTCAAACATTTGGTGATCTTTGACTGTCTGCTCATATGTCAGACCCTAAAAAGCTGACTAGAATCTCTTGTGCAATGGAGAGGCTTTTCAATATAAGGGCTTTACTGATCCATTTCAGAGTAATTTGGGCAAAGAATAAAAACGTGTATTTGCAAAGCCCCCTTGAAGGACTGGGGGAAAAAGTGGAAATATTAAACTTCCCCACCTGAGGAATTACTGCTACTTTCACAAGCACTGGGGACTACCAATTGAGAAGGCCGAGTCCTCGATCTTGGGGCTTGCCCCTTTGAATCTTCCTACTGCAAAGGAGAGGCTAAACCTACTTAGATGCCTTAGAGTCATCCCCAGAGAACCTCTTTTGTTGCTCAGATGTGGCCTCTCTAAGTCAACTCTGCAGCTGAACTCACTGCCCTCCCCCCTACATGGGACATGACTCCTAGGGGTGTAAATCTCCTTGGTAACATGGGAAAAGACTCCTGGGATGAGCCTGGACCTAGCATTATGGGATTGAGAAAGTCTTCTTGACCAAAAATGGGAAGTGAAATGAAACAAAGTTTCAGTGGCTGAGATTTCAAATGTAGTCAAGAGGTCATTCTGGAGGTTATTCTTATGTGTTATATTGATAACCCTTTTTATTTATTAGTGTATTGGAATAGCTAGAAGGAAATACCTGAAACTGTTGAACTGCAACCCAGTGACCCTGATTCTCGAAGACAACTGTATAACTATGAAGACTGCATAGTGTGACTGTGTGACTGTGAAAATCTTGTGGCTCACACTCCCTTAATCCAGCGTATGGACAGATGAGTGGAAAAATGGGAACAAAAATTAGATGAAGAATAGGGTGGGATGGAGAGGATGGAAAGAGTTAGGGTTCTTTTTTGTTTTTATTTTTATTTTGGAGCGAGGAAAAGTTTCAAAAATTGATTCTGGTGATGAACGCACAACTGTATGATGGTGCTTTGAATAACTGTATACTGTGGATGACTGTAGGTTGTATGAACATACCTCAAATTGTATTTAAAAAAGTAAATGAACAATGTGGGGGGGGGATGGGATGTTTTGGATGTTCTTTTTTATTTTAATTTTTATTTTACTTTTTGGAGTAATGAAAATCTTCAGAGTCTGATGAAAGTACTACTATATGATGATACTGTGAACAATTGATTGTACACTTTGAATGATTGTATGTTGTGTGATTATATCTCAATAAAATTGCATTAAAAAAAGAAGCATTCCAGTTTCCAAATTTTCATAGCTGTTATCACTTCTCTGGATCTCTTTGTCTACTAGGTTTATGTCTTTAAATAAAATAGAACAAAACAAAAAACTCTTTACTATCACTTTAGTGGGGTTTGAGAGTGCAGAAGTAAATGAATGTGTTTGATAGTCTCTGTTTAACCGGAACTTCCTGTCCTGTTACTTGCCAAAATATTAAAAAGATTAAAGTCATTTAATATCCCTTATTGTGAACCTCTGATGAATAAATACTGTGGGAGATTGACAAACAGGGACATTAACTTATGACAATAAGGGACATTAAGTTATTCTCCTCTTGCCCATTCTACTATTGGTTCCTTGCTGCTTCACAAACATCCCAATGTTGCCCCTGCCTTAGTGCTTTGTCACTTGCTATTTTCCTCTGTCTGCATTACTTTTCCCTGTAAATCCCAGTGGCTCTGTTACTTCCTTCAGGTCTTTGCTCCAATGTCATTTTATCAGAGATGTCTGCCCCCACCTAAACTATGCAATACATCAACTCACCCCCTACCCTACCACTCCCTATCCCCTTAGCCCAGCTTTATTTTTCTCTATTGCTTGTATGGCCACATGACATAATATATATTATTTGAATTTATGTTCGAATAGAACTTTTGTCTGTTTTGTTCCCTGTTATATCATATCCTATCCTAGTACCTACAACGATGCCAGGCACATAACTGATGCTAAGTATTTACAGAACAAAAGAAGAAAGGAAGAAAGGAAGGGAATGAGGGAGGGAGGACTAGAGGATGGCTGTTTGGGCACTGTATTTGAGAGAAAATAAAGGGAGGTGGAAACTTTTTGTTTCTTAAAGTATGGTCTGGCCCTGAGGTTTTCCTAATTTTGGCAAATCCTAACCAAATAAAAACTTAATCTTCAAATTTTTTTTTTAGCCAGAACAAAGGAAAAAGGAAAAAAAAAAAGGCCAGGTACTGTATGTGGTACTGTATATAGCTATATGAGGACAGGGACTTCTTTATAAGGTACAGTAAGCACTTAATAAACATTTGTTGAAGGACTCAAGACCTCCCTGAATATTCTGCTTTCCATACCCCTCCTCTAGGACTTTTACATATACCTGAACTAATGGAAATCCCAATAACCAGAGACTGAATTTCCTGTTACCTCAATAGGATGGGGCTTAGAGCCAGATTAATTTATTTTAAAAAATAAAATGTCTTTTCTTATATCTCAAAACTCATGGAGTAAAATTCCTATATGCCAAAGCTAAGGAAATATTTAAAAGAGAACATTTTGGGGAAAGGGAAGTAGAACTATAAGGAAAACGGTGGTATAACTGGAAGAGGAATTTCACTCACAGTTCACAAGATAAGACCAAATAAAAAAATGTGGGCCAATTATGAGAAATCAGAATGTGTGAGTGTTGAGACTAAAGAAAATATTAAGTTTTGAATTGCAGATGGAACAGTCAAGTGGAGCTGCAAATATTGTGTTCAAAAGCAATTAAGTAGTCACTGAAATTATTTTTCATCATCTGGGCAATAAGGGTTGAGATGTATGACTTAAAAAATGTGTATGATTGTGGGAAGACTGCAGTAGGAAGCTCCAGGATTCAGTCCCTCTGCCAGAACTATTAAACAGTTCTGGCAGGAACCGTCTGAATCAACGATTTCAAAACTCCAGACTTCAGTACAACACTGTACAGCATACAGAAAAGAGTGAGAGAAAGAGGCTGGCACACTACACAGTAAAGACCAATAAGTTACTCTCTCTAAGTGGTGGTTACCAGCGCCCATTGCCCATTCTCGGGCCACTGTGGGATCCAGCCCCTGGTTACCTCATTGATGCCAGGAATGGATGTAAAAATCCTCTTTCCCAAGATCAGGAGTGGGCATGGGCCGATCACTAATCATGGCTTAGGATTAACTACTTCCAATCATGAGAGCTCTGAGGGTGGCCACTGTTCCACCTGCCCCAGACAAGAGGTGAATATGCACATCCAAGAAGCTCAGAGAACAAACAGAATAAACATGAATAAAAATACACCCCATCATATATTGAGCAAACTGTCAAATGCAAAACACAAAGAGAGAGCTCTGAAAGCTGCAAGTGAAAAGCAATGTGTTATGTAGAAGAGTCCCAATTAGACTGAGTGCTGGTTTCTCATCAGAGGCAAGGAGCTGAAATACTTAAAGGGTTGAAATACTTCAAGTGGTGAAAAAACACAACTGCCAACCAATAATTTTATATTTGGTGAGACTTTTTTTAAAAAGTGAGGGAGTGGGGAGGGGCAAGATGGCAGCATAGAGAGGTGTGGAGTTTAGTTAGTCCCCTGGAGCAAATAATAAACAACCAGGAACAATTAGTAAATAATCTGGAACAACTGGTGGGGGACAATTGTGACTGTCTACACATCATACACCAACCTAAACTGGGTGGAATGGCTGAGAGCGCAGCACAGAGTCTGTAAGTAAAAACTGTGGAACTGTGCTGGGATCCCCCTCCCCCCATGGCAAGCTGAGATGCAAGACCTCATAGTAGGAGAAAGCAGCATTCCCAGAGCCAGGGAATATAACTCAGCCTAGCTCCAACTGGGGTTTTAATTAACAAATGTGGACTGCTGAATACAAGCTGCAAACATAGACAAACCCCTAAAAAGCAGCAAAGTACCCTGATGTCACTCCCAGTGGAGAGGAGGTGGAGCAGAGAGAAAAAAATTTAATTTAAAAAAGGAAAAAAATACAGAAACTTTTAGAGACAGACCTTAGAGAGCCAGAGAGAACCTGTGCCCTGGAAAAGGAGCCCAGAAGACCAGTAGCTGTCTCTGGCTGACAGGTGAAGCTGGGGGCCATGGACTGGCTCTGAAAGGGGGCTTTCTCTCCCTTTTACTCTCTCTCAACCTGAGTGGCTCAATGGAGAGAGCCTCAGACATTTTCAGTTTGCAGCACTCTGACCCAGACAGAGGTAGGTTGGCAGAGTCAGAGAGACAAAGAAGCTATTCAAATGCAGAAGATAACTCCCTAGGGGGTATATTTTCCCTAAGAGGAAGGAGGTGGGGCCCAGCTCAAGTGTCTGCCCTTCCATCAGAACTCAGACCCCAGGGCCTGGGGGAAAACAATCAATCCAGAAACAACTTAACCTGAAAACTAAAAGGGCCACACCTCTTTATACCAGTGAGGAGCAACAGGGTGACAGGCACCACCTGCTGGGCAGGTTAGGAAAAGAACACGGCTAGAGGTCTCAAAGGAAAATTTGTCAATCTTCTAAGACACACCCTCAGGAAAACCTGATACTGAATACTGTCCCCTTCTGAGACCTGAGCCAATTCTGGTGTGGGAAAATCTGATTGGGGTAATCAAGGAAACCAGATGCCTAGACAACAGAAAACCACAATTCACACTAGGAAAAGCGAAGATATGGTCCAGTAAAAGGGACAAACGTACACTTCAACTGAGATACAGGAGTTGAAACAACTAATGCTAAATCAATTCAACAAGTTTGGGGAAGATATGGCAAAAGAGATGAAGGATATAAAGAAAAACACTGGGTGAACATAAGGTAGAAACTGAGTTTGAAAAACCAACTGGCAGAATCTATGGAAATGAAAGGCACAACAAAAAAGATGAAAAAACACAATGGACACATACAACAGCAGATTTCAAGAGGCAGAAGAAAACATTCAGGACCTGGAGAACAAGATACCTGAAATCCTACACACAAAAGAACAGATAGGGAAAAATATGGAAAAATATGAGAAACGTCTCAGGGAACTGAATGACAACATGAAGCACATGAATGTATGTGTCATGGGTGTCCCAGAACGGGAAGAGAAGGGAAAAGGGGCACAAGCAATAATAAAGGAAATAATCAATGAAAATTACCCATCTCTTATGAAAGACATAAAGTTACAGATCCAAGAAGCGCAGCATACCCCAAACAGAACAGATCTGAATAGACCTATGCCAAGATAAACAAAAAGTGAGGGAGTGATTAAGACATTCTCACAAGACCTGCCCTACAAGCAATGCTAAAGGGAGTGCTTCAGTATGAAAGGAAAGACACTACAGTGGTTCAAAGCAGCATAAGGTAACAATTTAGGTAATTATAAATGCCAGGACTATTGAATTGTGGGCTTTTTTGCTATGTAACTCCACTTCTTACTTCTATAGGTGCTGAAATGTAAATGCATAAAATGTAATGATAGCTGCTGCTGGGGGAGCCGCAGGCAGTGACTGAGGAGGCGGTGTGGCAGAAAGTGGCCCAAGAGTAGTGTCTGTGCTGCAGACCGCAGAACTGCACCGACACCACCCCAGCCAGCCAGAAGAGCTCTCGCCGCCACTGCCACCATGTAGTGACTGAGGTTATGAACACATTTTCTGATGAAACTGGATTGGAATAATTTTCATGATATTTGTATATTTGTGTGTGTGTGTGTATTTTAATTTTGCATTTGACTTAAAGTGCCATGAGGAAATTTGCATATTGCAAGGTGGTCCTAGCCACCTCCTTGATTTGGGTACTCTTGGATATGTTCCTGCTGCTTTACTTCAGTGAATGCAACAAATGTGATGAAAAAAAGGAGAGGACTTCCTGCTGGGGATGTTTTAGAGCCAGTACAAAAGCCTCATGAAGGTCCTGGAGAAAAGGGGAAACCAGTCATCATTTCTAAAGAGGATAAAGAAAAGATGAAAGAGATGTTTAAAATCAATCAGTTCAATTTAATGGTGAGTGAGATGATTTCACTCAATGGATCTTTACCAGATGTTAGGTTAGAAGGGTGTAAAACAAAGGTGTATCTGGATAATCTTCCTACAAGTGTGGTGATTGTTTTCCACAATGAGGCTTGGAGCACACTTCTGCAAACTGTCAATAGTGTCATTAATTGCTCACCAAGACAAACGCTAGAAGAAATTGTTCTGATGGATGATGCCAGTGAAAGAGACTTCTTGAAAAGACCTCTAGACAGTTATGTGAGGATATTAAAAGTACCAGTTCCTGTAATTCAAATGGAACAATGTTCTGGATTGATTAGAGCTAGATTAAAAGTTGCTGCTGTGTCTAAAGGTCAAGTGATCACCTTCTTAGATGCTCAGTGTGAGTGTACAGCAGGATGGCCAGAGCCTCTCTCAGCCAGCATAAAACACGACAGGAGAATAGTGGTATATCCTGTCATTGCTGTGGTCAGTGATGATACCATTGACTACATGGCAGGCTCTGATATGACCTATGGTGGATTTAACTGGAAGCTCAACTTTTACTGGTATCCGGTTCCCCAAAGAGATATGGACAGACAGAAAGGTGATAGGTCTCTTCCTGTCAGAACACCAACAATGGCAGGAGGTCTTTTTTCAACAGGAAGAGATTACTATCCCGAAATTGGAACATATGATGCAGGAATGGATATTTGGGGAGGAGAAAACCTATAAATTTTCTTCAGGATTTGGCAGTGTGGAGGTACTCTGGAAATTGTTACATGCTTACATGTTGGACATGTATTTCATAAAGCTACACCTTACACATTTGCAGGAAGCACAGGATAGATTATCAATAAAAATAACAGATGACTTGCAGAAGTTTGGATGGATAAATGCAAGTGTTTCTTCTATATAATTTCCCTAGTAGTTTAGGTTATGGAGATATATCATCAAGACTTGGTCTAAGACACAAGTTACAATGCAACCCTTTCACTTGGTACCTGGAGAACACTTATCCTGATTTCTCAAATTCCACATCACTATTTCTATTTGGGAGAGATAAGTAATGTGGAAATAAATCAGTGTCTGGATAACACAGCTATAAAAGAGAATGAAAAAGTTGGAATATTTAACTGTCATGGTATGGGAGGTAATCAGGTTTTTTCTTATACTGCCCACAAAGAAATTAGAACAGAAGACCTTTGCTTGGATGTTTCCAAACTTAACGGACCAGTCACAATGCTCAAATGCCACCACCTAAAAGGCAACCAACCGTGGGAGATTGCCACACTGAAATTAACCCTGCAGCATGTGAACAGTCATCAGTGCCCGGATAAAGCCACAGAAGACAGCCAGGTGCCCAGCATTAGAGAACTGCAATGAAAGCCTGTCCCAGCAGTGGCTTCTTAGAAATATCACCCGTCCAGAAATATTCTGAGACCAGATTTACCAAAAAAAAAAAAAAAAAAAAGGAAAAATAAGGATTGACTGTGTTACCTTGGCATACATTTTCTGCACATTCTTAGGCAGCAAAAAAAGGAAAAGTGTTTTCCTGCTCCGCAGGATGTAGGGTTTATCAGCCATTAAAACTTAGACTCCTCTAGCTTTTCACTAGTTGTGAAGAAGACTTCCTGTCCAAGGACATGAAACTACATACCAGTGAGAGTGTACACACTGATGTTTACAAGATTGAAAGTGTCTTTCACCAAGAATTGTAAAGGATACTCAGACCATGAAAGAATCAACAAAATGTGCTTTCTGGAGAGCTGCATTTTATGGTTTGCTTGCGTATCAGTAATTTCTGCTGAATATGCTATCATGATGAAGAGATTTAAAGATTTTTTTTTCCTGATTAGAACTGGTAGTCAGTATTTTAATATTGATATAAAAATAAAAGAACTAGAACCAGATTCAAAATCATGAAAACAACATTTTTACAAGTTTAAAAACTATATTAAACAGGGTTTAAAGAAAATTAAATCAGAACTACAAGAAGTACAATTTGTTACAGTATAGTATCAAATTTCTATACAGATTTTATACCTCAGTGGGGAAAAATAACTGATTCCAATGACATTCATTTTGTTTTTATTTGTGATAGTCATGGATGCTTTTTTCCTCCCCCTTGGGGTGCTGAAATTGAGCTGAAAAAGAAAAAAGAAAAATGGCTCACTGAGCATAGTTTTAATTTCTTTCTAATTTTTTTTTTAAATTTTATTTGGCTTGTGGGCTGTTAGAATTATAATTTTTTATGGCCTCCTAAAAACTGGAGGTTTAATATAATGTCTGGTTTCAACTGAACCAAGTTAAATATCTCAGTTGCTCTTGGGTCAACTGGCTTGTAGACTTTCACACTCAAGATAACTTATTTTCAATTTCTTAACTTGATTCAAGTCATTATGCCTAATACCCAAAATTCGTACTACTGTACTAAAGATTTGTTTTCACAGCAATAAATCTTCAGTTCTTTATGATTCCACTCAGCAAAAGGCCTCCAGAAAGGGATTTATTATTTGGGTATCTGGGGATGATATAGCTGATGGTCTTTTTGAAAACTTTTTATACTCCACACTCACACGTACTTCACTGATAAATGCATATTTAGATTCTTGAATTGTCATACTGATCTGCTGCTTTTTTTTTAAAGTAAAATTTGACTGAAAATGTTTAACTGACATTTCTTAATGAGTTAGCCAGAGAAGTGCAGCTAGTATTCCATATTACTAGTCCTGCATTTTTTCCCCTAAATTCCATCCAGCTGAAATCAGCTTTCCTTTTCTCTGATTTTTAATACCACAAAATTACCCGAGTATCAATTAAAAGTTAATCTTTTACTCTTATAAAAAGAAAACCTTAATGTGACATTTTTCTTGATGTGTAAAGCAGTCCACTGGCAAAAGTGCATATATTTTCTTTTCTATTTGTAAGATTATATTTAATGGTCTTTCTTTTTCTTATTATCAAAGACTCTTACTGCAGGCCACGCTATTTCTTATGCCTAAGGATGTTTCTGAAAGTTGCTTCACTAATGATAACCTGTCAAGTTGAGTGTACACAAAGTTTCTCATATCCTGTTCAAGTTAATTGACATCAAGGACATGTATGCTTTAGAAAGAGGATATAATACAGAATGCATAAACTCTGTCCCCAGGAAATGTGACAGGAAGCAAGTGCTAGATGGAAATTTTCTCCTACTCCATGAGCTGTGTTAGTGCTATCTTCACTAGGCCTAATGCTTCAGTAAACCTAATGTCTAATCAATAAATTATTTTCATGCTCAGAAGTTTCAGGTTTTTGTACTCTAGTTTAGCTTGGACTTATTCCTTAATGTAAGAAGGCTTAACAGCAATGTGATTTAAGATTTTGTTTTGTTTTGTTCTAATGGGGGATATGAGTGATTTAATTCATGGGTACTTTTAGAACCTGATAGATACTCCCATTGCCTTTATTTTTCTAATTAAAGAGTTCTTAAAACTTTGAAATAAAAAGTAATGATAAATCTGTGGTTTTGAGATACAATATACAAATTTATAATTAATAACAAGTACAAAAAAAGGTGGGGAGATAGCAGGGTATAGGGAAAGTATATATATGCTATTGAAGTGAAGTTGGCATCAAATCAAATATGACTGTTTGATTATTTAGGACTGTTTGATTATTTAAATTTTAACCCCATGGTAACCACAAGGAAAATATCTGAAAATATATCCACACAGAAATGAGAAGGCATTCAATATGATACAACACACAAAAAATCAAATCAATTGAAAAAGTAGGCATTAATGGAAGAATTGAGGGGGAAAAAATGGCATAAGACTTACAAAGACTAAATAGCAAATGGCAGAAGGGAGTCCTGCATTATCAGTAGTAACTTTAAATGTGAAAGAATTAAACTCTCCAGTCAAAAAGAGATAGGCAGAACAGATAAAAAAGTATGACTCAACTATATGCTGCCTGCAACAGACTCACCTAAAATTCAAAATATACAAGTAGTTTGAAAGTGAAGGGATGGATAAACATACCATGCAAGTAACCAAAAGAGAGGTGAGGTAGCTATATCAACATAAAATAAAATAGACTTTAAGTAAAAAATAGTTGTAAGGGAGAAAGACAATAATTATATAATGATAAAGTGGTCATCAACAAGAAGACATGGCAATTATAAGCATTTATGTACCTAACAGCAGAGCCCCAAAATACTTGAAGCAAGTACTGATAGATTTGAAGGGAGAAAATAGACAACTCTAAATTAGTAGTAGGAGACATTAATATACCACTTTAAACAAGAGATAAAACACCTAGACAGAATATCAATAAGGAAATAAAGTCTTGAAAGATATTCTAAACCAACTAGACCTAACAGACATATATAGAACACTTCTCCCAACAACACATTCATTCTTCTCTAGAGCACATGGATCATTCTCCACGATTATGTCACAGAACAGGTATCAATAAATTCAAAAATAATAAAATCACACAATGTTATCTTCTCCGATCACAAAAGAATGAAACTAGAAATCCGTAACAGAAGGAGAAATGGAAAATTCACAAATATGAGAAATTGAACAATGTATGTTTAAACAACCAGTGGGTTAAAGAGGGAATTATAAGGCAAATTAGGAAGTATTTTGAGGCAAATGAAAATGTAAATATAACATACCAAACTTACAGGATGCAGCAAAGGCAGTACTGAGATAGAAACTTATACCTCTAAATGCCTATACTAAAAAGAAACAAGACCTTTAATCAGAAACCTAATCTCAAAATTGGAGGACCCGGGGGTCGGCGGGACTAAACCCAAAGTGAGCAGAAGGAAGGATATAACAAAGATTAGCGCAGAAATAAATGAAATAGAGAACATTAAAAAAAAAAGTCAATCAACAAACCCAAAATTTGGCTCTATGAAAAGATCAATAAAATTGACACACCTTCAGCTAGATTGATCAAAAGAAAGAGAGGACACAAATAATGAAAATCAGAAATGAATAGGGATATATTTGCTACCGACCCTAAACAAATAAAAAGGACTATAAAAGGATACTATGAACAACTGCACACCAACAAATTAAATAACCTAGATGAAATGGACTAATTCTTAGAAACATACAAACTACCTACATTGACTCAAGAAGAAATAGAAGATATCAACAAACCAATTACCAGTAGGAGACTGAATGAGTAAGCAAAAACCTCCTATCAAAGAAAAGCCCAGGACTACATGGCTTCACGGGGGAATTTTATCAAACATTCTAAGAAGAATTAATACTAATCCTGCTCAAACTCTTCCAAAAAACTGAAGAGGAGGAAACATACTCTAATTCATTCTATGAGGCCATCATCACCCTCATATCAAAGCCAGAAAAAGATACCACAAGAAAAGAAAATTACAGAACATTATCTCTCACAAATATAGATGCAAAAATCCTCAGCAAAATACTAGCAAACTGATTCCAACAGCACATTAAAGAATTATACATGATGACCACATAGGATTTATCACAGGTGGCAAGTGTGGTTCAACATAGAGAAAATCAATTAATTTAATACACATAACAGAAAGAAGGGGGAAAAAACCGTATTATCATCTCAATTGATGCAAGAAAGGCATGTGACAATATCCAGCACACTTCTTGATAAAAACATTTAAAAAACTAGGAACAGAAAGAAACTTCTACAACATTATATAGGGTACAGATGAAAAACCCACAGTTCACATCATACTTAATGGTAAAAGACTGAAAGCTTTCCCTCTAAGATCAGGAACAAGAGAAGGATACTTGCAGTCACCACTGTTATTCAACACTTTACTAGAAGGTCTAGCAAGGGTAATTAGGCAAGAAAAAGAAATAAAAAGCATCCAAAGGGAAGGAAAGAAGTAAAATTTTTCCTATATACAGAAAATCCTGAAAGATCCACAACAAAGCCCCCATAGTTAGTACATGAACTCAGCAAAGTGGTGGGGTAGAAGACCAATATGCAAAAATCAGTAGTGTTTCTAAACATGAGTAATGAATAATCTGAAGAAGAAATCAAGAAAAATACAACAGCATCTAAAAGAATCAAATACCTAGGAATAAATCTAACCAAGGAGGTAAAGGACTTACACACAGAAAACTACAAAACATTGCTAAAAGAAATCAAAGATGTGCCAGTTTGGATTTATTATGTCCCCCAAAACACTACGTTCTTTGATGCAATCTTGTGGGGGCAGATGTATTAGTGTTGATTAGGTTGGAATCCTTTGAGTTTTCCATGGAGATGTGACTGAATCAACTGTGGGTGAGAGCTTTGATTGGATAATTTCCATGGAGGTGATACCCACCCATTCAGGGTGAGTCTGAATTCAATCACTGGAGTCCTATAAAAGTGTTCACAGACAAAAGGAGGTGCTGCAGCTTAGACTGACATTTCAGAGACAGCCGTTGAAAGCTGACACTGACGTTTTGGAGAAAACGCCATTTTGAAACGCAATCTGGGAGCAAACAGACACCAGCCATGTGCCTTCCCAGCTAACAGGTTTTCTGGATGCCAATGGCCTTTCTCCAGTGAAGATACCCTATTGTTGATGTCTTACCTAGGACACTGTATGACCTTAAAACTGTAACTTTGTAACCAAATAACCCCCCTTTTTAAAAGCCAATCCATTTCTGGTGTTTTGCAAAACGGCAACATTAGCAAACTGGAACAGAAGACCTAAATAAATGGAAGAACATTCTGTGTTCATGGATTGGAGGATTAAATATGGTTAAGATGTTCAATTTGATATTGAAGGACTCACACTTCCCAGATTTAAAATGTATTACAAAGCCACAGTAATCAAAGCAGCATAGTATTGGCACAAGGACAGACATATAGACCAATGGAGTTGAACTGAAAGTTCTGAAAGCCTTTATGGCCAACTGATTTTTGACAAGGGAATAAAGACCACTCAATTGGGGAAGAATAGTTTCTTCAACAAATGCTGCTGGGGAAACAGGATCTCCATTTCCAAAAGAATGAAGGAGGATCCCTACGTCACATTTTATACAAAAATCTACTCAAAATGGATTAAGACCTAAATGTTAAGAGCCAGAACTATCAAACTCCTAGATGAAAATGTAGGGAAGCATCTTCAGGACCTTGTGTTAGGCTATGGTTTCTTCGAGTTTACACCCAAAGTACAAGCAAAAAAAAAAAAAAAGAAAAGAAAAAAATGGGACATCATGAAAATTTAAAACTTTGTGTCTTAAAGGACTTCATCATAAAATGAGAACCTACACAAAAGCAGAAAATATCTGGAAACTACATATATGGTAAGAGTTTTAATATCTCAAATACATAAAGAAATCCTTCAACTTAACAAAAAGATGAACAACCCAATAAAAAAAAAATTGGCAAAAGACTTGAATAGACATCTCTCAAAAAAAGACATACAAATGGCCAAAATACACATGAAAAGATGCTCAACATCATTAGCCATCAGGGAAAAGCAAATCAAAAGCACAAGGAGATACAATTTCTTACCCACCAGAATGACTAGTATTAGAAAAACAGAAAATTTCAAGTGTTGAAGAGGATATGGAGAAACAGGAACACTCATTCACTGCTGGTGGGAATGTAAAATGTTTCAGTCACTGTGGAAAACATTTTGGTAGCTCCTCAGAAAATTAAGTATAGAATTACCACATGACTCAGCAATCTCATTTCTAGATACAGCAAGCAGAAACTTTAACAACTCTTTGCAAACCAATGTTCACAGCAGCATTATTCACAATTGTCAAAAAATGGAAGCAACCCAAGTGTCCATCAATCAATGAATGGGTAACAAAATGTGTTATACACACAAAATGAAATATTATTTAGCTACATAAATGAATGAAGTTCTGATTCATGGGACACCATGAATGAAATCGGATGACATCATGCTGAGTGAAATAAGCCAGACACAAAAGGACAAATAGTGTATGATCTCACTGATAAGAAATAATCAGAATAAGAAAATTCATAGCCAGAATCTAGGATATAGGTTACCAATGGACAGGGTAGGGATAGGGAATAGGGAATTAAGGCTTAAATTATACAAGAAGTCCTACGTGGAACAAAGGAAATGTTTTGGAAATGGATGGTGGTGATGGTAGCCCAACATTGTGAATGTAATTAATGGTGCTGAACTATATATCTGAATATATATATCTGAAAAGGAGAAATGTTAGATTGTATATATATAGTAATAGAATAAAAATTTTTTAAAAATCCATGGAACCACACTACACAAACTATGAACTCAGAGTTAAACCATGGACTATAACTACAATTTATAACACAATTATAAAAGTGTGCTAACAAATGTAAAACAAACGTCCCATCCAATTCAAGGTGTTAAAATAGGGTGGTATATAGGGAATCCTATAATTTATGCATGATTGTTCTGTAATCCCTAAATTTCTCTAATAGAAAAATGGAAAAAAATGTATAGAAGAGATTTTACAATTTCTCAATATATGTTTCAGAAAAAGATTTGTCTTCTCCCATTTCAGACGCTACCCTACATAACATAAGAGTTACACTACTACCCTTGATTTGTTAAATAAGTGAATTTCAGAATAATTTAGTGTTTCTGAATATTAAAAACATGAGTATAAACTAAATAAATCAACATTAACAGTGATAAAATATACTTTTATTTACTTTTTTGAGACAGAGGGGTTTAAAAAAAATTATTGCTAAAGTAGACATCAGGCAAACAGAAAGGTGCTTTAGAAGTCCAGTTACCTCGGAGTTTATTTAAACTAAGAGAAAAAGTTCATAATGTTTTCATGCAATACATAAATGTTCTTTAAATAACAATTGTGACAAATAGAAAGAATTAAGAACGCTTCACCTGTGATCCATACAAAACACCATTTTTGGTTGTACATAAATTAAAGAAATGTCTCAAACACTTTTCAAAACACTGTAGTAGCCAATACATAAAGGCATGCCTTAGGTGGGCATAGGAATACAATTTGGAAAAGAAAAAAAAACATACTGAAACTACTTAATTTCTTTAAAACTACTGAGCAAGAAAAGCAACATTGAAGGTCACATACTGATTTTACACAACTTCTATACAGTACCTTGACTTTAATCCAAGAGCAAAAGTTAAGACTCTTCTCCTCTATTTTTGGTAAACAACTGCATGGTAAACTTAGATGACTTTTCCCCCTGGATTTTACCTGGAAATAGCCTTTAAATTTTTTTTTATTTAAAAGAGGGCAGGTTTGGCACTTTTATACTGATGTCGCCAATGTTAATATTTCTTGGGATCTCAGGAAGATTCATATTCTTTACAGCTGATACAGCACGGGCTGGAGCTCCTGCTAAGCCAGCCTGTATACAGAAGCAAATAAAAGAAAAAGAAAATGTACAACTCAGGTGTGGCTCATCATAAGACATTCAGAATGGAGGATAATGATAAAAGATTCTCATATAACAAGCATAGAAACCAGATGGTTGTTTGAATTGGTATGGGATGGTTACTTTGAAATACTAATCTATAAAGAGAAAACAGTTGACATATTAAAAAATATAGTGAATACATGCAATGATAACAATGTAAAGATTTAAATACAAATTAGGGTGTACTTCCTAGAGATTACATACAATATTCTAATGACAAAAGCTAGATCTTCACCTATATCTTGATTTAACTGATTTAAATGCATGAAGCATACTTTACATTAGTTTCCCTATACATGTCTCTTGCAAAATCATTATAGTTCCTTTTTTTTTGCTTTTAAAATGGCATTTACTATTAATATGTTATCTGAAATTAAAAGTGAAAGTAATATATCATGCTTATATAGTTTCTTTATTCAGGGCTAAACCCTTTATACATTTCAAAACATAAGACTTTTTAAATAGTGTTATTTTTTTAATTGTGGTGGCTCTTCTAAGCTTTCCTAGCAATGTTCTGGAATATTTTTAAAAATCAGGCTTTTAAATGAAATCTCAATGCAATGAGAACAGTTCTGCTTAAAGATGAAGTTGCAAGATGAAGATCATTCCAACCCTTTAATGCATTAGTAAAAATATAGATTAAAATATTTTCTCATATGAAGTAGACTGAATAACATTTGTTCAGTTTACAATGTGAAAATGCAGAGAAAGAATAGACTAAATGCATGAGATAGTATATATAAATAAATGAATTTCAAAATTCCCAGTAAATACCGCTACTGCATAATGCTTGGCTTTCCTCTTAGTGGGAAAATTTATAATTTGTGAAATAATTTTGAAAGATATGCTTTCAGTAAATAAAATAAAAATGCATATATAGCATTTATTCTCAGCAGCTACAACAACAGCCTTCATATTTGAGGTTTAACATATATACCAACTAGATTTCATCAATTTTTATTCAGGTTATACAAGAAAGCAAAGCCAATAAAAACTTTTAAGGTCAGTGGCATCATCCTGCACAAAAGCAGACAATTAAGTAATAAAAACAAATCTTCCACCACTTTGCTTAGATTACATATATAAAAAACAATGTCTATGTAATTAGAAACACTATTTTAAAGTCCCTTTTCATAATTTTAGTATTTTTGCTTAAGTAATCCTACCTCTCGTTAATTAAAAAAATAATAATAAAGCTGTTACCTGAGAAAAATCTTGACTGATACAAAATAGGCCAGTGTAAACTATTTGCTGAATAAAGGATACAAACATTATTAAACAATGAAATAAAAGCCAAGGATTATCAATTCAGAATTGGAAATAATAGAAAAATCAGTAAAATAGTATTAATAATAGATATGGTCCATACAGGAAATAATAAGGGTGATATGGATGAAAAACTCCATACACAGTTAAAGACAGATTAAGATTAGGGCTGGAGAATTCTATTTTCATAATTTAATGAAGGTTGTTTTTGATATATAACTAAAAATTTGACCTCTATCTTTATACCTACCTGAAGCAATGCAGTTTTTGTTTTATAAATACATCCCACTTCCCTCCCACTCTTCCAAAAGTTGTTGGAGATACAACTGAATATTATTTAGTGTAGAATGTATCATATTCAAAAGTATCTTTAATTTGATCATTTCAGGTTCAACCTCTAGCTACCAAAATTTAGAACAGTTTAGGATTAAAGAAGAATCTAGTTCAAAGAGGTTTACCATCTTGTAGTTTCCCTTTCTTTTACCAGGAAGTATGTTGGCTGCCAAGGGAACAAAAATTATTTTACAAAGTTACAGAAATCCTGGAACCAGTACCATTTTCCAGGTAGAAGGATTCTATAATTTTTCTAATTAAAAGACCAATTTGCTACTATTTTTACTTCAGAATTTCTATACAGGGTAAAATGATGAGTATACTATAAGAAAGCAATGATAAAATATTTGAATACCAGTATGTTAAAGGTCATGAATTATTAAAGGATTTTATTATTGAGAGTGAGAGTGAGAGAATGTGAAAGTGTATGTGTGTGTGTGTATTTTACTGGATCACATATATTACATTTATAAACAGTAAATATAGCTTCTTCAGTATAAAAATGTACAAAGCCTTCTTTTTCATAATACCCTGTATCATGAACAGCTGAACTGAACTTAAGCAAAGAAAATGATAATAAAAAGTGCATCCGGTAAATTTCATTAGATTAAATCATTTCTTTGTGATCAAAGATGCTGCCGACTGTTGGCTGTCAATGAGAATACATAAAGTCAATATAGCAATTGATTTAAATAGCATATATGTGCCAAGTCCTTATTTGTAAAACCAAAAGAAGTTTCTAAGTACAACAAACTACAATTCTTCTAACATAAGCAGCAAGCCATAGACATGCAAAGAATGGTAACTATTCAGAACACGCAAATGAATTAAGAGAATCAAATTATTTCTCAAGCATGTTCAATACTTTTGTGAAGTATGTTATGAATTCGAATGGTAAGAAATAAAATATTGTAATATGTACTTCAATTAATTTTTAACTGGACTAACATTTGAAGAAATCATATTCTACAGAGGAATATAAAATGTGAATAAAAATACAAGAAGGGCTGTTGATCTTCATAAACAGATATTTAAATAAGCTACCAATATGTTTATATATATACACACTGCCTCAAAAAAAAAAAAAAAGATTTCACATTACTCAGACAGTTAACAACAGAACTGCTAGAAAACAAATTTCATTATCAGGCCTCCATGAAAGAGAAGTCTGAAACATTTTATTAAAGCATCAAATGTAAAAGAGGCAATTTGCCATTAGGAAATCAGTTTGCTAACCCAAAGGTGTAACGTAATTTTTATCTTAAGATTTTTTTTTTTTCAGAAATATATACTCAGAGCAGCAAGATAACTTTTACTGACACAATTTTTTGAGCACTAAAATTTACAAGACGTAAATTTGACTTGTTAGTAGTATGTAAAATTTAAAACGTAAAAATAAGAGATTTCTCACAGTAACATAATTCTTAAAGATTTAAGATTACACATTTGACACAAAGCAGAAATAAAAAGGAATGAAACCCTACTGGAGAAATAACTTGTTTCCATCTATTTTATACTCGAGCACCACCATGGCAGGTAAACTGCAGCAACTCCACTAACAAAAACAAATATATGAATCCAAAGCAGTTAAAAGTATGAATTGGATGAAAGAATGAAATACAGTATATAAAAGAATGATCATGTTTTCTCTCCCATGAAATTAAATAAATTAACATAATTAAGAGAAAGAAAACAAAATGAAGTCTGCAAGTATACCAAAATGAGGCCAAACAGATAGAAGACTAATACAGACATACTCTTGGAAATTTCAAGCACTTGAATCACAAAGATAGTAATGGATGAATATGATTTGTTTTTTGTTTTGTTTTTAAATTGCCAGACCCAAAAATAAACGAAATATATGCAAACAAAACTAAAAAAGCAGCATTACTAAAAGATATTTTGAAAAACCGAAAGCTCCCTTTTCCTCATGCAACAAGCAAATTAATTTTCTCAAAGGAAAAAGGAAATAACCCAGATATTTATTTTTTTAAGACATAAAATACCATCCTACCATCTTAAAATGTGTTTTTTTCAAGCTTGAAATATAGTATAATAAGATGGTAGTTCCAATAATTTGTACATATTAAAACCTTTACCCACCCTTCCTGCTGGAAGTTGCTAAATGCACACTCATAATTTTGACCTACCAGCAAAGTGGTAAAAAGAACACCAACATTAATAAACACAGTATTAAATGGTTTCAGACTCAAAATCATTAACAAAATAATGGCATAATATGAAAGCATGTTTTTGAATAAAATAGAAAATTCCAATATTTTAACTTCTGAATATAAGGTAGAAACAACTTTTAACCTGGGGACTTATAACAGGCTTGCTACTGTTTTGAAGGTAGTGTTTTAGTATTGCAATTATAGATAATCAGTTTAAAAATGCAAATGACAGTCTGCTAGTGAGGAAGAGTACGGTTTTTATGAATAATTTTATCAAAATTAGAATGTCTAAAAATGGAAAAATGTTACAAAATACTAGTAATTTTATAAATTGTCTTCTGTTATAGTTTTAATCTCTAACATAGAATTTGCCATGTGAAATAAATATAGCAAACCAGTGGCATTCATGGATTTCATATGACTGGTTTTGACTAGTACAGGTGATCTGATGGGTCACCATAATTTTATAGAACAAAATAAATGTGCACTTGAAGGAAGAGGGCAAAACCAACTCATCATTAGCTGACATTCCAACGTATGTATTTTATGGCCACTTTTCTTATTCTCTATTCTTTAAAAACAGAAACCTGGTTTTTCAAAAAGATTCATCACTAGTTCTAGTGATGGAAGTTGAGAGATCTAAGCGGTTGATGATTTTTTTGCTAGAAAATAGCAGTTAACATAAATTAAATTCTGGAACATAGAAATTGACAGTGATTTGGATCAATGGAGTAAATAAGGCCACTATATATTTTATGTATCAGGATAAAGTAACATGGGATTCAAGGACTAAAAGTGGTACCACATCTTCATGATGTAGCCCACAATCTCATTTCAGAATAAGAGATTGTAAAGCCACCTCTAGGTTTCTACTTCTCAAACTATTACAATGAATAATAGTTTAGTGTCTAAAATACAGTGCCAAATTCTCCCTGGCATTTTCTAATTAGTAAGGTATAAAATCGAACTTATTAACTTTATACATTTTTTTCTCCAAAAGACTCAAGAAATTATTTACATTCTGAAATTTTAAAATAGAGGTCTAAGAACATTTTTATTTTTCCTGAAATGGTGCTGCACAAAAAAAGTTGCTCAGTACTGTCTACATGGAAATTTTTAAAAAGTAGTTTACACAGTTAATTTATGATGTGAACAGTGCACAGGAAATAGAAGAAAAACTTCAATTTTTTTTGTCAAGCTAGAAATGTATTTAAAACACTTCCATATTTGCCAAGATGACTTGTAAAAATGTCCAGGGTTTACAATATTTTATTGAATCTGATTATGGCATGTTGGGAAATCAGAAGGTTTGCTACAATGGAAATCCATTTTATTTTCATCAATATATTGAATTAAATTTTTGGAACATTTAATTCAAGTTTTAGAAGACTTCTAATCTTAATTTTTGTTAGTCAGTTTTAATATACACCTGCTTGTCAAAACTATAAAGGCAATTCTGTTAAGACTTTGGCACTGAAAACCATTTTGGGGGAAAAATGCTTTTTAATAATCACTATTCTAAGCCTTCAATGCTCCCCCAGTTTGTACGCAAAACTCTAAAAGATTCAGCTTTTAGTTTTTAAATTCACAGCTTCTAAAACCCAGCAGGCAGTTTTATGCTAAAATCCTGATTTAGGGATGGAAGTAAAAAAAAAGAAAAGAAGAGATCTATGAGAGTTAAATTAAGATTGGTTCTACCATAAGATGCTCAAAATAAACTATTAATTTTTATATACAAGTTAAATTGTCATTTCTACACATGTAATTTTAAGTTAAATGACAATGTTTAAAAAAAAGAACAAAAATTTAAATTTTAAACTTTTCTTTTACAATGCAGGCAAACAAAACAGAACAGACATGACATCAATGATATACTAGTAAAATACACTAAGTCCAATAAAAGATGAAGAAACTACAAGGAAGAACTAGAATGGAAAATAGGCTACAGGGACTGTATGGGTTCATTAACACAAAGAATTTTTGAGTCTGGCCTAAAGAATTAATTGCCTTTGACATCATTTTGCTTTCCCTTTGTTAAAGTACATTTTTCTCAAAGTCAGCAATACCTTGTCTACCTGTCCTGTCTGGGAGACTGAAAGATAAAGGTCTGTAAGAGAGAAGAATGGGAAAGAGCTAGAAAGATCAGGATGTTCGGAAAAGAGGACTGACTTTAAAAAAAGTAGTGACTAAATTCAGACCCATTTACTCATCTTAAAAAATAACATGAAATACACAAAAGTTACCAAGTCTCCACAGCCCCACCCCTCTACCTCCACCCCCAGGGAGTCCTTTATATTCCTTGGCAGATTCCAGGGTGCCTCTTACACTTCCCCCAAATCCCACCAACCTCCCGGTTTAAACCCTCCTTTCACCAGACCCCAATGTTATAGTAAACCATTCTATCAAAGTAGAATAGATGAAAATACATTGAAAGCATATCTTTGCTTCTCCTCTCTTTAAGGATCTGGGAAATCTTTGCTTCTACCTGTCTAGGTATTGGGAATTAAACTGGTTCACTTTCATTCATGACTGCAAACATACTACCATTAAGCCAATTTAATGAAATCTAATTTCTGGAAAATTAAAGCCACTTAGATAGATTCATGTTATATTTTAAAAGCTGTAACAGCCTGTATCACAGCTTCCAAACCCAGCAGGCAATTTAATGTTAAAATCCTAATAGAGATGAAAAGAAAAAGAAAAAGAAAATATCCATGAGAGTTAATTGAAAATTAGCTGATTTTTGAAAGGTAAAACAGGCTGATTTTTAAAAGATTAATGCTATTCCTAAAATAGTACTTAAATGAAATAAAAAAAAGAAATATGATAATCAATTCTTATCATCAATCATTGCATTTTAGATTTTTTTTTTAGTTAGTTTTTGCTTACATAATAAATTCTAAGGAGTCAGATTAATAAAAGTTTACATTGTGTTTTCAAGTACTTTTGGATTATTCTGCAGAGTCATGTATCTGCTAGATCTAACCAGTTTAAGTAACATGGAAATGGGACCCATATGAAAATTTTTGACATTTCAATGTGTCTGGAATAAAGCTGGCAGCCTTCCAAACATACTTAAATATAAGCAAATTACTAAGAAATTATGCAAAGTCAACAAAATTTTCCACATGATTTCTTAAAACATGACCAGAACTAAATGGTCTGCCTTTGGTTCAAAATCCTCTTTCATAACCAAAATTTTAGCCATCACATGTAGAGAAACACTTGATAAATGTATTATATTGTAGTTTATCCCCAATAAAAGGATTTAAGACATATTTTCTTGTAAAGGACAAAAAAGAAAAACTAATTTGGTAGTAGATAACAAATGATTATACATGATAAAAGATGATCAATGGATGAATAACAAATATTCACTAGTATTCTAAACTACTTTAAATGACACTGTTTCTGTGAATGGATTTTTAAAAGTTATAGTATTCTTACAACTATTTCAATCCATACTGTAAATTCCGTGTTTACTGCTCTTTATAGATAAGAAAAAGTCATTCATTAATAAAGTTTTACTGAATGATGCAAAAGCAAATAACCATTATGCAATTATTACAGGTCCTTCATGATTTTTGTCAATATTATACATAGCACACTAAGGAGCAAAGGGAAAAAAAGGACACCACCAATGGAAAGGAGTTAAGGACCTGGAAATGTGAAAATTTCAGACAAGTAGTCAATATATTTTTACAAATGTTTACAAATAATTAACAAATGATCAGATATCCACTCATTTGAGGCTGATTATTAATGGGTTGCATCACTGTTTGTCCCATGGTATTTAAAATCTATAACCATACAATTTTGTAAACGTATGTTTCAAGTGATCATTTCAAGACTTTAAAAACTATGGCTTAGGCTCTAAGTAAAAATCTTTTATTTAGTAGAGGATATTGCAAGTATTGTGAATCCTATTCCTTGTCCTAAAACAAAATTTTCCATATTAACCTAGTTTATGTTTTCCCATTTCAAAAACCAATACTTAAAAAAATTGGCCCTAGAACACACAAAATATATATGGTTACTTTAAAACATCATAATTTTAAGTTCTTCGTCATCATTACAAGCCTTTCCTTTAGGAAACAAATTGGGGTGGTAAAGTAACATAAAAAGAAATGCAGAACTGTATTTAAAACAGAATTTAAAATAGAACATTGGAAAATGTTTTTATACAAACTTCAACTGCTTCTAACCCCCAAATTTCAGATTTACCCATCAACCTGTGTGTCATTCAATTCAAATGAGCACAGCATTGTGTTAAGTTGATCCTTTAAAATGCCAGCAAGATAGAAATTCTTCAGAACTCACCTGTTGTTAAATTAATGCTAGAATGTTTACTTTAAATCAACAAAACCTCTGAGTTTTACTAATAATTATAAATAAAATTTATTTTTCTTATCTGAGTTAATGACTATAAATACCAAAGGTGAGAAATATTCGCAAACAAATATAGCATTAAATGGAATATTGAGAGTATCTACCTTGTTATACCTTTGCTATTGTAATAAGAAACAGCTAAAATAATGTGAACCTGAGTGGTTCAGCTATAGCACCTGTTGCTGATATTCAGTCTAATACATGAGGGCAGTCACTAAAATTCTAAAGAATTTAGGAGTTTTATACAACACTAAAGTACTGGTTGGTCATTCACCCTAAAAGCACAAAATTAGCCATCTATCTCAAACCAAATCTTTCTCTTATAGGATGCCATAAAAGCCATTAATGCATGTATCATTAACTAGCTGGTCCATGACCTTTCTGAAGGATCCAGAATTAAAAGATTAAGGTAATGAATTGAATTGGTTTTTTTCAATGGGTACTCAGACTTGATAAGTGCATATTATAACTTACAGCATTTGTTCACAAGAATTCCACTTCCTCTCCTTTCCTCTTCCAGAAATACTTTTGCAAACTAACTTCATATATCTTTAAAATATCAGTACTAGGAATTCCCAAATAGTAGATACAATTAATAAAATAAATACTTTCTTTAAGCATTAGGAACATGGAATTTTATTACCCAGGGCAGTTACAACCATGGCTATAAGAATACACAAAAATATTTGGTGGATAGTAGTCACAGAACACTCAACATATCAAAATGTGTATGTGTATATATATATATATATATATATATATATATATATACACATATATATATTTTTTTTAAACAGAATAAGCGTATCAGCTGTACCTAAAGATGATGCTGAAGGACGGACAATAAAAGCTACAAATCAAGAATAATTTATGATCAGACTTGGATCTTCACTAACTAGAGCATTTTCCATTCTTACCTCAGATTTCTCCAGTTTATTTTGTGCATCAATTTGGGTAACAATCTCATTCATGTTGGTCTCCAATACCATTCCCCCCATCACCATTTCTGCAAGAATATTGTGAACCTAAAGGAAAAAAAAATACACACTCATAAAGAAAACTCAATAAAAATGTTTCATGACTCCAGTTTTTGTTTCAAATAATGTTGTGTCATTTTATAAATATGAACTGTAAAGAAGATATACACTAAGGGATCATAATCCACTTTCATTAGTATTGAGAGGACTTAGGTAGTCATATGATCCTGTTAAGCCTTACTTTAAGGGGCATAAAACAAAGATAATAATAGTACTTCCTTCCTAAGAATGTTGAAAGGATTAAATGAGGTAATCCACTGAAAGTGCCTGAAACAAAGTATATGCTCAATAATTATTAGCTACCATTATGACTGTACTAAGTTTAACACTCAAAGAATGATCTACAAAGGCTTTTTATACCAGATTTTTAGCCAACAATTACCAGGCTGTTATTTTATACTCAAGTACTTAATGAAGAAATAGAGTACTTCTACAAACCCCAGATTTCTTAAAAAGGAAAATGTTCTTTCATTGTGAGTACTTTTATAGCACTTTTACACCTAAATCCTCTGTATTTGTGTTACTCAGATATCTTATCAAATACATTTTGCAATAACTAAAAACAGTGCCTTCCATTGGTGAGAAAAAAGATAGCCCAGAAATTTGTCATAAGGTATTTACTGAATCAAAAATTGACAACTCAGAGCTTAATAAATGAGGTTTCAAAGAATAGAATACTCTAATTTTCTATTTTTATTTATTTATTTATTTTTTGTATAATGTGGTGGGGTTAAGAATGGAGGCCCTGGGTATGTTGGGATACTACCAGGAAAGATGGCAGAGTAGGGAGCTCTAGGATTCAGTCCTTCCACCAAAACAACTATTAAACAGGCAGGCACTGTCTGAAACAACTCTATTGAAACTCCAGAGGACAGAAGAACACTGCACAGCATCCACAGAGGAGTGGGAATAAGAGGCTAATAAATTGTGGTAAAGAACTGTAAATTGCTCTCTCTGCACAGGGGCTACTGTTGCCCATTCTCCATTCTCAGGACAGACCACCAAGGGATCTGTTCTGGTTTCCTAATGCTGCCATTATACAAAATACCAGAAATGGATTGGCTTTTATAAAGGGGGGTTATTTGATTACAAATTTACAGTCTGAAAGCCATGAAAATGTCCAAATTAAGGCATCAACATGAGTATACCTTCACCGAAGGAAGGCCAATGGCATCTGGAAAATCTGTTAGCTGGGAAGGCACGTGTCTGGCACCTGCTGATCCTGGGTTGTGTTCCAGCTCTTCTCTCAGCTCCTGTGCATTCTTCAAAATGTTGCTCTTAGGGCATTTTGTCCTCTCTTAGCTTCTCCAGAGCGAACTCTGGGCCAGCATCCTCAAAGTGTCAGCAAAAGTCTGCTTTCAGCGGCTGTCTCCAAAATGTCTCTGAGCTGCTCTGAGGTCCTTCTTTTTGTGAGCTCTTTTATAGGACTCCAGTGATTAAATCAGGACCCACCCTCAATGGGCAGGGTCCATATCTCCATGGAAATAATTCAATTAAACGTTTTACCCATAGTTGACTGAGTCACATCTCCATGTAAACACTCAATCAAAGGATTCCAACCCAATCAACACTAATACATCTCCCCCCACAAGACTGCATTAAAGAATATGGCATGTTGGGGGACACAATACATCCAAATTGGCACAGGATCCAATCCCTGGCTAAGTGCTGCTGACAGCAAAGGACATAAAAATCCTCTTCCCCAAGAACAGGGGTGTGCAAGATCTATTTCCCAGTTTGGTCCACTGAGAGGACTTACAGTATCACCTGAGTAGCAGTGAGCATACAGAGTACCCAGATCTTTGTTTCTAAATTTTCATTCTCCACTAAAAGGAATCCAGTTTCCTTGGAGAAATGGCTGATTCCAAGTATGGAGCACGAAATGCATAAAATTAGTCTGAAACCTTTAGTTGCACCAGAACAGAAAGAAGCTATCAAAGTTCTATGAGGGTCATGTCATAAGGACTCAGAAGACAATCTGAAGGAGATGCCTCTGCCCAAACATGTGGCAATTTGAGCATCGAAAAGAATAATATCTGCAGTGGACTGAAACCTAACAAATATGCTAAAATTCATAAGTTACAAGGATACTAAAAAAAAAATTAAAATTCAATGATCATTTTCAGTGGAATCAGAGAACAGTGTTATTATGAAAACTGGTAAATAAAGGGAAACACTCCAGAATTTATCCTGTCTTTCCTATTCACACTGTGCCTTTAAACCCATCACCCCATCATAACCATTTATAGTGTATTGAATGATATATCTATATTTGTTTACTTCCTCTTTTTCTCCCAACATTTGTTGGTTTGATCAAATTTTATTCACACTACTTTTCCCCTTTTACATCAGAGATTCTACCATGTTTATACTTTTTATTAATGATTACTATCTCTTTCCTGCCCCCTACTTTTTTTTTAAATTCAATTTTATTGAGATTGTTCACTGTGCCGGTTTGAATGTTATGTCCCCCAGGAAAAGCCATATTCTTTGATGCAGTCTTGTGGGGCAGACGTTTTGGTGCTGATTAGATTTGCATGGAAATGTGCCCCACACAACTGCAGGTGATAACTGATGAAATATTTCCATGGAGGCGTGGCCCCACCAATTCAGGATGGGCCTTGATCAGTGGAGCTACATAAACGAGCTGATGGGCAGAGGGAACTCAGTGCAGCTGTGAGTGACATTTTGAAGAGAAACTACAGCCAAGAGGGACACTTTGAAGAAAGCACAGGAGCTACACATGACAGTTTGAAGACGGCTGTTGAAAGCCGACTCTTGCTCCGAAGAAGCTGCGAGAGGACAAATATCCCAAGTGCAACTAAGAGTGACAATTTAGAGGAACTGCAGCCTAGAGAGGAACATCCTGGGAGAAAGTCATTTTGAAACCAGAACTTTGGAACAGATACCAGACACGTGCCCTCCCAGCTAACAGAGGTTTTCCGGACACCATTGGCCATCCTCCAGTGAAGGTACCCGATTGCTGATGTGTTACCTTGGACACTTTATGGCCTTAAGACTGTAACTGTGTAACCAAATAAACCCCCTTTTATAAAAGCCAATCCACTTCTGGTGTTTTGCATTCTGGCAGCATTAGCAAACTAGAACATTCACATACCATACAATCATCCACAGATTCAAAGTGCACAATCAATTGCCCCTGGTACCATTATACAGCTCTGCATTCATCACCACAATTAACTTTTTTTCCAATTTTTAGGACATTTTCATTACTTCAGAAAAGAAATAAAGATAAAAAAGAAAACTCAAATCCTCCCATACCCCTAACCACCCCTCCTCCATTACTGACTCATAGTATTGGTATAGTACATTTGCTACTGTTAATAAAAGATCAATGTTAAAATACTACTAACTGTTGTATAGTTTGTAATAGGTATATTTTCCCCCATATTATACCCTTCTCCCCTTCTCTTAATCAGACATGTATGACTTTATTATTTGCTAAGCAGATATCAAGTCTTTCTACCACTGAAAGGCTGTTTTCCTTACTAAAATGTTCTATCCCCTATTCCCTTTTCCCCCAATTAGATAAGACTCAGAATACTTTTACTTTCTTCCCTTCCTCTCTCCAATCCCAAATGGATTTAAATCTATTTAAGACAGATTTACAATCAGGCCAGTGCTTTCTTGACCAAACACTTGGACACGATACCCTAGCCAAGTTGACACATCAACTTAACCATCACAATTTCCCTTAAAGAATGTGTTCTGTTTCAAGAGTTCTTATTTACCTTTGATATTACTGATCATCAGGCTACTCTTTTTCATAAACTCACACATATCAAAGCTCACCATTTGTCACAGTTTCTTCTCCCATTCATCTTTCTCCATATCTGTCTGGCTCCTATGTTATTTAGTTAGGGTCTTTCCCCTAATGTCAACTTCCTTGATGAAGTATTTGAGTGCTAAACTTTTAAGTCCCTGAATATTCTTGAATGATTTTCTTTAAAGACAGATAATGGATATCTGGGCTGAGTATAGGATTCTTAGATATGGTTCTTTGGTCCTTTTCTCTTACTAAACTGAAGATGCCATTTTTCTAGCTTCTAGTGTTGCAGATAAGATATCTGATGCTTATCTACCACAGGGGCACAGAGCCTCCAAAATCCTCCACAGGTAACCTGTTCTTTCTGCATGGACTTGTAACATTTTCTCTTTATCTTTCAAGTTAGTATCACCAGGCTATGCTTGGGAACATGTTCTTTCTCAATAAGCCCTTCCAATGGCAGGTTTAAGTCTTCAGTTGAGAGATATTTTCTAATATTATTTAACTGCTTCCCCTCTCCATTTCTTTTTCTGCTACTGGAACACCTATTATTCACATATTAAGTGAACCCTTAAAGTCTTTTCTCTTTTCCTTCATTTTTTTTTTCCTTATTAGAGAAGTTGTGAGTTTACAGACAATCACGCATGAAATACAGGATTTCATATACCACCCTATTTCGAACACCTTGCACTGGTGTGGAACATTTGTTGCAATTATGATAGCAAATTTTTATAATTGTACTATTAACTATAATTCATGGTTTAAATTAGGGTTCACTGTTTATGTACTGTTGTTCCATGGATTTAAAAAAATTTTGTTAATAAATATATATATATACATACAATCCAACATTTCCCCTTTTAATCACATTCAGGTATATATTTCAGTAACGTTAATTATGTTCACAATGTTGTACCACCATCACCACCATCCATTACCAGAACATATCCATCATTCCAAATAGGAACCCTGTACATTTTAAGCCTTGATTTTTTTTTCCTCTTAAATCTTTTGGTCCTGTTCTTTGAAATTATTTCTTACACTTGATCTTCCAGTTACAATTCCAGTCTCATCTGTGACTGTCCTGTTCTTTCAAATTTTTCACTTTTAAAAACACGTTTGCAAGCTCCAGGAAGACTTCACTGAACTGCATGTGGATCTTCCGGTAAATTACGAAAACAAATTATATTGGCAAAATACCTTTTACTTATTTTCTAATCTATGTTATTTCTATTTAAATTTCAATTTTGCTCACTGGATTTATTTTCCAATTCTTCCTTATTATTTACAAAGAGCTAAAAGCAGATACACTAACTGTAGAATATAAAGGATTACTTCATGGTTTCTATTATTACATTCTAATCTTATGCTAATTTTTAAAAATTACAGCCAAATTCTAGTTCCCTAAAACCTAGGGATTTCCTCTCCACTCTACCTGTTAAACCATTTATCAGCTTGAAATATCAAGTCTCCTTACATGTAATTCTAAATACTATAATTATCTCTATGAATTTTCACCTTTTTAAAAGTATCTTTTTAAAAAAAATTTATTTAAAATATCATTCTAGATTTATTCTCATAACAGACCAAGTAAAAATTGTAACTCTCCCCCTATCTTATCTCCCTTCTCCAAATTAAATGCATAATATACTGTCTGATTTATCTAACCTTAGAGGCATTCCATAATCACTTTCCATAAACATTCTGTTTCCTGGTGGATTTTCTCTGAATGCATAATTCTTTGCTTTATCTGTTGCCTTAAAAATAGCTGTTATACATACTTGTCTCTCAACCAGCCCCTGAATCTCCACCAGATTATTTATTCATATCACCGAGTTCCACTGTTTTTAAACCAATTTAAAAATGGTAGTTTTCCAAGGAAATTCAAATATGAATTTAAATAGAAATAACATAGATTAAAAAATAAGTAAAAGGTATTTTGCCATTATATTTTGTCTTCATAATTTACTGGTGTTAATTATTTGTCTTTTCCTTCCGCCCAGACTCATAAAGTTTACTGGTCCTTCTGGTTCTTGGTAATGAAAACACCATGTTTTACAGATTCTTTGACCCATAATTCAAAACACACACACAAAATTAACTATTTCAAAAAGTAAACTCCTCCCAAGTCCTCAAATTTTGGTATAATATTGTACCTATATCAAAGACAGAGTAAAGCTCTTAGGAACACTGATTAATAAACATCGTTTATAATCTTTCTTCTTCATGTTAAACGATTCCTTCCAGGATGTTTAGCATTTTTAGATTTATATCTTTTTTTTTTTAAATAGGAACACTGGTAAAATTTTAATACCAAATCTGGCCAAACTGAAGATAACAGTGACCGCTTAGCTACCTCCCTCCCCATATTTCCTCCTCAAACAAAACAAGATAAGTAAATTTACAACTCAAAACACACCCTCATAACTTGAAGACAGGGAAAGCCAAAAATTCAAAACTGTAAGTAAAAAAAAAAAAATTTCCAAACCCCAACATAGTGTCTCACATCCCACAATTGCTGCAATATTTTGTGGTGAGCAAAGGCAGATGATGAAAAACTGTAGGAAAAAGAGAAGGGGGAAAGAGTCTAAGGCTGATCTAAAACTACCACCAGAAATAGTAAGCCCACCTCAGATATGATTGTCTGATATAATACAGGATGTTCAATTAAATTTTAAGTTCAGATAAACAATGAATAATTTTTTTAGGGTAAACATATACCAAATATTGC
Organism: Choloepus didactylus; assembly: GCF_015220235.1. Lineage (NCBI taxonomy): Eukaryota > Metazoa > Chordata > Mammalia > Pilosa > Megalonychidae > Choloepus > Choloepus didactylus. Next base: position 56,211,732 of record NC_051319.1, on the reverse strand, counting down.
TTGGGATGTACATAACAAAAATTTATTTCTTTTTAAATTTGAAATTCAAATTTAACTGGGCATCCTGTATTTTTATCTGCTAAATCTAGCAACTCCAACTCCAAGCCTAAGAACACTAAAAATGAGTCCAGGCAAAGCCTATGTGGAAGATGCTTCAAAGTGCTCATGATTTAAAAGGAAAAGCACCCTTTAGCAACTGGGTGGTAAAGAAAAAGGAAAAAAGAAGGGGGAAATATAGAAGAGATTGACAAGATGAGAATAACGACTCTATGAATATACTAAAAACCATTTAATATATTCACTCTGAGTGAACTGTACAGTCTATGAATTACATCTCAACAAAGCTATTTAAAAAAAGAGAGAGAACAACAAAATCAGAGGACTCACAACCTCTCCTCTGCCTAACAAATCAAATAAAAAGCCCATTAAAGTACCTGGACTTTGTTATACTGACAGAAGAGGAATTAGATATCCCAATATCATAAAAACTTAAATACTAGATGCTGCCCCATGAACATAAAAATTTATGTCCATTTCCAACTCCTCAACCACCATTTACTTACAGGAAGCACACATATGGGGGGAAGGTCTTAAATGTAGTCCTCAGTAATGCTGGAACAGTATATTTAGGAAATTACAGTATACATTTTATACTTACTTGCTGGTCCCTTTGTCAGTCTTAAAAGTAACTTTTTAAATGGTTACATAAATTGCAGTTTTAAAAATCTGTGGAAATGTACATATTTACCAAAATTTGTCCAATTAATTTAAAAAAACAACAAAATCAGGAACAAGAAAGGACTAACAGAACATGGAACAAAATTTATATCCCATCTTAATTTCTATAATCATAACACAATTATCAAAAGGTTTCTACAACTCTTAGAATTGCTGTCTGAATGAAATGGACAGTGGGAAAATGGGGATATGATACTATGATGAATTTCCCCACCTCAAGTCAAGAAGCAATTTATTTTAAAATAACATTTTCTTATTTAAACTTTTCATATGGTAAGTTGCCTTAAAGCTTCAGAATTCCTAATATGTGGAAAACAGAAAAAAATTGGCTTTGAATGTCTGAAAATCAAGATCAAAAGAAAATGAAACAAAATTTTCAATAGTCTGAAAGCAATGCTGGTTTATTTTATTCTCTGGAATGTGACTTAACAATAATGGAATATGTCTAACTTCCATAAGAATCCCCAAACTTATTGGAAACTCTATTTAGAAGTTCAAAAATAGACTTTCCTTAGATTTTTTTTTGCTAACATTATTCTAAAAGATAACAGAAATTCATGTAATCTTGCCTCAACTAAAAATTTAGAAATGAACATCGGAAAATAACTTTGCATCTTCCAAACAACATGGGTGACCGAAGTTATAAAGAAGACTTAATTCCAAAATCTGACAATTCAATAAAAATGTATCAAAAACCTACATTATTTACAAGGTACTAGAGATACAAACGTGAAGAAGACAATTTAGTGACATATGCTCTATTTAAACAGATCTATAGTAGTTCTCTTTCCACATCTCTTTCCAAAATGCAGTCTTAATTTCATCTTTCATGTAAAATAAATTATAGAAAACCCTATTAGAAACAGTCATACATTAAGTAGGTATATTTGTAAAAACTATAAAATAAGGTTCTCCTCTGAGAGAAAAAAACAGACTCTAATAATAATCACCAATTCCAGAGAGTTGGTTAAAGATACTTTTAAAAAAATAAATGGCCACACTTATGGATTGATGTACTGAAATAGAAAGATATTAACATTTGACACTGGAGATGTTCTGTCAAATTCCCTATGATAGTCTGAGAGCCTCTTGACAGTTACCATGTAATTAATAATTTTTGCTTTCCTGTGAGAAATAAATGAGATTAACAAAATGCAATTGCTTCCTACTATTCTCAAGTAAAACATACTAAGATCTGTATACCCTTTCCAAAAGATAAATCATATAGACTTCAACAAGAAAATTAGTTGGCAAAATTCCTGTGAAGTCTGTTTATCCAAAAATTGCTTGAAGCTTGATATTTTTATTGGATAACAGAAAGGGACCTCCCCTTAATGCCTGAAACAAGATGAGAGAATTGTGATTGGCATTCATCATTAAAACTGTCATTAAAAGCTTTATGACAAAGGAATATCATGGGCCTACCATTCCATCCCCAAAGGAGGTAATAAAATGGTACTGTTCACCAAATACTTCCCAGCACACTGCAAGACTGCAAATTCTGCTCTGCAGTTGGGGGTGGTCAGGTGACACGCTTCACTCAATTTACTTTTTTCCTGTCTTGGCAATCATGAAAACACAGAAATGGTGCCTCCCTTTGTCTGGGTCCCTGATTTAGGGCACAAGGAGCACAGATTTTCCCAGCAAATCCACAATGGACATGTAGCTGGAGTACGAAAAACTGATTTAGTTGTATTTAAGGGATTTTAGGTGTTATTATTATATCATAACTTAGCTATAAAAGAGTCTGCATTTTTGATGCTTGACTACTGACAGCTTTCAATCCCCACCATTTTCCCTTTCTCTTCTGCCTCACATATGAGCAAGCTCATTCAAAAAAAAAAAAAAAGTCCAGGTTCTCCTTCCTTTGGTGTTGGTGAGAAGCTGAGGACCCGGACTGTACAAGGAAACCCTCACCCCAGCTCCACCGACTAACCATAAAACCCCAAGCTAGTCACCTTTCCCTGCTCACTCAAGTCATTTTTGGACTAGCTTGGGAGATTTTTCTGTTCGCCCCAGAAAGTCTCATTATGTGAGTAATATATCTTTTCATACCCTTGTGGTACATATGTGGTATCATCAATCTCTATATCCAAACTGAATTTTGGGTAGGGGATCCATTCTGCCACTACAGAGTGACCACAACAGTAGCCTATATGACTAATAAAGAAATTAGTACTTAAAAATTTATAACAAGAAATTGATAACAACCATAATAGAAGAAAAATACATAACACTGGCTTAGGGGTTGGGCATTAAGTTGAATGGAAACTATTCTATTGGAGGCTAGAATGTTAGTGATCCATGTTTGCAGTGGCAAAACAGCTGGTAAAACTATCATCTGTGATACCTTGAAAAGCAGTTAAATTTACCCAGTAAAAACTCCTTTTTTCTCTGATATGAAACAGACAATGTTCTAGACAGTGGTAGCTTTGTCCCAGAGTGATGGCATGTGAAACTTGATAGACATACAGTGTGAATGAGAAATAAACCTTCATTGTTTAAGTAGCTAAAATTTTGATGCTTATTACTCTAGCAACTGTATACATCCTACTCATAATAAAATACTCAGGGTTCTCCACAACTTACTCCTTTCATGACCCAAAAGCATGGCTGAGGTTTGTGGACAAAAATTTCTGTGTCTGCCCAAAGACAAAATAAGCTGAGCCAGTAAAGGGATCCTGACTGTTGGAAGGTCCAGGGTTGCTTGACAGTTTAAAATAATCCTGCTTTCATAAAGGGGCTGAAAGCAAGAGTAGCATTGTTTTGGATAAAGAATGTGGAGACAGGAAATATCTATTTGACTGGTTTCTGACTCTTGGTTTCCTGAAATTTTTGTCTCACTGCATTGGGGGAAAAAAAAATTAACACAAGAACTTAGTTCAGAGAGAAGACACACAACTAATTTTGGCAGGTTCTTAAAAAGTGACAAACCGTTGCATGGAATGAACAGGCTATATACAATAATAAATATTGTATGATGGCATTTTTGAGACATCTGTTTTCACACATATTTGTACAAAAAATCTAGAAATACATATTACAAAAAATAGTAACACTAGCTGATCTCTGGGATGGAAATGAGTTCAATTAATTTCTCTCTTATCTTCATTTTATGACTCTTCTAGAATGAATATAAACTATTTGTAAAACAGAAATTTTAAAAACACTGTGTATTATGTAAGGAGGTTGTACATGTGTAGTTTTATTTTCCTTATTAAGGAAAACTTTTATTCTCTAGTAACAAATTTAAGAACTTCATTCTCACCAAAATATTTTACAACAGAATCCTCCATTTTCTTAAAAAAAAAAATCATTAGAAGTATTATATAAGCTAATGACCTTTGAGCAGTCTTTTAAAAACAGAATTATCAAAATTGTAGTGACATACCAAAACATCATTTTAAATACTGTGAACTCTAGAGTAAGACATATTAATTAGAGAAAGGCAAAACACTAAAAATAGACTTTAAAAAATCAAGTTAAATTTTCTGTCCAAAGTGAGTTAATGTAAGAAATCAAGTCATTTAAGGAGAAATATGATCTGGAGGACTGGCTAAAGAGAAACATATGTTCTTTTGATGCTCACAAATAATAAAATGTATTCATTATTCAGATCTTAATTGTAGTAATGGTTACATAATTATATACAGTTGCCAAAACTTAGTTAACTGTACCCTTAAAACTGCTGAATTTTCACATATAGAAATTATATCAGTAAGGCTGACAGACTTTGAAAAACCAATTTTTAAAATAAAATTTTAGGTATACTATTTTCAGACTATTTTATTCAATGGCTTAATCATTCAGAAAAAAGACCTATTCGATTATACAAACAATCCAGAAAAAAAAAAAAAATGCACTTAGAAAAAGTACAGTATCTTCCTTCTAAATTCCATACCACCAATATCTAGTAACAATGGCTAGAAACCTCATTCTTCCTCTCTCACCTCCAGCTTTCACTAGGTCATCAAGTCTTATCAATTCTACTTTCTTTCATCCCCACTGTCTCTACCATTTCTTTTTGGACTACTGGAACAGACTCCTAAGTGATTTTCTTGTCTTTCATTTCCCTGCCTACCAAACCAAACTTCATAATGTGGAAAAAAGTTATCTTACTAAAAATATATACAAAACAACAACAACAGTAATAAAAACTTTCTTAAAAACATTAAATTGCCACAGAAGAAAGTCCAGAATCCATGGCACTAAAAGCTCTTTAAAATTAGGTTTCTTGATCAATATTAATTCCTCCTCACAAAAAGCCTGTATCTCTGCCTGCAGAGCCACCTCTCTTTTTCTGTCTGGGAAATACCATTCTTTTAAAATTCAGTTTAAATGTAATTTCCCCATTCACACACTCCTAGGCAGTTCAGCTGTGATCACATTAGGCAGCATTCACACACTCCTAGGCAGTTCAGCTGTGATCACATTAACACTCTGAACATGCCTTTTCTTGTTAATACCACTGTTTCCTCCCTAATATGTGAACTTCCCCAGCCAGGGTCTGAATCTTCACTAAACACAGTGCTTGGCTCACAGTAAAAATAATTTACACAATAATAAATAAATAAAGGAATAAAAACAGTATCATCTACTAAATCGATTTTTACCTTTACAAATCTAGATTTGACAATATAGAAAAAGTACCTTGTCTACATGGAAAATTAAATCCAGTTCACAGACATTTTCAAAACACTTGTCTAATGTTTCCACAAATACCTAAGAAAAAAGAAAAGAAAAAAGGTTAAAAGCTTTTCAGAACTGTGAAAGTTCATTTAAAGCTATCATTTACTAGGCAGACAATTCATAACTGTGAACTACAACTTTTGTAACTCTACCATCACATTTCCTTTCTAAAACTACAAACTGTAATGAAGTACAAAAGGAGTAATTATAGACTATTCTTCATGTAAACTACTTTTTGAAACAAATATGCAAAACAAAATAAACGTTAAAGAAAACGACTAAGAACATTTCCAGAAATTCTTAGCACCATTACTTAACAAAAGCACTTAAAAACATTCAGAGCAGGCTACCTCATCTTTAAGTGAGGAAGAAAAAAAGAGCTCATTAGAGCTTTTACCAAGATAGATGGGCATAGTCCAATTACTACCACATCTAATGTAGCCAGTAATTTTTAATTAGCAAATCAGTAAAAAAGATCACTAAAAACTGCTTATGGAAAGAGCACAGACTTTGAAATCAGATTTACCTGGGTTCAAACTTGTATGACCTTGTGCAGGAAAAGGGTAACCCAGCAGGACCGGGGTTGCTCAAACCCTGCACATTTCCAAGGCCCATTTTCAGGACTAGCCTTTTAGCCTTTGGCCAGCTTCTGGAAATTGAGCTCTAAGTTCTTGGAATGCTCTCTTAAGTAAAACTTTAGAGAAGTATAACATACATACAGAAAAACACAAATCCTAACAATTTACAATCTGATGAATTTTCAACAAAGTAAACATATTATAACCAGTGCCCGAAAAAGTTTTAGAACATTACCAGCACTACAGAAATCACCCTCACATTTCATCATAGGCTCTATCACCATCAAAGGTAACCCTGCTTTCTAACACTATAGATATATGTGGGCTACTTCTGAACTACATTCAAATAGATCATACAATATGAACTCTTTTATAAGTGGCTTCTTTTATTCATCATTATTTTTTTGAGATTCATCCATACTAAGTAATGCAATAACTCATTTATTCTCATCGTAGAGCACATATAGTACACAGAATATACCACAATGTATTTATTCATTCTACTATTAATAGAAATCTGGGTTGTTTTTAGTTTAGGGTCATTAAGATTAGTACTGCTAAGAATATTCTTATACACATCTTTTAATGAACATATGCACACGTATCTACTGAATATACTGTATACCTAAGAATAGAACTGTTGGGCTGTAAAGCAGCATAATTTCAGCTTTAGTAAATACTGCCAAACAGACTTTCAAAGCTAATATAAAAACTTATACTCCAAATTGCACTTTATGTTGTCACTCTTTTAATTTTAGCCATTCTTATGGATGCATGGTAGTATTTCATTGTGATATTAATTTGTATCTCCCTGGTAGGTGGTGAGAATAAGCACCTTTTTAAATTTATCAGCCATTTTTATATCCTTTTTCATTGAGCCTGTTCAAGACTTCTCATTTTCTACTGGTTTATGCATCTTTTTCTTATAGATGCATAGGAATTCTTTACATATTGTGGATACAATCTTTGTTGTATTTATTTATTACAAATATCTTCTCCCACTCCGTGGCCTGCCTTTTCATTTTCTTAACAGTCCTTGGAAAAACAGAAGTTTAAAATCCCAATATAATCCAGTTATCAACTTTTTCCTTTATAGTTAATATTTTTACATGTCAAACTTAAGAAATCTTTGCTACACTAAAGTCAGGAAGATATTCTTCCAAAAGAAAACAAAAGTCTTATTTTTTTTTTTTTCATATTGGGGCCAAATCTATCTGCAATTGATTTTGGTGTATGGTGTGAGGTAGTCTTCCTTAATTTTAAATCATTATTAGACTTTTTAATCAGAATAAAATTTTCCAGTATGCCTTTATTTTTCATGTTCACTTTTTCCAGCTCCACTGGTTTGATTACCCATAGGTTTCTAGTCTTTTTTTTTAACCAGAAGATGACTATAATGGTATGGTTAAATGCTATCTAGTTTTTCTTCACTTACTTGTACTAATAAATGCTTGGTGGAACCCACTTAATGTGCAGATCATATTGGGCAAAAGAGAAAAAAAATTTCTTGGTAACATTAAATGTACCACTGGTAAACTATGGAGTGGCTAAAATAAATGGGCTGTCTATAAGAGGCAGCATGGTAGAATGGCGAGGACATATGCTTTGAAACCAGAAAGACCTGGCTTCAAATGTCTGTTCTGTCACTAACTAGCAGTGTGGCTTTGAGCATCACTTAACCTCTTTAAGTCTCAGAATTATGAAATAGTGATTAAAATTACCTACCCTTCTAGATTTTCATACAGATTGACTTAAATAATTTAGATCAAGTACCCAGCAGAGTACCCAAAATACATCTAAGAAATGGAAGCTAGTATTCTTCATCTGGCTGTTCAAAACGTGATGATTTTAACAATATATATGAAGAGAGAAAATTCGAATTCTACTGATATAAAAGTAAGGTAATCACATGCCCAGGATCCCAAGACTTTGTGATTTGCCTGTCAACGTAGAATGAAAAAACAAACAAACAAACAAAAAAAGCCCGTTTTTAAACCAGAACAATACCACCTATGAAAAATGTGAATACTTTAAAAAAAAAAAATGCATTGCAGCAAAATGCCATTATACTACATATTCTTAATTTATGAAAATAATTCTTAAGATTTAAAGCACTCAAACGCTAAGTTAGGTGAAAAGAATCAAAGACTCTTTAAAATTCTTTCAAAAAACTTTCCATTAATGTTCTTTTGATTTGGCAAAAAGTATTTAACATAATTAGAAATCCAGAGCTACAAGACAGACACACACTGTTGATGTGTCACATGTACAAGGCCAATACAAAAACAAAAAACCTATAAGCTGAATTAAATAAAGAAAAACATTTAAAGGCCTTGGGATTCTGGCCATAACAAAAAAAGTTACTGTTGTTACATTATCATTTCACAAGAACAAGGATAAAATGAGCCAAACTATAAGTGACATAGTAAATAGCACCCTCTTGTGTTTTACTTTTAAAAAACGATACAATATTTAAAGTCAATTTCAGTATAAAAGATATTTACTAAGTAGCTAGTCAAGTGACAGAGATATAAGACCAAAGACTTATTTATCTCTGGCCTCAAGAAGTCCATGAGCTAGCGGGAGAAAATTACTTTTAATTTACTAGAAGAATAGTATTCTCCGTTTTCATTCATTTTAATAATTACCTATTATTTCAAAAATAAATCTAAAAGATAGTGATAAACATATTTCTGGAAAATGCCACATTCACAAATAGAGAGCCTCCCTTCCCCATGCCCTGCTATCAACAGAACTTCCTTGTGTTTCCTTTATCTTTCATTACAAATCTATGTGTCTGGATAACAAAGGGTAACAACAAGAATCTATTATGAGGCAGCTGAGAATACTACTTAATAAGCTTTACCATGTTTATAATCAAATTTCAGCTTTGCCTCTAACTGTGGAATTGAAGGCAAGTTATTTAACTCTCTCTAAACCTCAGTTTCTTCATCTATAAAATGGGTATAACGATGTCATAGTTTTTTTAAGCTATGACAGTCTTTTTAGTGACTAAATGAATAAATACAGACTCAGAACAGTGTCTAGCAAAAGAATGCACTCAGTACATGTTAGTAACATTAATATGATACATATATGGAGAAACAAAGATGCACACATGGTAAAATAAAAACAAATGCATCAAAACATCCTTAAGCAATGCCACTTATTTAGCAGACCCCTTTAGAGTTACTAGATTAAAAAAGTAATTTCTTTCTGCGTTAACAGTTAAAATCCCATTCATAATCTTTTTTAGGTAGAGATATAGAAAAAGAAATAAGAAGAGCCAAAAACAAAGGCTTTACACAGCATTCTTAAAAGCATGTTCATTCAATTCACTAGTTTTAGTGTTATGACCACAGAAGCAAGCAAAGCCATTAGAGATATGCATAATCCAATCTATAGGAAATATAAACTAGATATACTGGGGTGGAAGGGGTGGATTTCATCTACCTGAACCAGATGACAAAATTCAAAGAGAACTTATAAACCACTGGAGTGCCAGTAGTGTGTCTCTGGAACCAGTAGAAAGGCATTTAAATATCTTAAGAAAGCAAAAATCCAACTGAAGCAGTGAATGCTGTTGGCCATATTCTTAGCAGGTCTGCAAACTTCAGGAAGTAGAAGGATGGTAATATGACTTAAGTTTAGGGAGGTAGGCTATGAGACCAATCCTTTGTCAGTATGATAGAGCATCTGCTATCAGTATATTAGGAAAGAAATCAATCCCGAAATGAAGCCAAGAGTCTTCTCAAGTCAATAGATAACTTCAGTATCTAGGAAAAAAATTTTGCCTTAATGGTTAAGTGATTTTTTTTACCCAGGAAAATTTTAAATAACAGGAGTGGAGTGATGAAGTGAACCCACAGTGTTAATATTCTCATGTTACATTTAGAAATAATCTTTACAGTTGGTGTTTAAATACTTCAAGTTTTTAAAAACATGGCATAGTAAGAATATTTAAGTGATGAGACTTTTATAAATCCAATTATAAATACATATCTGAATAACTGATATAGACATACAATTTTTAAGTTGAAAGATAAATGAGAACTTAACTAAACTGGTGTATGTATTAGGGTATTTAAGATAACTTAAGATCACTATAATTCACAAACTTTTTATTTGTTTTAAAAGAGATGTTTAACAATTTGGGAAAGTTTGTCAATTTAAATGCTCAAAAGAAAAAAAAATTAAAAACTAAGCTCAAAGGGCACTCTCCTCCTTCTATATGCAATTCCTCCCTACATGAGGAAATAGAGTTTACCTTGAATCAAAGAAAAACCGAACATAAGCTGAGTTATTCTCTCTTAAAGCTACTTCATTTGAAGGGTAGAAAATAAATTTTAAGATTGCTTCCAGTTCCAAAATTCTGACATGAAGTATATGAATTCCAAAATACTTCCCTCACCACTGAAAATAAGTAATAATAATATATACTATATTATCTACTAGGCCCTACCTATCCTAGCTTCTTTATATATAAATATAGGCTCTCATTCTTACAACAAAGCTGGCAAGGTAGGTATGAATATCAGTACTTTACAGACAAGATAATTGGGGATCAATAGGCTAAGTAGTTTTCCCAAAGTTACATAACTGTTAGATGACAGAATCAAGACTCAAACTCACTCGATCTGATGCTAAACACCAGCCTGATCACCATAATGCCTCCCAAAATGACTGCTGAGATGCTGACAAAACATGTAAATTTTAAAAGTAGGTATCATCAGATATGAACAAGTGGCAATATAAATAACTGAGATATGTCTATTATATTTCCAATTATAGGAAATTAGACCTCTCAACCATGAAAATAATATAGGGAAATAATTTTTAGGAGTCCTGAACCACTCTAATAGTTTCTGAAGCAAATTTTTTACAGAAATATTTTGTTGGTTTCCCACAAATACATGAGGAACAAATCTAACTGAAAATGGAAAGTTTTAACATTCTGGAAACATAGTATGATGTAGCAAGCAAGATTATCTGAACATGACCCTGAGTGTTCACTTGGGATTGCCTGGAAAATAAGCCAGCTGGGCTGGGCTCCCTCTTTCACTGGCAGGAAGAACTGCACACCAGCTCCTCTCATGTGAGCAGGGGCTTACTCCCCTTCAAGAGAGGAGCTGCAACTTCCCATAGTCCCCAAGTGCTAGGTAGCTGGCTTTCCCAGACAAATTTTTTTTTAAGTGGCACCTAAACCTAGATAACATAATTCTTAGTGTATCTGTTGCCCCAGTGACAAGGGAGCTTTAGTAGTACCTTCCTCATTTGCTATATGATAATTGAAAGATGGGGATCTTTCTTAAGTATTCTTAGTTACAAGTTTCCCCAATCAAGCCTATTTCTTATTATAATTGTATCATCATATAGTATTCATCCCAGGCCATAACACAACTGAATGTTTCTAAAATGAGAAAGATAAAAGACTTCTTTAAATAACTCAGTTTGTATACTAATGAAATACTACTTTATATTCCTTTCCTTTAAATATTACATACTTTAATGATAATGTTAGCTAAAAATCACTGACTACCACATCAGTCATTGAGCCATGGGTTTTACGTGCAATATTTTTTCTTAGTGCTCACACCTACGCTATCAGTCAGTATTATTACTCCCATTTTGTATATGAGGAAAATTAGGGTCAGACAGATTAAATAACTTGCCCAAAGTTTTATAAGTAATACACAGCAGAGCTGGCATGGCTTTAATCAATATCAGATTGCTTTAATTCACTGATCTTTCAGGAGATCTACAGGCAACATCACATAGGCACACTTTACAGGTGAAAAAAACTGAAGGTCTGTAAACATTTAACGACTTGCTCAGCACCATATTAAATTAGCGTTAGCATCCTTAAGTAAAATAATTTCACACAAAAGCTAGTCTAACAGTACCATGGCAATAACAAATGCTATATACAGAGTTCTAACTTAAATGCGTATTCTAAAACAATGGCCAAAACACCACCTTTCTAAAACTAAAGAAAAAAGAAAAGCTTTTAGTTTTCGATTTTTTCCCAGGTACAACTAAACAAGACTGATGCTGATATAACTGCTATACATGCTTCAGAAAACTAACAGGAATTCAGAATTATCCAGTATTATAGATTGAACTGTGTCTCCCCAAAAAATATGTTCAACTCCTAACCTGTAAATGTGTTATGTGAATGTGATCCTATAAGGGAACAGTTTCTCTGAAGCACTTATTAGTTAAAATGAGGCTAAACTGGTTTAGGTGGACCCCTAATCCAGTATGACTGATGTCCTTATAAGGAGAGGAAACTGAACCCAGAGAGGCAGACAGAGGGGAACATCATGCTATGACTGAGGATGGAGGCCCAAGGATTGCTAGCAAACCACCAGCACCTAGAAGAGGCAAGCAAAGGATTTCATCCCCCAGATTTCAGACTTCTAGCCTCCAGAACTGTCAGACAATAAATTTCCGTTGTTTTAAGCCACCCAGTTTGTGGTACTTTGTTACAGAAGCCTTAGGAAACTGAAACATCCAGTGAACGTTTATGCTTGTCATAATAAACTAATTGAGGACAATATGAACTGCTTATAAATAAGTCAACCAGCCCAACATTAATATTTAATGCACTTCTATTCTCACTCTGTAAATATTTTAACACTTCCAATGAAGATATGATACAACAGAAAGGACTCGTTTAAAAAGCTAGCTATCAACTCTGAAATTTCCTTTATGGCAGTCAATATCACACTAAAATAGTATATATTAGGAACAAAAAAGGAATGCCTTTTTTCCAACTTACAAAGAGTTAAAAAAAAAAAAGCTGATTATTCAATTTTGTAACATACTGGTAGCAATCCACATGGAATTACTAATAATGCTTTTTCCAGTTTTTACATGATATGAAGTCAAAGCTGGTACATTTGCATATGTTAGAAACAATTTTTACATAAAATGCTTCCAATTATAATTTGAATGGCTTGTTTTGTAGTTATGTGTGGATATTTAAGTTTTCTTGATCCGTTCTGTAAAGAATATGCAAGATAATAAACTCTTGGTTTACAATTTTCCATTTTTACTTTTCCCATTAAAGTTGTCTTTCTCAAAACTACAGGTTAGACAAATCAAGGAAATAAGTTCTAAATAACCTTTGACTAGTAGTGTGACGAAATGGAAGCAGAAGCAATAAACCACTTACTTCCATCTTTCTTTGTGCATTCAACTAACGTTTTTAAAGTGACTGCCTCATGCATGCTTGACACTCCCTCTTAAGTATTTAATGATCTGTGATAACCCTAGGGGAAAGTCAGCAACTATAGAACTTCCAACATGTTCATGATAGTGACAGTTAGTATCTGTAAAGTAAATTACAGAACTTTTCTTTTTTGATGACATTAAAGATCAGCATATGAAAACTCAAAAGGGTCTTCTTAGAAAAAGAGTTCTAGCCTACTATTACTTTAGTAATGGAAAGACGACAAAATTCTCCTGAAATTATTTAATACCAAAACAAATTATCTTTTCCGTATCTTATTTAATACCAAAACAAATTATCAGTGTTCGAACATTAATGGCTAAAAACTTTTGCAAAACACAAGAGATTTTCACTTTCCAAAAACACAAGATAGCATTTAATTTGGATATGACATGGGATCTTTGACAAGTCACCATCTAACTGCCTTCTGAAATATAACGTGTGCTATCATAACTAAAGCATTAAAATAACAATCGATGATGATTTAAATGCCAGAGAACAAGTGCAAAATACTTTTGATTTACCACTAGGAAAATTAACATTTGTTAATGCCTTTCTTACTACAGTATTTCTCTTCAATAAAATAAACTGAATTTGAAATGTATTGTTTTCTCTTTGCAATTCTAGTTCGTAGCTCAGGTAAAGAGACAATAACGTGTTTTGGAATGTCATTGTGTAGGTCTACCAATTTGATTCTCTTTAGTCATGGATAAGAAAGAGAAAAATAGAAAGCACGGCTCCATATTAAAAAATCTTTTTCTACAAAAACACAAAGTTTCCTTGAAATAACAATATAATGAATTAACTACTCCCTATATGGGATAAACAAAGAAAAGTAATAATGAATGAAGTTCAAAAGCAATGCGATAGTCTTAATCAACGATTAACTGTTACCAATTTATATGTAAGTAAAATTTGGCTTCTTTTTCTTAAAACAAAACAAAACAAAACTTAGCCGTATTTCCCAAGCAGTTCCTGTAGGAAAGTGAACATGTATCCAAGGGATCTTAGGGTGTATCTGCTTCAAGCTTAAAATTTCTTTGAAGTCTCCTCTTAACCTTTGGATGTTATGAAAAATTTATATTAGACCTTTTACTATATACATGTAAAGTGTTCTGCTTTGACTAATTTCTCATTAATTTTATAACTCTACTATTCAAAGCATACCTCCTTCTTGCTGATTTAAAAAAACAGGAAACTTGTTTGTCAAAGAAAATTTCCGTTTTGCATGCAGCTTTCTTCAACCTGCAAGTTACCTACACCATGCCATTATGTTTTTACACTGTCTGGGGCCAAGAAAGAGAAAGATAACACAAGTCCAGAACATTCCCTCTTGATAAATTTAACCTAATAAAATGATGTGTAGCAACTAACACTTTTTTTTTTTATTATGGCAGGGTTTATTAACTTTTTATTGAAGTATTACATATAAACAGAACGTACAAAATCCGAAGCGTATATTGAGCTCAATGATTTAAAAAATTAAAAACTCCAATGTAACTATTTCTCACATCAAAAAAACAAAACATTACCAGCATGTAGCGGCTACTGTATTTGATCTTTCTAACGAATTCTCTCTTCTTCCTAAATAATTTTTGGCCTTTGCTGTCAGTTATTTTACATAGAATGCTAAAGATTACACATTAAATACATTCATTCTTTCATTCAACAGTTATCTATGTGCCATGTGCTGTTTTAAGCACCAGGGATAAATCAGTGAACAAGATAAACAAAAGTCCTGGCCCTCTTACAGCTTATATTTTGGTAAATTACAATAAACAAGATAAAGTAAGTTAAATACATAAAATATAAAAGATGATAGGTACTAAGGAAAAGAATAATAAAGCAGGAAAAGGGTTATGAAATGTCAAAAAGAGGAAAAATTTTTAGAAAAAAATGGCCAGGGAATACCATATTGAGAAGGAGACATCTGGGTCAAGTCCTGAAAGAATAATGAAGCTAGCCATGCAAATATCTGATGGAAGAATATTCTAGATACACAAAATCAGCAAATACAAAGGCTCTGAGGTAGAAGTATGTCTTGTATATTTGAGGAACAACAACAAGGTCAGTGCGGCTGCAGCAAAGGGAAAAAGAGGATAAGATAAAGTAAGGTAAGTAACGGGGTTTGGAGGAAGGGAGTCAGGTCATGTCGGGACCTCTTAAGTCACTCAAAGTAGAATCTGTTTTTACTCTGAGTAAGAAGAGAAGCCATTATAAGGGTTCAGAATGGAAAAACATAAGATCTGACATATTTCAATAGTATCACTCTGTTACACTGAGAAAAGACCAAAGGGGAGGGGAAAAAAAAAAAAAAAAAAAAAATGGAAGCAGAGACCAGTCAGAAAACTATTACAATAATCCAGGCAACAGCTGACGGTGACTTGGACCAGGATGGTAGCAAAAGAGAAAGTAGTAAGAAGTCAAACTCTGTATATCTGACAGAATTTGCCAAAGAAGCAGATGTGTGGTGAAAGAAAATGAGAGATAAGGATGAACACCCAGGTTTTGGCTGTTTCAACTCAAGGATGAAGGTGCATTTAACTGAGATAGGAAAGACTGCAGAGGCACAGCTTCTCAAGGAAATATCTGGATCTAAGTTTGGGACATGTTAAGGTTGAGGTCTTTATTAGTTAGTTAATAGGGATGTCTAGTATGTAGGTGGCTAATCAAGTAAGAAATTAAGAAGAAAGGTCTGGGCTAGAGATTAAAATTTGGGAGTTTTCTAGATAGACAGACAGACAGACAGATAAAACATTTGGATAAGACCACCTGGCAAATGAATAAAGTCAGAGAGGAGATGAAGCCAAAAGACTGAGCCCTAGGGCATTATCAATGTTTAGAGGTAGGAGAGGAACCAGCAAAGTACACTGACGTGAAGCAACTAAAGAGGCAGAATGAAAACAGGCAAGCAAGGTGACCTAGAAGCCAAGTGAACAGAGTATTTCATGGAGAATGAAGTGATCAGCTATCAACCAAATAAAGTAAGGAATGAAAACTGACCTTTGGTGTCAGCAACAGAGAGGCTGAAGAGAAAAAGATTTGAGACAGTATGTAGACAACTTGTGTGTGTGTATGCGCGGTTCTTTTCCTTCTCACTATCTATCTATCTATCTATCTATCTACCTATCTATCTATCTATCTATCTATCTGTGTTTAAGTGATTAAGGCTAAAATATTAAATTATAAGGCTAGTAATGAAAATCACTGGTGTGTTTTCCAATAAACCAGTTATTTTTTTTGTCTGTGTGGCCTGAACTCCAAACTGCATTTATTTCACATAGTTCCATTTGTTGGAAGATATGCATAAAGGCTTACTTTGGAATTACTTTTCTGTTTTGCTGGGAAATCATTCTCAGTTTGCCTTTCACCAATGAGAAAGAAATTTATTTATTTATTTATTTATTTATTTTTGCGTACCTACCATGTTCCCAGAACTTTTGAGAGTGCAGGAGAAGAACAGGATATAATCCATTCTCTCAAGAGAGGAGATAGTGTACACACACTTTTTAAAAGCATTTTACTGATAAGGGAGGGAAAGAAATGAGGCAGTACCTGGGGAATGAAGTAGGGACAGTACTTTTTTTTTAAGCTGAGAGAACATATTTTAGGCTGATGCGAATGAGGAAGAAGGGGAACTAGCATATAGATGGATGGGTTGGACTTAGCTAGGAGCATGGTTAGTTCATCTCTTATGGAAGATGAAGTAGAATACATGGACACAGATGTAGATAACTAGGTAGATATAGTGGGAACTCTTGGAAATTGTCTTTTGAATGTTTCAATTTTCTCTGTGTTCTAGGAAGCAACATGCTAGAGGTGTCAGAGGTTTGATGAGAGAAGAGAAGATATCAGTAGTTGTCTAGGAATATGGGAGAGTGAATGGACCAGGGAAACATAATATGATTATTGGGAGCATTAAGGACTCACTGAGATTAGGGATCATAAATTTAAAATAAGACTAGTAAGCATACTTATATATTTTTCTCTCAGTACCTCCAGATATGAGTATAAGCAAGAAGCTAAGTGTATACAAGGCTATGATTATAATGAATGACCATGGAATTTAAGCTGGGTAAGAAAAGTAAGTCATCAGGAAGATCAGGGACAGTGAAAAATGAAAGATCTATAAGACTGAGCGTCCCAGTAGGTTCAAAGAATTGTAAGAGTAATGAAATAGTGATATGAAAAGATAAGAGGGAGTAAAAAGAGAATAGAATATGTGAAATTGAGATTACGGAGGAATGCAGTTTGGATGAGAAGGTTTAGAAATAAGTAGTGAGGTGGGAAGAGGACAAAAGTCTTTGGAGAAGAAGAGTTCTAGGTTTTTTAAGACACCAGGGTACTATAAGAATTAACCACACGAACAATGAAATCACCAGAATTATAACACAGGTAGTGTTGCACTGAATGCTAATGAACTAGAAACTAAAACCTTTTATGAGACAACTCTCCATGGGTCTCATGCTTCTGCACATATTGCAAGCAGAAGCACTGATGGCCTTTGTTCTAGACTACCATTTCAAGGATACTAATATCGCAAACAGCCTTAGAAAATAGGAGGGTCTAACCCCAGAGCAAAGGGTAGGTTTACCTACACCCCTAGAAGAAAGATACAGTGCTCTCATCTGGGGCAAAGGTCAGACCTGCTCAGTGTGCATTATAAAAGATTCCAGTTTCCTAAACCATGAGTTCCTCTCCTGAAATTCAACCCACTGTGTGCTGTAGGTATCACCTGGCCCTCCTAACATTGCTCTCTGGGAACTGGGACTTGGGAAACCAGCACAAATAAATGCTTTTTGCTATTGCTTTTGCTGCTAGTAATCAAGTCCTTAGTCACTGGTCCAGGATCCTCATGTCTGCTGCCAGCATCCACGAGACTGTGGCAGGTTAACTTAGCTTGCAAGGAGGATAAAATCTCAGACCCTTAACACTTCTTGACAGAACCTTCAATGAATGGGAGGCAGGGATGAGAGCTGAATGCAACAGGATGGCAGAAAATGATACAGTTTGATAACATGAGAGTCAAAGTTGGAGGAGTTTTAGAAGAAAGAATAGTCTGGAAGTAGGAAGAAGAAAAAAGTAGAACTTCTCAAGGGCTCAATGATAGGAGGAAGCAGAAAAGAAAACAGCTACCATTTGAAAGGGATGCACGTAGTATCATTAGGGAAGCCAGATTTAAATTGAGCAAAAAGTTGAAGGTAATATTAACAAAAGAGAATTAAGATAATCATAATTTTGCTAATGACAGACCTTGAGTTCCAGAGACACTATGAAAGATTTTTCAGGAGACAGGGAGGTGTGGGTTTGGAGGTCAGAAATGGGTTATACAGAGCCACATGCTATTAGAGAACCATCAGTCTTGGGTTTCTTGTGGTAACTTACATGAACGGGAAAGACAGCATGATGAATTTAGTTTTGATTAGTCATAATCAGATTAAATTAATCTACTTGTTTCTACATGCCTTGTCCCACTTTTACCCAATCTTTACCATGGAACACTATTTCTTATCAAACAAAATATCATTTTAGAAAATTCAGAAAAATACAAGTTTTAAAAGATAAAAATGCCAAAATAGTTACTTAAGACAGTGAGAAGCATATGTTAACTTACTTGAATTAGATCTAAAATGCCAAGTTCACTTTCTGAAGAATCCACACAGAAGACAAAGTATAATGTGGCATAATGTCTATAAATCAGTTTGTTGTCAGATCCTCCTATCAACCTAAGTAACAAAACAAAACAACTGGAATGTTATAGAGAACATAATGCAAAACATTTTAATTAGCTTAACTAAACTGACAATGTTTTAAAAACCTTTTATAAAATGAAAGGTAACATTTAATGGCACAAACATTTTAAGTGAACTTAGAGGCTAAGTTATTAAGGTATCTGTTTTCTTCAGAAATGTCAAGTCAAAGAAGTTGGTGATGAACTTCAGTTCATTCATTCATTAAACTATTTACTGAATACATACTATGTGCCAGGCACTGGTAGTAGGTGAAGAGTAATAAACAAATAAATGAATAAGAAAATTATCAGATAGTAGAAGGTGCTAATTAGAGACTCAAAGTAAGATGACGCCATACTAATAGATTCACTACTTCAGACTGAGTATTAGTGAAGAAGAATGACATTTAGGTTGAATCTAATGATAAGGATTTGGCCATGAAAAAATTTAGAGAAGAGCATTTCAGGCAAAGATAATAACTAACAAAAAAGGCCATTTCATCAAGAACAAAGTATATAATGACAGTGGACAAGGAAAAAGTTGTAAACAATGAAGTCAGAGAAACAAGCAGCAATCAGATCATAGGGCATTTTTAAGTGCTTACTAGATTTAACTCCATAGGTCAAAATTAGTTACACAGCTTAAGACTGATTATCAAGTAGGATTTAAAAAAACAAAATGACATTTCCTAAGTTTTGGAGAGATTTGCCACGAAGATTTCTCTGAGCTAAGAGATACTCAATTCTTCATTCAAATATTTTTATTATATAGAATTTCAGCATGTTTCAAATAATTTAGGAATCATTCCAAAATATAGTTTAGCTAGTTCATAGTTAAGTTTCAATAATCAATTCCCCTTCTAAAAAGACCCTTTAACATCAACATAATTTAATATCAAGACTAAATATAATCAAAACTGAGCATTCAAACAGGACATGGGAAAACAACATCTACTTCTTCCCTCAGTAACAGTAACACTAAACTTAGAAGTTCTATTGACACCAAACAATTTCTCTTAAGTATATACAATTTTAAGTCCTCTAATTACAAAAGTGGAAAAGATCTTTGGCAATAATTAAAAATTTCTACTATAGTAGATAATTACTTTTCCAGAAAAAAATATTTAGTTAAAAAATATGTAGATTCTCTTAAATTAAATTTAGAGAGACTATGCTTGCAATATTTCCCTGAGAGAGGAAAAAAAGAGCAAAAAACAGCAAGTTTCCAATCATCCAGAGTCAGCAACTTAGTTATTATATCAAACTTTTGCTTTCCTTTGCTTTAAAAGAAGACCAAACTTTTGAAAACTAAATTTCAAAATGGCTAATATGTCATTACAAAAAAGAAAAGATATTAAGTACACATTGAGCTAACAAACCAGTGGTAAAAAGGTATTTTTAAATCAACCTAGAAAATTGAATACGTTATTATGGTATTTTAATATTACTGTTTATTGTGTTGGTTGTGGTAATGATAATACTGTTTTGTCAAAAGTTCTTATCTGTTAGAGATATCAAGGAAGAAATGATATTACATCAGAAATATGCTTTAAAAACTTCCAAAAAAAAAAAACAAAGTGGAGGTGGGGAGAAATAGATAAACAAGAATAGCAGAATGTTTATCACTAAACCTGGCTTCATTATACTATGCTTTCCACTTTTGTGGATGTTTGAAACTTCCAAATACAAAGTTATTTTTTTAAAAAAGTACATATTTTACCTTTAAAAATATAATTTCACCCTTAAACTATACTGCAACGCTAATAGCAAGTGCTGATACAAATTCTTGTATGGAAGACAATAAACCACATAAAACCATAGAATTTTAGAAATCCTCTTAGTCTGAATTTCTCATTTTACCAGGAAGAAAACTGATGCACAAGAATTTAAGTGACCTGACTAATAGAAACCATCTTGTTAGTGACACAACTAGGATTAGACTAAATGTGCCTCATCTCCGACACAGTATTTGCTTTCTATGAAGGGGAATAATAATAATAACAAAGATAACTAAAAATTTCATAGCGGTTTAAGAGAAGTAAAGTACAATGAATGTATTAGAGCCAAAAGCAGGCATATTTCTCTCAACAATTAGAGGCCCTAAGTTAACAGCAAAATTTATAAATTATAAGTGTGCATTTGTACATTTAAGTGCAGCATGAAACAAGCTTATAAGAAGTTCAAGTAAACTTTACATGTAATTAAAAAAACCTCATGGTCATATAAGGAGGATTCTCTGTTACATGAACTACTTTTTATAATATGCATCATACATATTAAAACAGAAAGTTAGGTTTCTCTGACTAATCTGTGATTATTCATAATGGACTCAGCTAACATTTAGTTTTTCAACTGCCCAAGAAGAAATAGCTTATTAAAAATATTAATTATGTAAACATGGGAGGAGATATTTATTAAACTGTGTGAGAGCAGACTGTTTACGTCATAGCTATTCATTTTTTTAATCAGTTTCTCTCTCAGTTATTTTAAAGTATTAATTTATAATAAATGGCAAGCTAATTATAAGTGATACTAATTTATTCACTTTAAAAATAGAAAAATTAGCTAAATTACAACACACACAAAAATCAGATTTCATCCTTGTTTTAATAATAAAGAATGCAACTTAAATTTTTATGAACAGTAACATTCATCCTAAGGGAATACTCTGTAGTCATTAAAAAGAACGAAGTTGCTGTAAATGTATATGCAGAGCTTTTCAAAATATTAAGTGAAAACAAGTCACATGCAAACCAACAAACATAGTATGATCTCATAAATAAATATTTAAAGGTTATATTTTTATGTTAGTTAATGCAAAATTAATATTCTAGAGAGAAACACAGGAAACTAGGAGAAAGGACTAAGGTTGGAAGGAGACTCACTTTACATTTTATACTTCCCTGTAATGTTTGAATTTTTACTATAAGACTATATTGCCTTTATTAAATAACCTTATAAAATGTTAAAAAAAATCATATTTAAAAAAATTCTTTAAGTTAGATTTATAATTAACATAGTGGTAATTAATTCACCTAATCCAACTAATCAGAACAAAGAAACTTGTACTACAAACTGATTAAACAGTACATATTTTAATCATAGAGTCAAAGATTAGAAATGTCTATGAAATGCTTTACTTACAATCCTCCTTCTAGGAAATTACAAACATTTTCATCTCTTTTAGATACCAAATGGAAAGTCTCCCTGATGATTTGTTGTTGTGTATCTTCACTCTGAGAAAGAATAATTCATATTCATTAGGATGGAGTTTATAGGTCTAACAATACTTTAAGAATTTTAAAATTAAAAGATAGCACTATAAATCTGAAAAATCCATGTAAGAGAAGAGTTCTTGGAGAAGTAACTTAGATGTCATTAAAGTAAACGTAAATAAATCACACCTTATGCAAACAAAACCCAACTTTTTTTATGAAAATGAAAATAATATCAACGCTTTACAATTTTTTACAATAAAATCAACTTATTCCCAAGTTTCAAAAACTACCAAGAAAAAAATTGGAGTGAATTACACACATTAGTAAAATGGACACTAGATATTACCTAGTCACAGAACCATGTTTTACAAATGAATAAACTGAAGCAGAGAGGTAAAGCTATAAATAATTCATGTAACTGATCTATATTTGAATGAAAGGAAGATACAGAAGTTTGGAGCTCCCAACTGAGTAGGTTTAACCACTACTAAATGCAAATTGAGGTCAGGACCTATACATCTTATTCATCCTATATAAGCACGGCCTAAACCAACAGTTACTCAATAAATATTTGTTGAATTCAACCAAGCAATTCATGCCCTAGTAAAAAACAAACAAAAAAACAAACAAAAAAACAAAAGAAGACACGCCAATGTAATCAGTAATAACTAAAATGCAAACTAACATAACAAGATAGCTTCATATATACCATAATGGCAAAAGTATAAAAATACAACAGTATCAAATGCTGAGAAAGATGTGGAGCCAAAGAAATTCTCATCCCACAAATGGAAATGTAAATGGTATAATCACTTAGGAAAACAGTTTTATAATCCAGCACTCCCACTCTTAAGCCATATGAAACCACTATTTTTGAAGGTCAAAAACAATTGAATATTGGCAATTCCATAAATATATATAAATATAAAAACTCAACCCGAGCACTAGGAGACTTGAAGAATGTTCACGTAACAACCGCTTGTAACAGCAAAAAAAGAAAAAAAAAAAAAAAAAAAAAGATGAAAAGCCAAATGTCCATCGATCACAGAATGTCATGGTATACTCATAAAACACAATCCTATCAGCAGTAAAAATTAATGAACTGGGATCATGTCATCATCATGGTGACATAATACATCTACTGAAAACCTCTCCATAGAGATTCAGTGACAAAAAGGACAAATCTCACTTGCTAAGAAGTCTGGAGGAAGGTAAAGACTAGAGAAGGATCCCACAAATGCTGAATTGAACGAAGAGAAAAATATCAGGCAGGAAACTTCCATCCTGGCCTGGCCAGTCATCTTCCCCTCATTTGGTTCCATGCAGCTTGGGAAGTACCCAGAGGCAAGAGCCAGGATTCTTCCCACTTCCCACTGAGGACACAGACTAAAAAATCTCTCACAGCAGCGACATAGATGCCCAAGTATAGAAAGACACAGAGAGCCAAGTCCACAGAGATCCAGGGCAGGAAACAAGCTGCTGAGGAGGGTGGAATACAAAAGGGCCCCAAGGAGGAGCTTCCAAAATGGAGGATTAGGGAAGGAACAGCAGAACCTACTTGTTTCCCCATAGCAGCAAGGAGCTAGGCAGAAACTGTCCAAATCAACTGTTTGGGGACCCGAGAGAGAGAGGAGGACATTTCAATGCCCAGGTCAGTGCAGGAGGAAGAGACTGAAAACACGTGGGCAGTGACTGTAATTCTGGTCATGGCTCTTGGGGCCAACCCCCCACCCTCAAGGAAAGCAGCAGCCTGATCCTTGCCTGGGATATGGCAGAGGACTGGGGCAGCTGTGGGAGTCCTCTAGCCCAAGTTAAGAGCAGGACACAGTCCAAACACTGAACCAGATATTGGCTAGCAAAGTAAGAGCACAGGAACTCCACAGTTTCAGCCCCACTCAGTCAGAAGCTGCTGAGCTCCATGAGTTAAACAGCTTTTAAGGATGAATAAGTAATCGAAGAGCGTCATCTGCTTGGCAGCCTGGAGAGTGCAGAGGAAAAAAGCAGGGCTTTTTTTGAGTCTTCCCAGACCCTATCCCAGGCCAATTGGAACTGGTCTATGCCCCTGCATGGATATGAGCCTGCTTTGGCTGGGAAATAATGACCAGCAAACTGTCAAAGCAGTTCCCTAATAAAAGCCTGAGTAACAACTAAATCATGAACAAGAGAGGGAAACTGACCTTCAGAATAAACCTATCAAGATAATAAGATGACCAGATACCATCAAAAAGTCAAAAGGCATACTAAAACATAGGAAGCGAAAGGAACAAATTAAAATGGAGGAGGCACAGAATTTGAAACAACTGATCAAAGACGTTCAAACAAATCTCCTAAATCAACTCAAGGTCATGAAGGAAAATATGCATAAAGAGAGAAAGAATATTAAGAAGACACTATGGGAGCATAAAGAAGAATTTGAAAGAATACAGAGAAAAACAACAGACATGGAAATGAAAGACACTGTAGATGAAATAAAAAAATATGTGAGAGACACACAAAAGCAGATTTGAATTGGCAACAGAAAGGACCAGCAAGCTAGAAGACAGAGCAACCTAATTCAAACGTGCAAAAGAACAAATGGACCCAAAAAAATGGAAAAATTTGAGTAAGCTCTCAGGGAAATGACTCACAACATGAAGCACACAAACATATGTATCACAGGGGTCCCAAAGGAGGAGAGAAGGGAAAATGGTCAGGAAGAATATATGATGAAATAATGGCTGAAAATTTACCAACCCTTATAAAAGACATAAATACGCAAATCCAAGAATATCAACATAACCCAAACAGAAAAAAACAGAATAGACCCACTCCAAGACACATAATAATCAGACTGTCAAATGCCAAAACTAGAGAATTCTGAAAACAGCAAGAGAAAACATTCAACACATGCATGGACAGCCAAGTAAGACTAAGTGCTGACTTCTCATTAGACACCATCGAGGTGAGAAGGCAGTGGTACAATATATTTAAGATACTGAAATATAAAAATTGTCAGCCAAGAATTATCTATCCAGCAAAGCTGTCCTTCAAAAATGAAGGAGAGTTTAAAATATTCAAACATAAACAGAAGGTGAGAAAAGTTCATTAACAAGAGACCTGACCTATAAGAATTACTAAAGGGAGTTCTGCTGGCTGAAAAGAAAGACAGGAAAGAAAGGTCTGGAAGAAAGTACAGAAATGAACAGTACTAGAAAGGATAATAAAAGGATAAAAAGAGAGAAAAAAATAGATCTGACAAATAAAAGCAACAGGAGGAAATGGTTGAAGTAAGTCTTGCCTTTACAGTAATAACACTGAACGTTAATGAATTAAACTCCCCAATCAGAAGAAAGACTGGCAAAATGGATTTTAAAAAACCATCTATATGCTGTTACAAAAGAGTCATTTTAGACCAAGATACAAATAGGCTGAAAGTGAAAGGAAGGAAAAAGATATTCCATGCAAGCAGTAACCCCTTATCCCCCCAAAAAGCTGAGGTAGTTGTACTCATACCAGACAAAACAGACCTTAAGGCAAAAATGTTATAAGAGATGAAGGACACTATATATTAATAAAAAGGGGCAATTCACCAATAAGAAATATCATAAATATTAATGCACCTAATCAAGGTTCTCCAAAGTACATGAAGAAAACACTGGCAAAACTGAAGGGAGTAACAGACATCTTTATAACAGTGGGACACTTCAACACACCACTCTATTCATAAGATAGACATCTAAACAGGATCAATAAGGAAATGGAAAATGTAAATAATGGATCAAAGACCTAAATGTAAGTATCAGTACCATAAAACTCCTAGGAAAAAATGTAGGAAACTGTTTTCAAGATCTAGTGATAGGCAGTAGTTTCTTAGGCCTTACACCAAAAGCATAAGCAATGGAACAAAAATTAGATAAATGGGACTGCCTCAAAAGTGAATACTTCTGTATTTGTCAAAAGGGTGAAAAGGCAGCTTACTAAATGGGAGAAAATATTTGGAAACCACACATCTGAATAAGGGTTTGATATCCAGAATATGTAAAGAAATCCTACAGTTCAACAAAAAGTCAAACAATCCAATTTAAAAATGGGCAAAAGACAAGAATAGACATTTTTCCAAAGAGGAAATACAAATGGCTAAAAAGCACATGAAAAGATGCTCATTTTCACTACCTATTAGAGAAATGCAATTCAAAACCACAATGAGCTATCATTTCATACCTACGAGAATGGCTGCTATTTAACAAACCCATAATGAATGTTAGTTATTACAACCCTAACATAATGGGTATTAGAACTCAACAGTAGCAAAAATACCAAAGTATTATATACGGGACATATAAGAAAAGAAGTCTCAAAATTCTTAAGAAAAAGTACAGCAGAACAAAATGCAAATAAAGTAAAAGGAACACAATAAAAAACACAGATTAACGAACTACACCAGAATGGTTAAATGAGACTAAATGTTGGTTCATTAAAGACAAAAACGAAACCACTGGAAAGATTAATCAATAGAAACAAACAAAAAAGAGTGGAGGAGAGACAAAGTATTAATAAGAAATATAAGGAACAAAAGGGGAAATTAGTTTAAAATGCTGCAGAGATTTAATATACAATAAGACATTCTTATGAAATTTTTGCTAATAAATCTGAAAACCTAAGATGAAATGGCAAAATCCTTAAAAAAATAAAAAAAAAACTTGCTAAAACTGTCTAAGGAAGAAATAGAAGCACTTTGACAACACCATCTTCCTAAAGTAGAGATAGAATAGTACTTTTAAATATCCCCACCAAAAATAAATCAGACTCTGATGGCTTTAATACCAAGCTTGACCAATGATCCAAGAAACAGTAATCCAATCTTATACAACTCTTCCAAAGTGCAAATAATTAACAATTCTAAATTCATGTGGTGCAGCTAATTTAAAACTGATACCAAATCAGATGAGGGAGAAGATGGCAGCATAGACAGGAATGGAAGACTGTTAGTCCCCCTGGAACAATTCATAAGCGACCAAAAAACTAGTAAATAACCTGGAATAACTGAGGGGAGACAAACATGACTGTCCACTCATCATACACCAACATGAATTGGGAGGAATGCCTGAGATCGCAGCATAAAATCCGTAAGTAAAAACTGCAGACCCAAGCCGAGAGCCGAGAGCTGACAGCCCCTCCTTCACGGAAGCCTTGCGGTGCTCCAGAGCAGCACTCTCCAAACAAGCTAGTGTCTTCAGCCCACCTCCAACTGGGGTTTTAAGGTTAACTGCTTAATACAGACAGTGAATCCCCAAGAAGCAGACAGAGGCTTTTGGTGACAACTGACTTGGGAGAGTCAGGGGACGTATCTGTCTCAGGGCGGGGAGCCCAGAGGATTGGGTACTATCTCTGGCTGACGGGTGAATCTGGGAGCTTTCTCTCCCTTTCTATCTTAACCTGGGCAGCTCAGTGGAGAAAGCCTCAGCCATTTTCAGCTCACAGCTCTTCTCAGTAGAGAAAGCCTCAGCCATTTTAAAATCTCAGCACTCTGAGTCAGAGAAACAAAGAATCTATTTATATGCAAATGACCTCTCTGGAGGGGGCATAGCTTCCCAAGAGGAAAGGGAGGGGCCCAGCTCTAATACCTGCCTTACTGGAACCAGACCCCAAAGCCTGGGGGAGGAGAGCCATAGGCCACACCCCCTTACACCAGCCCCTGAGAGGCTGACAGGTGCACCTGCTGGGCAGAAAAACACCAGGTGTGTCAATCCTCTAAGAAAAACCATCAGGGAAACCAGACACTGAGTATTTCCTCCTTCTGTGACCTGAGCCTGTTCTCCTCTGGGAAAACTTGACTGGGGTGTCCTAGGAGGTCAGATGCCTAGAAAACAGAAAACTGCAAACTACACTAGGAAAAACGAAGTTATGGCCCAGTGAAAGGAACAAACTGACACTTCAACTGAGATACAGGAATTTAAACAACTAACGCTAAATCAACTCAAAAAGTTTAGAGAAGATATGGCAAAAGAGATAGAAGCTATAAAGAAAACACTGGGCATACATAAGGCAGAAATTGAAAGCTCAAAAAAAAACAACTAGTAGAATCTATGGAAATGAAAGGCACAACACAAGAGATGAAAGACACAGTGGAAACATACAACAGCAGATCTCAAGAGGCAGAAGAAAACACTCAAGAACTGGAGGACAAAACACCTGAAAGCCTACACACAAAGGAGCAAATGGAGAAAAGAATGAAAAAATACGAGCAATGTCTCCGGGAACTTAAGGATGAAACGAAATATAGGAAAGTATGTATATTGGTGTCCCAGAAGAAGAAGAGAAGGGGAAAGGGGCAGAAGCAATAATAGAGGAAATAATCAATGAAAATTTCCCATCTCTTATGAAAGACATAAAATTAAAGATCCAAGAAGTGCAATGTACTCCAAACAGAACAGACCTGAATAGGCCTATGCCAAGACACTTAATAATCAGATTACCAAACATAAAAGACAAAGAGAGAATCCTGAAAGCAGCAAGAGAAAAGTGATCCATCACATACAAAGGAAGCTTAATAAGACTATGTGCGGATCTCTCAGCAGAAAACTTGGAGGCAAGAAGGAAGTGGTGTGATATATTTAAGATACTGAAAGAGAAAAACTGCCAAACAAGAATCCTATATCCAGCAAAACTGTCCTTCAAATATGAGGAAGAGCTCAAAATATTTTCTGACAGACAGACAATGAGAGACTTTGTGGACAAGACACCTGCCCTACAGGAATACTAAAGGGAGCACTACAGAGTGATAGGAGAAGATAGGAGTGAGAGGTTTGGAATACAATTTTTTTGGGAGATGGTAGCACAACAAGTTATGTTCACTGAACAAAGATAACTATGAATATGGTTGAGAGAGGAAGGCTGGGAGCATGTGAGACACCAGAAGAAAGGAGGAAAGATAAAGACTGGGAGTGTGTAACTCGGTGAAATCTAGAGTGCTCAACAATTGTGATGAAATGTACAAATATGTTCTTTCACGAGGGAGAATACGCGAATGTCAACCTTGCAAGGTGTTAAAAATGGGGAGGCACTGGGGGAGGGATGCAATCAAAGTAAACTAGAGAATGTAATTAACAGAATCATTGTACTGTGCTTCCTTTAATGTAACAAAGGCGATATACCAAGGTAAATGCAGATAAGAGGGGGGGGACAGGGGAGGGGTGTGAGACATTTAACATTGGTGGTCACGTCTGACTCTTTATTCTACTTTGATTTAAGGCTATCTTTCCTTTTGCTGCTTCCTAGCTGTCATTTTTTTTCTTCCTCTTTCTTTTTTCTTTTTCTTTTGCCTCTCTACCTTCTTTGACTCTCTCTCCTGTCTTGTGGAAGAAATGTAGATGCCCTTATATAGACAGTGGTGAGGGTAGTGAACACATAAATATGTGACTATACAGGGAACCATCGATTGTTTACTTAGGATAGAATGTATGGTGTGTGAACAAAACCACCTTAAAAAAAAAAAATGGGTTGATGACGAAACCTTGGGGGCAATATACTGAGTGAAATAAGCCAGACACATAAGGACAAATATTGCAGGGTCTCACTGATAGGAACTAATTGTAATATGTAAACTCACAGACATGAAACGTAAGGTACCAAGATATAGAACAAGGCTAAAGAATGGGGAGTGGTTGCTTAGTATGAGCAGAATCTTCAACTAGGATGAACTTAAATGTTTGGAAATGAACAGAGGTGTTGGTAGCAAGATGTGAGAATAACTAACAGTGCTGAATGGTACATGAAGGAGGTGGAAAGGGAAGCTCAGAGTCATACATGTCACCAGAAGGAAAGTTGGAGGTCAGAAGATGGGAATGTATAAAACTGAATCCAATGGTGGGCAATGTCCATGATTAACCGTACAATATTAGAAATCTCTTCCATGAATCAGAACAAATATGACAATACAACTTGAAGTTAATAATAGAGAGGCACATAGGGAAAAAATATATAGCTATTGCAAACTATATACTACAGTTGCTAGTATTTCAACGTTCTTTCATAAACAGTAACAAATGTACTATACCAATACTATGAGTCAACAATGGAGGGGGGTTGGTTAGGGATATGGGAGGATTCGAATTTCCTTTTCTTTTCTTTTCTTTTTCTGTTTTCTTCTTTTGCTCTATTTCTTGTCTGGAGTGATGAAAAGGTTCTAAGAATTGAACAAAAATTAAGTGTGGTGATGGATGCACAGCTGTATGAGGGTAAACTGTACACTTTGGATCTTTGGATAATTGTATGGTATGTGAACAATCTCAATAAAAACTAAAAACTAAAAACAACAACAACAAAAAAAATCAGATGAGGGAGAAGATCCAAGATGGCCAATTAGGGAGAAGCTAGACTTACTTCTCAGCCAGAAATACAATTAGGAGTCAGGCAGAAACTGTCTGTAACAACAGATCTGGGGCTCTGAAGATTGGGGGAGAGTGCCTATAACACCAAGGAAAGTACTGGACGAAGAGACGGAGAAGTTACGGTGAGACACTGTGAGTATATCCTCTCTGCCCCAGTTCCTGGTACCTACCCCAGGAGCAGAAAGCATCCAGTTCTCCATTCTCCGGTGTGGGGGCAGCTCCAGACTGAAAAGGCAGCAAAGGTCCACTCTCCCAAGAATGTGGCAAGACATGGTCTAGCACAGTGCTGGCTCTGGGCTAGCAAATTTGGACTTCTGAGACCACCAGTGGTTTCAATCCAGCCCAACCAGTGCAGCTACACTATTGTCTGGAATAGGCAGAGAGATATGAAGAGCTTGGCTTTGAGAGCTGAGGGGAATAGGTTGCCGAAGAGCACCATCTGCTGGCAGGTGAGGAAAGTATACCTAAAAGGCTTTTGGGTGAAGAGGGCCATATGCTGGGCAGGCCAGAAAAGTACACCCTTGGAGAGTGGGATTAAAGGCTTTTGGGCATCTTTATCTGATCTTCACCCTGGGGCCCTGTGGAGGTGGTATGCACCCTCTTTGTGGGTCTCTGGCTCAGCTCTGATTGGGTAATACTGATGAACCAAGTGTCAAAGAAGAGCATTAACACAAATCCAATCAACAATAAAAGCTTTGACAAGAGAGAGAATCCAACCATCAGAGTAAATGCACCAAGATAATCCAATGCCCAGCCATCAGCAAGAAATAAATCATATTAAGAAACAGGAAGATATGGCCCAGTCAAAGAAACAACTCAAAAAGTCAGAGGAGATACAGAATCTGGAACTAATCAAAGATACTGAAACAAATCTCCTAAACAAATTCAAAGAAATGGCTAAAGACATAAAGGATAGTAAGAAGACAAAAGGTGAGCATAAAGAAGAATTTGAAAGCATGCAAAGAAAGATAACAGAACTCATGGAATACAGGCAGAAAAGCTGAAATTTAAAATTTACCAGAAGCACAGAAGAGCAGATTTGAAAAGAAGAAGAAAGGATTAGCAAGTCTGAATTCACACAGACAAAAAACAAACAAACAAACAAACAAACAAACAGATAGAGAAGAGAATGGGAAAACTTAAGCAGAGTCTCTGGGAACCAAATGACACACAAAATGCACATTCAAGTCATGGATGTCCCAGAGGATGAAGAGAGGGGAATGTGGCATGTGATGGTTACGTTCATGTGTCACACTGGCCAGGTAATGGTGCCCAGTTGTCTGGTTGGCAAGCCCTGGCGTATTTGTTGCTGCAAGGACATATCATGGACTTAAATCATAAGTATGACTGAAAACATCTATGGATGATTACATCTGCAGTTGGCTAAGGGGAGTCTTCCACGACTAATCAATTGAAGGCTTTTAAGGGTCAGTAGTCGGAAGAGAGAACCTCTGTCTCTACTTCAGCCAGCAAGCCTCTCCTGGGGAATTCACGGAAGACCTTCATCAGAATGCTAACTTTCAGCCTGCCCTACAGAATTTGTACTTGTGCATTCCCATAGTTGCATGAGACACGTTTATAAAATCTCATATTATTTACAGATATCTCTTGTTGTTCTTCTTCCCTAGAGAACCCTGACTAATGCAGGGCAAAAGGAATATTTGAGGAAATAATGGCTGAGAATTTCCTGACTCTTATGAAAGCCACTGATATCCAGATCCAAGAAGTACAATGCACCCCAAACCAAATAAATAAGAATATACCTACTTCAAGACACATACTAATCAAATTGTCAACTGCCAAAAATAAACAGAGAATTCTGAAAGCAGTAAGAAAAAAGTGACTCACCACATACAAGGGATGCCAAATAAGACTAAGTGCTGTTTTCTCATTAGATACCATGGAGGTGAGAAGGCAATCGTGTGATATACTTAGGAAATTGAAACATAAAAACTGCCAGCCAAGAATTCTAAATCTGGCAAAACTGTCCTTTGGAGAGGTTAAGATATTGACAGATAAGCAAAAGGTGAGTGAGTTCACTAACTAGAAGCCTGCCCTACAAGAAATATTAAAGGCAGTCCTGCAGGCTGAAATGAAAGAGCAGGAGAGAGAGGCCTGGAGGAGGGTGGAGAAATGAAGATTATCAGTAAGAGTAACTAAAAGGGTAAAGAGATAGACAAAAATAAGATATGGCAAATAAAAATCAAAAGATAATATGTTGAAGTAAATACTGCCTTTATAGTAATAACACTGATTGTTAAAGGATTAACTCCCAATCAAAAGACACAGAATGGAACAACGGATTTTAAAAACTGAGCCATCTATATGCTGTCTACAAGAGACTTACCTCAGACAGAAGGATACAAATAGGTTGAAAGTGAAAGGCTGCAAAGATATTCCACACAAACAGTATCCAAAACAAAAAAAAAAAAAAAAGCTGGGGTGGGGCAGCTATACTAATATCAGACAAAATAGACATTAAATGCAAAGCTGTTATAAGAGATTTAAAAAAAAAGGACATTACATTAATAAAAGGGGCAATCCAGCAAGAAGAAATAACAATCATAAACATATATGCACCTAACCAGGGTGCCCCAAAATATATGAGGAAAACACTAGCAAAAATGAAGGGAGAAATAGATATTTTTACAATGATAGCTGCAGACTTCAATACACCATTCACATCAATAGAACATCTAGACAGAGGATCAATAATGAAATGGTGAACTGAATAATTGGATAAATGAACACACATAACAGACATATACAGAACAATGTACCCCAAGACAGCAGGATATAGTCTTCTCAAGTACTCATTTTGGATCATTCTCCAGGATAGACCACATGCTGAGGTCTAAATTACACAAAACAAATTCTCTGATCATAATGAAATGAAGCTGGAAGTCAACAACGGGCAAAGGACTGGCAAATTTCACAAACTGGTGTAGCTTAAACAATACACTCTTAAACAATGAGCGGATCAAAGAAGAAACTGCAAGAGAAATCAGTAAATATCTTGAAACAAATGAAAATGAGAGTACATTTTTTAAAATGTATAGGATGTAGTGAAGGCAGTGCTGGGAGGGAAATTTATTAACCCAAACCCCAACATTAAAAAGGAAGAAAGAGTGAAAATTAAAGACTGCACATCTGGAGGAACTAGAAAAACAACACCAAACTAATCCAAAGCAAAAAAGTAAGAGGTAACAAAGATTACAGCAGAAATAATTGAAATTGAGGAAAAAAAAAAAATAGAGAAAATCAACAAAAGCAAAAGTTGATTCTTTGAGAAGATCAACAAAATTGACAAGCCGTTTAGCTAGACTGACAAAGAAAAAAAGATGCAAATAAATAAAGTCAGAAATAAGAGGGGGGACATTACTATTGAATCAACAGAAATAAAACAGATAAGAGGATACTATGAACAACTGTATGCCAACAAACTAGACAACTTAGATGAAATGAACAACTTTCTAGAAACACAAATAACCCACAATGACTCCAGAAGAAACAGATCTCAACAAACCAATCACAAGAGACTGAATCAGTCAACAAAAACCTCCCAACAAAGAAAAGCCTAGGACCAGATAGCTTCAAAGGTGAATTCTACCATCATTCCAAGAAGAATACCAAATAGGCTCAAATTCTTCCAGAAAAATTGAAGGAGAGGGAATGCTACCTAACTCATTCTATGAAGCCAACATCACCCTAATACCAAAACCAGGGAACATACTACAAGAAAGAAAAATAAAAGACCAATCTCTCTAAAGAATATAGATGCAAAAATCCAGAACAAAATACTTGCAAATCAAATCCAACTGCACATTAAAATTATACACCAGGACCAACAGGGTTTTATTTCAGGTATGCAAGATGGTTCAACGCAAGAAAATGAATCAATGTTAATAAACCATATTAACGAATCAACGGAGAAGAAACACATGACCATCTCAGTTGCTGCAGAGAAGGTATTTGACAAAATACAGCAGTTTCTGGATAAAAACACTTAGGACTCTAGAAACAGAAGTAAACTTCTTCAATATTATACAGGACTGTGGAGAGCCGCTTCCCGGGTTGGGGCCTAGTGAACGAGCCGCGACCTGCTCTAGAGTTAGGGCCTGTTGGACGCGCCGAGACCTGCTCTGGAGTTACCCCCGCCCATCGAGTGAGCCAAGATGGCGCCTGCATCCCGTTTCCGCATATGACGCTTAGGGCGGCGGCTGCCTGCTAGCCTATTGTACACGCTTACGTAGTGCCTGCACATTGGTTGTAACTATCGTATATAAGAAAGTGCCCGCGCTAGCCTCGGAGAGACAGCCCACAGGGAGCCGTGCCTGACGGCCGCATAGAGGTTGTTCTCCCACGGGGTGTAGGGCCTCGCGTGGAATATGTAACAGAGAAAGTTTTCTTCCTGGCTCCAGTAAAAGGCTTGCATTTACTACCGCTGTGTGCCTCAAGTGTCAGTTTGTCTGTGTCTCTCCCTCTTTCCCTCTGCTCTCCTTGCCGGCCGAGGACAGAACGCGTGGGACCGAGAGAGAAGGCGCCGGACAAGTGGTGGCCCGTACGGGGAATTCGAACACTCGACCAAGCTCTGACCAGCTGAGCTGGTGGTGGACAGCGGACTTCCTGCACCCGGCCAGCGCGAGAAGGTGAGTGCTCCTTTTACGTGAGAGTCAGGGCCCGTGGATTCTCAGGCGGTCCCGGGGACTCGGAAGAGCTCTCCGAGTGGTTGAAAGTACAGTGCCGACTGCAAGCATGGGGCAGTCTGAAAGTTTATCTTTGTTAGCTAAAAGTACAGTGCCGACTGCAAGCATGGGGCAGTCTGAAAGTTTACCCTTGTTAGCTCCTTTAAAAGCCCTCCTGAAGCAGAGGGGTATTTCAGTTAGGAAAAGCTCCCTACAGAAGTTTCTTAATGATGTTGAAATTTTTGCCCCCTGGTTTCCCTCCTCCGGCAGCCTCGGTCTGCCTTCTTGGCTGAAGTTTGGTCACGATATAGATTGGGCGCGTCGGACTAACGTTTGTCTGAATCCACCTTTAGTCCCTATATGGGAGACCGTTCGCGCGATCCTTGAACTGGGGGTTGGCCGCGAGCCACCCGGGAGGCGAGAGTGTGTGCAGCGGTCCAGGCACTTAGAGGAAGAGAGAGCCGGCGAAAAGGGGTGGACTGGATGCAGATGGGAGCTCCCACCTGGGCAATGTTTCCTTGACATTGAGAACACACTGCTAAGGGCAGCCACATTCTTAGAATTGTGTTCCATGTGTTACTTGAGAAACTCTCCTTTCTTACAGTAGGCATTTCAATGCTGTTGACTGAAATGAATACATTCATGTTATAGTACTGCTTTGAGGAAAGACTACATAATTTTATTCTCAGGGAAACATAGTTCATGATGACAACCATGTAGAAGAGGTGCTGAGTATATAAATTATATAAACAAAAATTTGATCTGGACAAAGGAGCCACGTCTTTCAGTTTGCTGTTGAATTGTACTATTAAGAAAATTTCCTATACTAGTAAATAAAACAGTATTTGTCTGCTCATACTTTTGACTCCATGTAAGACTAGTCGGGTGCGGTAGTGAGAAGGGGGGAGGGAGTGGAGCAGGGAGATCGGTCTGTGGCTGACTGTGAACAATCGATTGAGATGACTCACTGCCTTCGGACTGTCTATTTGCATAAGAGAAGGAAATGTCCTGATAAAGAGTTTGAGGTCTTGCTTTCCAGAGAGATGATTTAGAATTGTCTTTAAAACATAACATAAAACAAAACAAAAACCTCATTTTACTATCACAGTGCAAATCATTTCCATAACATGCACTGGAAAGTTTTTCCCTGATGGATTGTCTTTAGAGTTTAAAGGAATCTTATCATATAGCTGCATGCACTCTGTACTAAAATGGTGAACTCTTTTAATTTACAGATCTTTGTTTGCTGATAATTTTATTTTGCAGCGGCATAAAAATTTAAGATTGTGGATTAAAAGAAACTCTATAAGGTGGAAAAGGAAAAATTTGCTCTGAAATAATATTAATTTGATTTAGAAGCATTTAAAATCTTTAGGAGACATAACAATTCGAATCAGGGCTCTGGTTCAAATATGATTTTGATATAAAGCACATGGTGAGCTTTCTGTTTGAAAACAACCCTGTGTTGCTCCACCATTACTTAGGTTTTAAAGCTATAATTAAAGGCCTTAGCCATGCCCCAGATTTTACGCTGGCCATCTTGTAATTTCACAAGTATCCAAAATTAAGCTCCCCTTAATAATAACCTTTCCAGGGTAGAAGTCTCTCCCTGAGAAAAATGTTTTTCTTTTCTCTTCCAGCGCATCAATAACTCGTGCTATAACCCATCCGGAGACATCCAGTCCGCACACAACCGGAAGTGGAAAGCAGTCCTGCTTACAGGTTTATTCTATCACTAATCGTATGGAGTACCACTTAAATTACTTTTGGCTTTTCTTGATTGGTCTTCTGGCTTCGCTGTTTGCAGCCGGATTAGCAACAGTTGCCCCAAAAGATTGGAATCTGTTAGAAAGATCCCTGCTTGCTATAACATATTTGAGCATTGTAGGGCTTTTCACTTGGCTAGCTTGTCTCCCTTAACAGGGAAGAACCTATAGCCTCTAGTATGGCCTTGTTGTACCTACTGCCATTTAAAGTTGCCACCTTACATTTTCTCCTGCAAAGTATGCTTAGTGAGCCAAGTATCGCTATCTTTGATCCTAATCCCCACCAACCTTGGAAATGGACCTTGGCGCGGTGGGAGGATTCCACAGTTGTACAAACCCAAGTTACGGCAGGACGACCTTCCTTTCTTGTCAACGCAACTGATCTGTTTCCCACTCCTTCCGTACGCCCCACTGGTTGGAATCAAGCCCAATATTACATGTGCCCATCCTCACACTCTGGAAGATCTTACTGTAATTCTCCCAACCAATATTACTGTGCATACTGGGGATGTGAAACATTATCCACTCATTGGAAGCCTTCCGTCACTGATCATTACCTAACTCTAAAATGGGCCCCCTTGAACTGCAAACCACCTGAAGAACCCATTACCTGGGGTATCTATGGAGGCCATCACCACATTGCACCTACAGGTACCTGCTCACATTTAAATCTCAGTGTGCAACTTCCTAATGATCCCTCCTGGTTACTCGGTCGAACCTGGGGCTTTAGGATTTATTGGAAAGGAGTCGACCCAGGTTCCCTTATTCTTGTAAAAAAGGAGGCTGTACTAAAGAACCCCTCTGCCATTGGTCCCAATAAGGTCATTAACCGAAATTCACAGCCAACCACCCGCACCTCAGCTCCAACCACCCGTACCTCAGCTCGAGCCAGCCACGCCTCAGCCGCAAGCAACGCGACGCCAAAACCACCACCCAAACCTTCTCTGCCCCCCTCTCATTATTCCTCTCCCCTTCTCAGCCTTATCCAGGCAGCCTTCACCTCGCTAAATGTCTCCTACCCCAATTTTACTTCCTCCTGTTGGCTCTGCCTCTCCACCACTTCCTCACTGTATGAGCCCATCGCCTCCAACTTCTCCTTTTCAGAAAGTGCAGGAGACAACCCCTCGGAGTGCAATTGGAATACCTCTACTGTCCCCCTAACTTTCCATTCAGTCTCCTATACAGGAAAGTGCATCCGCCCTCGTTCAAGTAACTCTCCCAATCTCACAGCCTGTGCCAGCTATTCGCCTCCCAGTAGCTCTGCCAAGTTTCTTATTCCCCACAACTCCTCCCAATGGCTCTGCTCCTCTACAGGACTTACCCCCTGTCTCAGCACGAATGTCATCAATGAACATAATGAAACTTGCCTCCTGATTGTCCTTATCCCTAGGGTCCTATACCACAGTGAGGAAGACTTCTTCCTCCGCCTGGAAACAACTGCAGTTCCTGCCAAGCTGCAAAAGCGAGAACCCATCACCGCCCTCACGGTTGCCACCCTCCTAGGTCTTGCTGGCGCTGGTACCGGGATTGCTGCATTAGCCAGTCACAGTCTCGCCCTAACTCATCTCCGGGCTGCTGTCGACGAAGACATCCGTCACCTACAAGACGCTATTTCCCATCTTAAAAATTCTATTAATTCCCTCTCTGAGGTGGTGCTCCAAAACCGCC
Source organism: Choloepus didactylus (assembly GCF_015220235.1). Taxonomy (NCBI): domain Eukaryota; kingdom Metazoa; phylum Chordata; class Mammalia; order Pilosa; family Megalonychidae; genus Choloepus; species Choloepus didactylus. The sequence goes on along the minus strand of NC_051319.1, from coordinate 56,173,056 downwards.
GAGGCCTCGATCTTCTGCTCCTCAAAGAGGGAGGCCTCTGTGCCGCCCTAGGGGAAGAGTGTTGTGTGTATGCCAATACCACAGGTCTTGCAGAGAACAGTCTAAAGAAGGTCCGGGAAGGACTGGAAAAACGTAAAAGAGATCGTGAGGCTGCCAGTTATTGGTCCAGTTTCTTCGCTCTCGTCCTCCCATATATCCTTCCCTTTCTTGGCCCCCTAATAATAATTATTCTAGCTCTTGCTTTAGGACCATACATCATTCGCAGAATCGTCCAACTTGTGAGGAAGCAGACCGGTGCTATCTTTTACCAGCAACTCGCCACCTCTGATGACCACTGCTCCGGAGGACCAGCCAATCCTCCGCGACCCCGTCGCCATCGGTCGGCTCGACGGCCACGAGGCTTTTCTCGGTCGCAAAAGCATCGCACCGACGCCGCGCTCCGGCTTCTCTGAACTGTTGGACTTTGAACCTCCCTCCGCCTGTGACTCCTTCACCTAGCCCGCAGCAGCTAAGCCATCGACAATCGACAAGATGCTTTGTCACTGCTGAGCCCCCGACTCGCTGAACTATCGTTGATTCCCTTTACTCCTCCCTCATATTGAACAGCAGGCTCTCGACTGATCGATCCCCTTCGGGGTGGGGCACTCTGGGGCAGGGTTCGCGGCAGAGTCCATAGCCATATCCCGGATTTAGCTGATAGTTCCAGCAGTCTCAAATTTTGTCTCAGGCGAGTCTCGTAGGCGGGAGCCCGGTGACAGCCGCACGGGGCTCTGGCCATTGCACAGAGACGCCTAGTGACGCCTTTGACGCTGGATGCCACTCTCCTGTCCCAACTATCACTACCCAGTTACAAGGCAAAGTCCGGTAGGGAGAGTCACGTCGTTTCCAGCTCACGGGCTCTCCGGTCTCTATATGAGGTAAGCATTCTGGTCGGTGCCAGAGGTTCTGCCGTGAAATGGCAGGGGCCTAGTCCAGACTCCCCAAAGCACCAAAACATGTAGTGGGTCACTCGAGCCCACGGGAGTACACTCATCAATGGAGACACTGGGTGAAATATATAAAAAAGGGGGAGATGTGGAGAGCCGCTTCCCGGGTTGGGGCCTAGTGAACGAGCCGCGACCTGCTCTAGAGTTAGGGCCTGTTGGACGCGCCGAGACCTGCTCTGGAGTTACCCCCGCCCATCGAGTGAGCCAAGATGGCGCCTGCATCCCGTTTCCGCATATGACGCTTAGGGCGGCGGCTGCCTGCTAGCCTATTGTACACGCTTACGTAGTGCCTGCACATTGGTTGTAACTATCGTATATAAGAAAGTGCCCGCGCTAGCCTCGGAGAGACAGCCCACAGGGAGCCGTGCCTGACGGCCGCATAGAGGTTGTTCTCCCACGGGGTGTAGGGCCTCGCGTGGAATATGTAACAGAGAAAGTTTTCTTCCTGGCTCCAGTAAAAGGCTTGCATTTACTACCGCTGTGTGCCTCAAGTGTCAGTTTGTCTGTGTCTCTCCCTCTTTCCCTCTGCTCTCCTTGCCGGCCGAGGACAGAACGCGTGGGACCGAGAGAGAAGGCGCCGGACACAGGACATATATAAAAAGGCCACAAATAACAGCCTACTTAATGGTGAAAGAAAGTGTTCCCTCTGAGATCAGGAATAAGGCAAGAATAACAACTATCACAACTGTTATTCAACACTGTACTAGAAGTTGTTCCATAGTGTGATGGTTAGGTTCATGTGTCAACTTGGCCAGGTGATAGTACCCAGCTGTCTGGTCAAGCAAGCACTGGCCTAACAATTGCTGCGAGGATGTTTGTGGCTGGTTAATAAACCAACAGGCTGGTTTATTAAATTATCACTCAATTGGCTGCAGCTGTGACTGATGACTCATCAAAGGGCATGTCTTCTGCAATGAGAGAATGCAATTGGCTGGATTTAATCCAATTAATCAGTTGAAGACTTCTAAGTGAGACAGATAGAGGACCTTCACTTCTTCTTTGGCTGACTAGTGAAGTGTTTCTTAAGGAGTTCGTGAAAGTTGCCAGTTAGTTTCCTGAGGAGTTCATCAAACACGTTTGTTGAAGATCCCAGTGCATTTCCTGAGGAATTCCTAGAAGTTGCCGGTTCGTCTCCTGAGGAGTTCATCAGACATCTTCCGAGGAGTTCATCGGACATCTTCCTTGGAGTTGACAGTTTGCTGACTGCCCTACAGAATTTGGACTAGTGCATACCCATAGCTGCATGAGTCAGTTTTATAAAATTAATAGTCATAGATACCTCTCGTAGATTCTGATTCCCTAGACAACCCTAACTAATACACATAGCAATCAGGAAAGAAAAAGAAATAAAAGGGACCCAAATTGGAAAGGAACAAGTAAAACTTTCATTATTTGCATATGATATGACCCTGTACCTAGAAAATTCCGAAAAATCTACAAAAATGCTACTAGATCTAATAAATGAGTTCAGCAAAGTGGCAAGATACAAAATCAACAAGCAAACGTCAGCAGTGTTTCTATACACTAGTAATGAGCAATCTGAAGAGGATATCGGGTAAAAAAAATTCCATTTACAATAGCAACTAAAAGAATCAATACCTAGGAATTAACTCAGCCAGAGATATAAAGGACTTGTATTCAGAAAACTATAAAGCACTGCAAATCGAAGAAGACCCAAATAAATGGAAGGACATTTGCTGTTCTTAGATTGGATTAGAAGACTAAATATTGTTGTCAATTCTCCACAAACTGATTTACAAATTCAACACAATCCCAATCAAAACACCAACAGCCTACTTTGCAAAATTAGAAAAGCCAGTTACCAAATTAATTTGGAAGGGTAAGGGGCCCCAAATAGTCAAAAACATCTTGAGAAAGAAAAATGAAGTTGGAGGACCCTCACTTCCTGACTTTAAAGCATATTATGACAAGCTACAGTGGTAAAATTACCCTGGTACTGGTAAAAAGATAGACATTGACCAATGTAATTGAACAGATGGTTCAGAAATAGACCCTCATATCTATGCACATATCTATGATTTTTGACAAGTCTGCCAAGTCCCTGCAACTGGGAAAGAGCAGTCTCTTCAACAAATGGTGCTGGAAGAACTGGATACCCATATCCAAAAGAATTAAGGAGGACCTCTAGCTTACACCTTATACAAAAATTAATGCAAAATGGATCAAAGACCTAAATACAAAAGCCAGAACCATAAGACTCCTAGAAGAAAAGCAGGGACGCATCTTCAAGATCCTGTGGTAGGATGTGGTTCCTTAGATCTTACACCCAAAGTACAAGCAACAGAAGAAAAAATGGATAAATGGGACCGTCTCAAAACTGAAGACTTTTGTGCTTCAAAGGACTCTGTCAAGAGGGTGAAAAGGCAGCCTACTCAATGGGAGAAAATATTTGGAAACCACATAACCAAAAGGGGTTTAATACCCAGGATATATAGGGAAATCCTACAATTCAATGATAAAAAGACAAACAACTCAATTTAAAAATGGGCAAAAAACATGAATAGACATTTTTCCAAACAGAATATACAAATAGCTAAAAAACACATGAAAAGATGTTCAATATCACTAGCTATTAGAGAAATGCAATTTAAAACTACAAGATATTTCACACCTACTAGAATGACCGCTATTAAAAAAAAAACTGCAAGTGTTGGAGAGGATGTGGAGACACAGGAAAACTTATTCACTACTGGTGGGAATGGAGAATGGTGTGGCCACTCTGGAAGACAGTTTGTTGGTCCCTCAGGAAACTAAGTCTAGAACTGCCATATGATCAAGCAATTCTGCTACTAGGTATATAATGAAGAACAAAAAGCAGGGATGCAAACAGACACGTGCACACCAATGTTCATAGTGGCATTATTCACAATTGCCAAAAGATGGAAACAACCCAGGTGTCTATCAAATGATGAATGAATAAACAAAATGTGGAACATACATACAATGGAATATTATGCAGCTGTAAGAAGAAATGAAGTCATGCAACATGTGACTACATGGATGAACCTTGAAGACATAATGTTGAATGGAATAAGTCAGACACAAAAGAATAAATACTGTATGACTTCACTAATATGAACTAAATACACCTAGCAAACAAAATGTGTTAATACCTAGAACAGAGGTCACCAGAAGATAGAATGATGGCAGAAAACAGGGAACTGATGCTTAATCTGTTGAGAATATGTAATAAGGTTGATTGGAAATGTTTGGAAATAGAGGTGATGGGAGCACATTATAGTAAGTGTAACTAACAGTGATGATATGTGGGGGCAACTATGGCTGAAAGGGAAAGTCTAGGGTCATGCATGTCACTAGAAGGAAAGCCAGAGGATGAAACATGGGATGGTATAACATAGTATACTCTTTTCAGGGTGAAAATTATCTAGAATTGATTTTGGTGATGAATGCACAACTCTGTGAATATACTAGAACACTGATGGTACACTTTGGATGGATTGTATGGTATTTGAATTTATCTTACAACAACTGCTTTAAAAAAATTAGACAAGGAAGAGAAAGACAAGAAAGAGACAAATAAGGAAAATGAAAATTACAGGCCAACCACACTCATGAACATAGATAAAAAATACTAAACAAAAAATCAAGTCTAGCAATTTAATTAAGTTAATACATCACGACTAAAGTGAGTTTATTCTAGTAATGTCAGGTTGGTTTAAATTTGAAAATGGATTAATGTAATCTTCTACATTAACAGATTAGGGAAGAAAAACCAGATCATTTCAATAGATGCAGAAGAGGCATCTGATAAAATTCAACATCAATTATTGAAAGAAACAGAAAAAAGAACTTAGAAAACAAGAAATAAGAGTATCCTACAAAACACCTTCCATTCTCAACGAAGGCTGCTGTGGGGTCCAGCCCCTGGCTAGCTTGCTGGTGACAGAAAGGAACATAAAAATCCTCTTCCTCAAGACCAGGGGTGGGCAAGGCTGAACACTGATCACAGTTGTTGGTTAGTGACTTCAGATTGCTGGGGGTGGCCATTGTTCCAACCTGCCTCAGACAAGGACGGAGACAGAGGAAACTTAAAGACACTAGGCTTCTTCAGGCTTGTAGGGAGACAGTTAATTGATGGGCTGCATTTGCTGGGAAGGTCAAGTAAGCTCAGCTCTAGGGAGCTATGGAAGAAGGTCTTGGTGCCCTTCCTCATCCCCTCCCAGGGCACTGTGGAGCCACTGTGCACTCCACTCATGGGTCCCTGGCTCTATTTCAGCTGGGAAAGACTGACTTGGGAAACTCCTCTCTTGCATGACTATTCACCCAGAGTTTTCCCTTCAGTGAAAGCAACATGAGACAATGAAAAAAGAATAAGAAACTATGGAGGCAGACAGTCTGGGGCAAAGGCTTGCCTGCTTTAAACACCTGAAAGAGGGAAGTATGCCTCCAGGGAAACAGGGAACAACCAAACTTCTGTAAACGGGAACTCCAAAACAACGAACAAGTACAAGCCCAAGACAAAACACAGGCCCAGAAGAAACAGGGAGGACCCTGCATACTGCATTCACCTTGGGCAGACTTTCCTGATAGTAGGACTGACACTCAAGAAAATCTCTGCCTTATCACCAGCTGGTTACAACATCAAGAAACAAACATCTCAGGGAAAAATCCCAGAGTAAACATTTCAAAATATTAAAATGTTCTCTGGGCAACAAAAGAGTACAAGACAAATGATGGCCCAGAACAAGGAAGATGATAAAAATCCAGAAAACGTCAACAAAGAAGACCAGAATGTGGAAATACCAAAAAATAAAAAAAAAAAAAAAAGACATTAAAAGAAATGATCTTAAAAATACCCAAAAAGATGGAGGAAAATACAGAGAGAGAAACAAAAGACATCAAGAAAACAATGAATGAGCAATATGAGAATCTTAATAGATAAACATTTTAAAAAAGGAATCAAACAGAACTGCTGTTGTTGATGACCACAAAGACTGAAATGAAAAATTCCAAGATGGACTTCAGCAGCAGATTGGAGCTGGCAGAAGAAAGAATCAGGAAACTCAAAGAGAAAAGAAATAAAATGAGTCAGGCTGAGGGGCAGGTGGGGGTTGGGGGGGAAGGAATTACATAGAAAGCAAAAATGGCCTAAGACCCCACTGGGACACCATCAAGCATACCAAAATATGCATTATGGGAGTCTCAGAAGAAGAAAGAAAGAAAGGAGGAGAAGGAATATTCAAAGAAATAATGACAGAGAACTTTCCAAACTTAGCCAAAGACATGAATATGCATATCCAAGAAGCCTAGAAAGCACAAAACAGGATAAACAGGATAAATATGACAAAATATACACTCAATCATGTATTGATCACACTAGCAAAGGACAGGGAGTTAAGAAAGTTGTACAAGAAAAGCAATGTGTTATGAACAAGGAAGTCTCGATTAGAATGAATGTCAATTTCTCATCAGAAATCATGGAGGCAAGAAATCAGTGGGGTCATCCTTCAAAAATGAGGCAGAGATCAAAACATTTCCAGATAAACAAAAGCTGACGGAGTTCATCATCACTAGACCAGCCCTAAAAGCAACACTAAAGGGAGTGTGCCAGTTCAATGTATTATGTCCCCAAAAACGTCATTATCTTTCATGCAACCTTGTGTGGGCAGACATATCAGCGTTGAGTAGATTTTGGAATCCTTTGGGTGTTTCCATGGAGATGTGATTCAATCAACTGTGGACAAGGCCTTTGTTTCAAAAATTTCCATGGAGGTGTTGCCCCGCCCATTCAGGGTCAGTCTGAATTAAATTACTGGAGCACTATATAAGATCAGACGGAAGAAGAAAGCTTGCTACAGCCAAGAGGGACACTTTGAAGAACACAGAGAGAGGAGCTTCAGCTTACAGAGGCATTTTGGAGATGGCCTCTGAAAGCAGACTTTTGCTCTAGAGAAGCTAAGAGAGGACAAATGCCCCAAGAGCAACTAAGAGTGACATTTTTGAGGAGCTGAAGCCCAGGGAGGAATGTCCTGGGAGAAAGCAATTTTGAATCCAGAACTCCAGAACAGACGCTGGCCACGTGCCTTCCCAGCTGACAGAGGTTTTCCAGACACTATCACTCATGTTTCAGTGAAGGTACCTGATTGTTGATGCATTACCTTGGACACTTTATGGCCTTCAGACTGTAACTGTGTAACCAAATAAACCCCCTTTTATAAAAGCCAATCCGTTTCTGGTGTTTTGCATCCTGGCAGCATTAGCAAACTAGAACAGGGAGTTCTTCCGACTGAAATGAAAGAACACTAGACAGTGACTCAAAGTGGCAAAAAGAAATAAAGATCTCCAGTAAAGTTAACCATTTGGGTAATTATAAACACCAGTATTATCGTATTTGTACTGTTTGGCATATAAATCTACTTCTTACTTCCTACAGGTGCTAAAACACAAATGCAGAAACACTAATAAGTCTATGGCTTTGAACATACAATGTACAAAGACACAAGTGCTAACAGGTACAAAAAAAGATGAGGGTTACAAAGGAGTATAGGAAAAGTGTTGTGTATGCTACTGAAGTCAAGTTGGTATCAAACCAAATATGATTATTATATATTTAAAATGTTCAATTTTAACCCCATGGTAACAACAAGGAAAATATAAGAAAAATATATCCAGATAGAAATGAGAAGGCACTTAATAGGGTACAACACAAAAAATGAAAAACTATAAAAGTGGGCAAAAATGGAAAAACTGAGGGACAAAAAAGGTAAAAGACTTACAAGGGCTAAATAACAAAATGGGAATAGAAAGTCCAGTATTATCACTAGTGACCTTATATGTAAATGGATTAAACTCTCCAGTCAAAAGGCAGAGGGTGGCAGAATAGATTAAAAACCATGGCCCAACTACATGCTGTCTGCAAGAGATTGACCTTAAATTCAAAGATACAAGTAGGATGAAAGTGAAAGGATGGAAAAAATATATACATGCAAGTAGTAACTAAAACAGACTGGGGTATCTAAAGCAATCACAGATAAAACAGACTTTAAGTCAAAACAATTACAAGGGCCAAAGACAGTAATTATACACCAATAAATGGGTAAATTAAAAAAAAGATGTAATAATTATAAACATATATACATCTAAGAGCTGAGCTCCAAAAAATATGAAGCATACCTGACAGATCTGAAAGGAGAAATTGACAGTTATACATTAATGACTAGAAGATTTTATACATGACTTTCAATAATGAATAAAACATCTGTCAAAAGATCAAAAAGGAAATACAATACTTCAAAAATGATATCCTAAACCAACAAGACCTAACAGACATATATAGAACACTTCACCCTAAAACAATAGAATACTTCTTCTACAGTGCAAAAGGATCACTCTCAAGGATACACCATATGTTAGGTCACAAAACAAGTGTCAATAAATTCAAAAATATTGAAACCATACAATGAATCTTCTCTGGTCACAGAAAAATGAAGCTAAAAATCAATAACAGAGAAATGGAAAATTCACAAGAAAGTGCAAATTAAACAACATAGTCCTAAACAACCAATGGCTGAAAGAGGAAATCATAAGGGAACTCGGCAACTACCTACAGACAGATAAAAATGAGCATACAGTATGTCAAAACTTACGGAATGCAGCGAAGGCAGTGCTGAGAGGGAAATATACAGCCTTAAACGATACATTAAAAAAGAAGAAACAAGTAAAATCAAAGACGAAACTGCACCCCTGGAGAACTAGAAAAAGAACAGCAAAATAAACCCAAAGAAAGTAGAAGGAAAGAAATTACAAACATTAGAGCAGAAATAAATGAAATACTGGATTAAAAAATTAGAGAACATTAACAAAACAAAAAGTTGGTTCTTTGAAAACATCAATAAAATTGACAAATCCTTAGCCTAGACTGACATAAAAAAACAGAGGTGGTGAAAATAAATAAAATCAGAAATGAGAGGGGAGACATTACTACTGACTCCAAAGAAATTAGAGACCGTAACAGGATACTATGAACAACTGTATGCCGACAAAGTAGACAACATACATGAAATGGACAAACTCCTAAAAACACAGGAAGAATCTACACTGACTTTAGAGGAAACAGAAGATCTCAACAGACCAATTACAAGTAAATAGATTGAATCAGTAATTAAAACCTTCCCAGAGAGCAAGACAGTGGCATAGGGATGGTGAAGGATTTAGTTAGTACCCTACAGCAACTAGTAAATAGTCAGGAACAACTAGAAAATGGTCTGAAACAACTGATGGGGGGACATCCACGATCAAACAACACCATACACAAGTCAGGAGTGGGTATAACAGCTGAGATCGTGGAACAGAACTGTACATAAAGCTCCCCAAACTGCGGAGCTGTCACCACTCCCCCACCGGCATAGCAGGCTGAGTTGCAAAACTTTGCTGTGGAAGAAAGAAGCAGTCCCTGATGGGAGCAAGGGAATGTAGCTCAACCAAGCTTCAACTGCACTTTTAATTAACAAATATGGATTACTGAATACATGCAACAAGGACAGATAAATGTGGAGCAAGCAGGAAAGGAATCCAGAGGTTTATCCTAGCAGAGAGGAGAAGGGGCTGCGGGGAAACAATACATAAATAAAAACAGGATTTGGAGACTGCTGAGTTCAGAATACTGGAAAAGGGATGTGTCCCCAAAAAAGGGGTACACTGAACTGGGTATCAAATGCAGTTCTTGCCAGGTGAAGCAGAGGGCTGAGGACTGGCTCTGAAAAGGGGATTTCACTTTTTTCCTTTCATTCTCTCATTCTGATGAGCTCATTAGAGAAAGCCTCAGACATTTTCACTTGTCAGCACTGACCCCGGCAAGGATGGCGTTAAGACGGAGTCAAAGGAAAAACTCAAGTGTAAGACAATTCCCTATAGGGCTTATCTTCCCTAAGAAAAGGGTGGACAGGGCCCAGTTCAAGTGGCAGCCCTCCCTCAGAGAACTCAGACCCCAGGGCCTGGTGGGGGGTGGGGGTGGGGGTAGAAACAGCTTAAGCTTGGTTTCTGATATCTTCAGTCCCTGGCCTGGACAGGGTCTACTGAGAATTGCATCTTTACAGGTGGGGAGCTGCGGGCTGACAAGTACCACCTGCTAGGCAGAATAGGAAAAGCACAGAGTCTAGAGGCCTCAAAGGAAAGTCTGACAATCTTCTAGGTCTCACCCTCAGGGAAACCCGATACTGAATACAGCTTCCTCCTGAGACATAGGTGCATCTGGACTGGGAAATCTGACTGGGGTAATCAAGGAAACTATATGCCTAGACAACAGAAAATTACAGATCACACTAGGAAGAGCAAAGATATGGCCCAAAGGAACAAATTTGCACTTCAACTGAGATACAGGAATTGAAACAACTGATTATTAATCAAACAAATCTAATTCAATTCAAAAATCACATCAACAAGTTGAGGGAAGAAATGGCAAAAGAGATGAATGACATAAAGAAGACACTGGGCAAACATAACGAAGAATGCAAAAGTTTGAAAAAACAATTTGCAGAACTTATGGGAATGAAAGGTACAAGGAAGAGATGAAAAACACAATGGAGACATACAACAACAGATGTGAAGAGGCAGAAGAAAGGATTCATGAACTGCAGAACAAGACATCTGAAATCCAACACACAAAAAAACAGATAGGGAAAAGAACGGAAAAATATGAGCAAGGTCTCAGGGAACTGGATGACAACATGAAGCACATGAATGTACGTGCCATGGGTGTCCCAGAAGGAGAAGGGAAAAGGGGAAGAAAGAATAATGTAGGAAATAATCAATGCAAATTTCCCATCTGCTATGAAAGACATTGCACACTAGTGTTTACTGGGTATATCCTTGGAAGAATTAAGCACGAGTGGACATTGCACACCGGTGTTTATGGCAGCCATATTCACGATTCATAATGGATGGAGGTGGTCTAAGTGTACATCAACTGATAAACAGGATGGTGGACTGTGGTGTATGCATACAATGAAATACCGAATGGCAAGAAGACAAAATGAAGTTGTGAGGTATACACCTAGGTGAATGGACCTTGAGGACAGTATGTTGAGTGAAATAAGCCAGAATCGAAAAGGCAAACATTATAATGCTTCACTAATAAGGACTAACTATAATGTGCAAACTCTGAGAACTGAATCTGAGAGCATAGGTTATCAGGGGGAGGCTTATGATAAAAGTTCCTAAATTGTAAGGTCTTACAGACGTCACATCTATTCATGAGTTGTAGTGGTTTCCTGTAAATTCCGAGACTAAAGAGTAAAGGATGATACTGACTGTTTTAAAACTTCAACTTCTGTGTGAGACCAAAGGAAGAAATGTTTATTTGGTACAAAATCTATCTTTTTTACATACTTTCTGTAACATGCTATATAATTTAACTTGATGGTCAGTTTATTCAAACACCCTAACTTATGGAACCTTGAATAGGGAGTGAGAGCTGGTTGGTTTGTACAGGTTAGCATGAAATTATGATAATTTGGTCAGAGAGTAAGGAGTATTTGCAGAGCCCACTTGAGGGACTGGGGGAAAATGTAGAAACATTAAGCTTCCCCACCTAGGGAATTCCTGATATTCTCACAAGCTTTGGGAACTACCATTGTAGTAGGTCAAGTTCTCAATCTTGGGGCTTGCCCTTATGAAGCTTGTTACCGCAAAGGAGAGGCTAAGCCTACTTATAATGGTGCCTAAGAGTTACCCCAGAGAACCTCTTTTGCTGCTCAGATGTGGCCTGTCTCTAAGCTCAATGAGCAGGTAAACTTACTGGCCTCCACTCCCAGGGGTGTAAATCTCCCTGGCAATATGGGATATGACTCTCATGGATGAGCCTGGACCTGGCATCATGGGATTGAGAAAGCCTTCCTGATGAAGGGGGGCGAGGGAGAGAAATGGAACAAAATAAAGTTTCAGTGGCTGAGAGATTTCAAATGGAGTTGAGAGGCCATTCTGAAGGTTATTCTTATGCATTATATAGATATCCTTTTTAGTTTTTAGTGTAATAGAATAACTAGAAGGAAATACCTGAAACTGTTGAACTGCAATCCAGTATCCTTGATTCTTGAAGACAACTGTTTAACTATAGAGCTTACATGGTGTGACTGTGTGATTGTGAAAACCTTGCGGCTCACACTTCTTTTATCCAGTGTATGGACAAATAAGTAGAAAAAAGGGGGACAAAAAGTAAATGAATAATGGGGGGGGGGTATAAGATGTTTGGGTATTCTTTTTCACTTTTATTTTTATTCTTATTTTTATTTTTTAGAGTAATGAAAATGTTCAAAAAATTGACTGTGGTGATGAAATGCACAACTATGCGATAATACTATGAATAACTGATTATACACTTTGGATGAATTGTATGGTATGTGAATATGTCTCAACAAAACTTCTTTTAAAAAAAAAACAAAAACCTCCCAAGAAAGAAAAGTCCAGGATCAGATGGGTTCATAGGTGAATTCTATCAACCATTCCAGAAAAAATTAGTACCAATCCTGCAAAAACTCTTCAAAAAATTGAAGAGGAGGGAAAGCTTCCTAAACCATTCTATGAAGCCAACATCACACTAATACTAAAACCAGACAAAGATAATACAAAAAAAAGCAAGAATATTAAAGACCAATCTCTCTAATGAATATCGATGCAAAAATCCTCAACAAAATACTTGCAAATCAAATCCAGCAGCACATTAAAAGAATTATACACTATGACCAAGTGGATTTTATTCAGGTATGCAAGGGCACTTCAACGTAAGAAAACCAATTAATGTAATATGCCACATTAACAAAACGAAGGGGAAAAAAACACATGATCGTACTAATTGATGCAGAAGAGGCATTTTACAAAATTCAGCATCCTTTCTTGGTGAAAACATTTCAAGGGATAGGAAGAGAAGGAAACTTCCTCAACATGATAAAGGGAACATATGAAAAGCCCACAGCCATCATATTCAATGGTGAAAGACTGAAAGCTGTCCCAAGATCTGGAAAAAGACAAGAATGCCCAATGTCACAAATGTTATTCAATGTTGTGCTGGAATTCTAGCTAGAGCAATTAGGCAAGAAAAAGAAATAAAAGGCATCCAAATTGGAAAGAAGAAGTAAAACTTTCACTGTTTGCAGATGGCATGATCCTATACGTAGAAAATCCCCAAAAACCTAAAACAAAGGTACTAGAGCTAATAAAAGAGTGCTGCAAAGTGGAGGATACAAGATTAACATGCAAAAATTGGTAGTGTTTCTACACACAAGTGTGCCAGTTTGGATATATTATGCCCCCCCCACCAAATCCATATTCTTTAATGCAATCTTGTGAGGGCAGACATTAATCTTTTCATTGTTTCCATGGAGATGTGTCTTAAACAACTGTGGGCTAGACCTTTGATTAAATTATCTCCATGGAGACATGGACCCTGCCTTTTCAGGGTGGGTCTTAATTAAATCACTGGAGTCCTGTAACAGAGACTTCTGGAGACACGCTTGCAGACGCTTTGAGATGCTAGACCAGAGTATGCTCCAGAGAAACTAAGAGAGGACAAAATGCCCCAAGAGCAGCTGAGAGAGACTTTTGGAGAGACACTTGGGAGAGGACACTGATGCTTGGAGATGCAGACAGAAGCCCAGAGACATTTTTGAGAAAGCCATTTTGAAACACAACCTGGGAGCAAAGGAACAGCAAATGCCAGCCACGTGCCTTCCAAGCTAACAGAGGTGTTCCAGATGCCATCGGTCATTCTTCAGTGAAGGAATCTTCTTGTTGATGCCTTAGTTTGGACACTTTTATGGCATTGGGACTGTAAACATGTAGCCAAATAAACCCCCTCTATAAAAGCCAATGCATTTCTGGTATTTTGCATAATGGCAGCATTAGCAAACCAGAACAACAAGCAATGAGCAATCTGAGGAGGAAATCAAGAAAAAAAATTCCATTTACAATAGCAACCAAAGAATCAAAATCTAGGAATAAATTTAACCAAGGACATAAAAGACTTGTAAACAGAAAACTACAAAACATTCCTAAAGAAACCAAGGAAGACCTAAATAAATGGAAGAGCATACTGTGTTCATGGATTAGAGAACTATAGTTAAGATATCAATTCCTCCCCAAACGATTTATAAATTCAACACAATACAAACCAAAATCCCAACAACTAATTTTGCAGAAAATAAAAGCCAATAATCAAATTTACTTGGAAGGGCAAGGTGCCCCAAATAGCTAACAAAACATCTTGAGAAAGAAAAATGAACTTGGTGGTCTCACACTACCTGACTTTAAAGCATTTTACAAAGCCACAGTGGTCAAAACAGCATGATATTGGCATAAAGACAGACATGCCAACCAATTGAATCAAATTGAGAGTTCAGAAATAGACCTTCTCATCTACAGACAATTTATTTTTAATAAGGCAGCCAAGTCCACTCAACTGGGACAGAACAGACTCTTCAACAAATGGTGCTTGGAGAACTGGATATACATATCCAAAAGAATTAAAGAGGACCCCTATCTCACATCTATTAAAAGTTAACTTAAAAAGTTAACTTCAAATGCATCAAAGATCTAAGCATTAGAGCTAAGACCATAAAACTCTTAGAAGAAAACGTAGGGAAGTATCTTAAAGATCTTGTAGTAGGAGGTGGTTTCCTAGACCTTACATCACACCCAAAGCACAAGCAATGAAAGAAGAAATAGATCAATGGGAGCTCCTCAAAACTGAATATTTTTGAGTGTCAAAGACTGTCAAGAAAACAAAAAGGCAGCCTACTCAATGGGAGACAATATTCAGAAACCACATATCTGATAAGGATTTAATATCCAGAATGTATAAAGAGATCCAACAATTCAACAATAAAAAGACAAACAAACCAATTTAAAAATGAGCAAAAGACATGGATAAACACTTTTCCAAAGAGGAAATATAAATGGCTCAAAAGCATATGAAAAAAAAAAAAATGCTCAACTTCACTAGCTATTAGGGAAATGCAAATCCAAACCACAATGAGTTACCATCTCATACCTACTAGAATGACCATTAACAAAACAAAACAAAACAAAACAAAACAAAAAAAACAGAAAACTACAAATTCTGGAGAGGATGTGGAGAAGTAGGAGAACTTATTCACTGTTGGTGGGAATGGAGAATGTTGCACACACTCTGAAAGGCAGTTTGGTAGTTCCTCAGGAAGCTAAGTATAGAAGTGCCATATGATCCAGCAATCCCATTACTAGATATATACTCAGAAGAACTGAAAGCAGGGACACAGACATTATAGATAGACAGATATAAAATAATGTTTATAGCAGTATTATTTACAATTGCCAAAAGATGAAAACAGCCCAGATGTCCACCAACTGACAAGCATATAAACAAACTGTGGTATATACATAAGATGTAATATTATGCAGCTATAAGACAGAATAAAGTCATGATGCATGCAACAATGTGGATGAACCTTGAGGACATAATGTTGAGTGAAAAATACCAGAAACAAAAGGAAGAATACTGTATGGTATCACTAATATGAATTAACTATAATGAGCAAACTCTGAGAGTTAAATTTGAGAACACAGGTTATCAGAAGATAGAAAGAGGTTAGAGATTAGGCATTTGATGCTTAACGAGAACAGAATGTATAACAAGGTTGATTGTAAAGGTTCAGAAATGGATAGCACAATACTGTGTGATGGTAGCACAATACTGTAAGTATAATGAAAAATGCGAGGGTGAGTATGGTTGAAAAAGGAAGGCTAGGGATACGTATGTTGTTGGAAGGAAAGCTAGAGGATAAAAACTGAAAAACTGAGACTGTGTAACATAGTGAAACCTAGAGTAGACAATGATGGTGTTTAACTGTACAATCATAAGAAAGTTTTTACATGAACAAGAAGAAATGTTAAAAAATGGGATGATACAGGGAAAAATTACAATTAATGCAAACTAAGGTCTATTGTTAACAGTAACACTGCAATATTCTTTCATTAATTATAACAAAGGCAACATACCAAAGCTAAATTTCAGTAAGAGGGACATACAAGGGAAGGGTATGGGATTTTTTTTCTCTTCTCTCTTTTCAGAAGAAATGGGAATGTTCTCATATAGATTGTGGTGGTGAATACATAACTATGTGATTATATCAGGAGCCACTAACTGTACACTTAGGATGGATTATATGGTACGTGAATAAAACCAAAAAAATTTAAAGAAACAAATGAAAAATAAATAAATTTTTAAAAGTAAACCAGAAAAAAATTATTTTTTAAAAAGAGCTAAAATCAAAGACCTAACTGCACACCTGGAGGAACTAGAAAAAGAACAGCAAAATAAACCCAAGGAAAGCAGAAGGAAAGAAATTAGAAACATTAGAGCATAAATAAATGAAATAAGAGGAGAAAAAATTAGAGAACATTAACCAAACAAAAGTTGGTTCTTCCAAAACATCGATAAAATTAACAAACCCTTAGCCTAGACTGACAAAGAAAAATGAGAAGATGAAAATAAGTAAAATCAGAAATGAGAGGGGAGAGATTACTATTAACTCCACAGAAATAAAAAGTATCAAAAGAGAATACTATTAACAACTGTATGCCAACAAATTAGACAACGTACATGAAATGGACAAACTCCTAGAAGCACACAAACAATCTACGCTGACTCTAGAGGAAACAGAGCTCAACAGACCAAGTACAAGTAAACAGATTGAATCAGACATCAAAAACTTCCCAAGAAAGACAAGTCCAGGATCAGATGGGTTCACAGATGAATTCTACCAACCATTCCAGAAAGAATTAGTACCAGTCCTGCTCAAACTCTTCAAAAAAATTGAAGAGGAGGAAAAGCTACCTAACTCATTGTATGAAGCCAACATCAGACGAACACTAAAGCCAGACAAAGCTACTACAAGAAAAGAAAATTAAAGACCAATTTCTTTTATGAATATAGATGCAAAAATCCTCAACAAAATACTTGTAAATCGAATCCAACATGAAATCATCAAGAGGGTTTTATCCCAGGTATGCAAAGGTGCTTCAAATAAGAAAATCAATTAATGTAATATACCACGTCAACAAAACAAAGGGGAAAAAAAACCACATGATCGTACCAATTGATGCAGAATAGGCATTTGACAAAATCCAGTACCCGTTTTTATAAAAACACTTCAAAAGACAGAAATAGAACAAAACTTCCTCAACCAATAAAGGGTATCTATGAAAAACTCACAGCTCACATCATACTCAATGAAGAAAGACTGAAAGCTTTCCCTCCAAGATCAAGATCAAGACAAGCCTGCCCATGCCACCGATGTCATTCAACATTGTACTGGAAGTTCTTGCCAGAGCAGTTAAGCCAAAAAAAAAAAAAAAAAGAAGAAGAAGAAGAAATAAAGAAATAATAAAAGGCATCCAAATTGGTAAGGAGGAATTAAAACTTTCACTGTTTTGCAGATCCTTTATATAGAAAGTCCTGAAAAATCTACAACACAGCTTCTCGAGGTAATAAATGAATTTAGTAAAGTGGCGGGGTAGCAGATCAGCATGTAAAAATCAATACTGCATAACACTATACACTAGTAATAAGCAACCTGAGGTGACAATAAAGAAAAAAAAATTGATTTACAATAGCAACTAAAAGAATCAAGTATCTAGGAATAAATCCAACCAAGGATGTAAAGGACTTATACATAGAAAACTACAAAACACTGCAAAAAGAAATCAGAGAAGACCTAAATAATGGAAGGACATTCCATCATCATGGATTGGAAGACTAAATATTGTTAAGATGTCAATCCTACCCAAAATGATTTACAGATTCAATGCAATCCCCCTCAAAATTCCATCAACCTTCTCTGCAAAAATGGAAAAACCAACCATCAAATTTATATGGAAGGGTAAGGGGCCTTGAATAGCCTAAACCATCTTGAAAAAGTACAAAATTGAGGATTCACACTTCCTGACTTCAAAGCGTAGTACAATGCTAGAGTGGTCAAAAAAGCATGGTACTGGCACAAGAATACATATAAACCAATGGAATTTAACTGAAAGCTCAGAAATCAACCCTCACATTTATGGTGAACTGATTTTTGACAAGAGGGCAAAGACTACTCAATTGAGAAGGAATAATCTCTTGAACAAACAGTGCTGGGGAAACTGGATCTCCATTGAAAGAAAGAAAGAAAAGAAAAGAAAGAAAGAAAGGACCCCTCCCTCACACCATATACAAAAATCAACTTAAAATGGATCAAAGGCCTAAATACAAGAGCCAGAACTATCAAACCCCTAGAAGAAAACATAGGGAAGCATCTTTAGGACCTTGTATTAGGCAATGGTTTCTTTAGACTTTACATCCAAACCATAAGCAACAAAAGATAAGCAGATAAATGGGACTGCATCAAAACTAAAAAATTCGTGCCTCAAAGAACTCTATCATGAAAGTACAATGATGACCTAAACAACACAGTGGAAGAAAATATTTGCAAACCACATATATCTGATAAAAGTTTAATATCCAGAATATATAAAGAAATCCTTCAACTTAATAACAAAAAAAGACCAACTTAGAAGATGGACAAAAGCCTTAACAGCCCTCTCTCCAAAGAAGATACACAAATAGTCAGAAAGCACATGAAATGTGTTCACCATCATTAGCCATCAGGGAAATGTAAGTCAAAAGTACAATAAGATACCATTTCCCACCCATTAGCATAGCTGCTATTTTTTTCAAAAGCAGAAAATTATAAGAGTTGGAGAGAATGCAGAGAAATATGAACATTCATTCATTGCTGGCGGCAATATAAAATGGTGCAGCTACTGTAGAAGACAGCCTGGCTGTTCCTCGAAAGTTAAATAGAGAATTACCACATGACTCTCAGCAATTCCACTACTAAATATATACCCGAAAGAATCAAAAGCAGGGACTCAAACTGTTATCTGCACATCTATGTTATAACACCATTATTCACAATTGCCAATGAATGGATAAACAAAATGTGGTATATACATATAATGGAATATTATTCAGCAATAAAAAGGAATGAAATTCTAATACAAGTGGCTGCATGGATGAACCCTGAAGACACTGTGTTAAGTGAAATAAGCCAGACACAAAAGGACAAATATCGTGTGAGATCACTGATCTGAATTAATTAGAATAAGCAAAGTCATAGCCAGAAATTAGAATAAGGTTACCAGGGGCTAGCATGGGGGTAGAGAATGGGGAGTTAATGCTTAAATTGTACAGAGTTCTATTTGGGTTGATGGGAAAGTTTTGGTAATGGATGTTGGTGACGGTAGCACAACATCGTGAACGTAATTAAGAGCACTGAGCTATATATCTGAATGTGGTTAAAATGTGTAAATTTTAGATAACATGTTACTAGAACAAAAATTTAAAAAAAACAAAAACAAAAACTATAGGACTATATACCACAGTGAATCCTAATGTAAACCATGGATTATAATTAAAAGAACAATGGACTATAATTAACAGAACAATTATTAAAATGTTCTTTCATGAATTATAACAAATGTACCACACACTAATGCAAGGTGTTAATAAAAGGGTGGTATATGGGAACCCTGTAGCTCGTGCATAGCTTTTTTTGTAAGCTTGCAACTTTTCTAATAATCATTTTTATTTAACAGCTTTCAAAAGAACAGCATAATCTAAAACAGTGAACTCTAGAAATAAAAAGGAGCTCATAGAAATAAAAAATATGAAGAGAAATTTTTAAAATCAGACTAGGAAATAAAAGTTGAGAAAATCATCCAGAAAATAGTGCTACAGAGAAGACAGAAAATGGAAGAGAAAGGATAAGGAAAACTAGAGGAACGCTGAATGAAAGGAGATTCAAAAACAGAACAAAGAAAACTGAGAAAATTTTCCAGCAGAAAGGACATGATCTTCCAGAATGAATGGGTCCACCAGTTGCCCAGCACAATTGATAAAAACAGACCACAACAAGGGATATAACTGAGAAATTTTAGAAACTCTGCAGACAAACAGAAGTTTACAGATTTTCTGAACAGTAAAAATAGATCATATACAAAGAATAGGTAATCAGAATGACTTCAGACTGCTTGACAGCAATACTGGAAACTAAAAGTTACTGGAGCAATGCCATGTAAGTTCAGAGGAAAAACTGTTTCTAACTCAAAATACTATATGGAGTCAGTGTGTGAAGTTATAACTGTTTTGAGACATTCAAGGTCTCAAGAAATCTACCTCCCATGAGCTTTTCTCAACAAGTTACTGAAGGATGTGCTCCACCATGATAAGGTAATGCACCAAGAAAGAAGCAGCCATGAGAGTCAAGATATAGGAGATCCACAGGAAACAGCCAAAAGGAATCCCTAAGATAATGGAAATCCCAGTATGACATGATCTAGATTGGTCCTAGTCAACAGATTCCAGAAGAACTTTCTTCAAGAACATAAAATTGATGGAAGATGTATACAATTTATACAACTAGTGAACATGTGAATTACTGGTAACTAAATAAAACACTAGATGAAAGGAAAAGGCAATTATCATCTCCAGGGAGGCGGGGGGAGATCTTCTTCAAGAAAGGAAAAATTAAGCACAGTTTATAGCACAGTTTACCTGAGGATAGTATTTTACATAATAAATTAATATAAACATTGAATATTGATCCAACCAAAAGTATGAAATAACAGGGCTGAGAAGGGTGGAGATGGGGTCAAGGTGAGGCAGGGGATGTAAAGAGAGCTATGCAATCATTTTAAATAACAAGAAGTCAATAGGTCATGCTTAAAAATCAGGCAGCAAAACAAGCATGTCATTTAGAGACATTTACATAAATTCCAAAACAATCAGCTAAAATTAGTCTATGAGAAGAAAAATGAGGGAATGTCATATTCCATAATAAATCTAACAGAATTATTTGATTCTTTATTCTATTTGTATGTATAACTTTGATAAACAAAAGAAAAATAAAGGAGGGAGAGAAGAGAATATATAATCTGCAGTCAGATTGTATGGGTTTATTCCTGGCTGTGCTCTTTATTAACTGTATGACCTTGAGCAAATTACTTAATCTCACTGTGTCTTAAGTTTTCCTCATCTGAGCACGGAGAAAAGAACAGTACCTAACCTCATAAAATGTTCTGAGGATTGAGTTAATGTACATGAGACTCTTAGAACACTACCCAGCACAAAAAAAGGATGCATTAACAATGACTTATTTTTAATTATCTGGACCTTATCATCTGTAAAATGAACTCTAAAATGATAATGATAATGTAAAGTTATTTTAGGGAGTTTCCTTTGGAAGAAAGTCCTCTTTCTGCATTGTATCATTGTTAACAAGTAACAGCCTAAATATGCCAAACTTTAACTGTTTCATTATTTTAACAGTGAAAGGAATTTCTCATATGATCTTCAAGACTGCCACTTAGAATCTTCTTTCTTAGAAGGCCAGCAACTATATAGCAAAGGATACCTTAAAATCTTAATCAAACATCTAAAAAGTCTTAGCTAAGACAATATCCCTTTCTTTAATAATCATTTTTATTTAACATCTTTCAAAAGAAGCCTGGGGCTTGCTTCTGGCTGGTCAAATTTCCTAATACTAGTTTCATAAGAGAAGTCAAGAGATAAATTTCAGTTGGTTACAGTTCCCAGATTACATCAGTCTAAAGTCAGCTAGAGTTAAAAAAGGAGACAATCTTTATTATCTTTTTACAGCATTAATGAAAAACAAAAATAAATTTTAAACATTTAGTAACCCACTAATAAAATTCTTTTGCCTAAGTTCCTTCCATATCCTAATACATATGTCATTAAAGGCAATTTAAACCAAAACTTCCTTCTAATCAAACAGGAAATTTGTTATTCTCATCCCTGCTCCCCACATAAGGAGTCTAATTTTTTCTTTAAAATGCATTCATTCACCCCCCTAGATGTTAGAATATAGAGGATTGCCAAGATGAAAGAGAAACATATTCTCTGTGAGTTTATGACTTAATACAAGAGATAAAATATGGTTATAATTACTTTTTAAAAACTATTCAATTTTCTATATGTCCTGTCTTTTTTATGTTCTGAGCAAGAAATTGCCATCTTTGTAATAAAAGTTAGTGCTTGATCCCTGACATAAGAGCAGTAAAAATAACATCATAAGAAGTCAAGGGGAACTATTATTTTCAGCAGCTAGATTATCATACTCAAAGAAAAGGTGACAGATTATCTAGGGAGAGTCTTAAAGAATAGGTAGAATTCAGAAACAGGAAGTGTTAAGCTCAATGACATTCAAGGCAGAAGAAAAATTTGGGCGAAAGCATGGAATCGGGAAAGTAAGGAGCATATATAATAAGAAGTTCATTTTGAATTAAAAGGAAGAGAAGTCTGAGGACTAATCTTCGGAGCTCTCCAACATTTATGGATCAGGAAAAAGAGAAGGCCCCAGCAAAGACAATTCAATGGTATGTTTTTTTGCCAGGCCTGTCCCAAGTGGGGAGATTGGGTGGAACCTCAGTGTATGTGGGCAGGTTTCACTTTAGACTGAGCACACGAAGAACCAGCATTCGGGATGGGAATACACTTAAATCCCAAAACAAGGAGGGCTTGAGGCACCTACAACACAAACTTCATCAGCACTTCTCCATGTATTTGATTAAATTACATTTAGAGAAGAATCCTGTTTTTTTTCCCCCATGACAATGTATAAAAAGGACACACAAAAAATGCCTGAAGAGCTCAGAGGAGCCTTACAGAAGGACTCCAGTAAGGGTATTAATATCCACTTGAATGAGGTGGGTAACATCTCAATTGAAATAACCTAATCAAAAGGTCCCACCCCCAATAGGTCTGCACCCACTGGAATGGATTAAAAGAACATGGCCTTTTCTGGGGTACATAACAGCTTCAAACCACTAAACTCCACATTTAACCTCTTACAGAATCTAAAATGCAAAATGCATAAAAGGCAATGTTAAATATAAGGACTGGATATACAATATATAAAGATGTAATTTCTGACAGGAACAACATAAAGATAGGGGGAAGGAGGAGTAAGTAGATGAACTGTGATTGCATGCTTTTGAAATTAAGTTGGTAACAAATCAATCACGATTGTCAGAGATTTAGGATGTTAAATTTAAGCACCATGAGTACCACAAAGAAAATATCCAAAAAATACATACTTAGGGCAATGAGAAGGAACTCAATGTTTCACTCAAAAGATGAACTAAATACAAAAGTAGACAGTATTTTGTAAGTTATATGCCTCTCTTGTACGAGAGGGACAAATAGCAAAATGGTACAAGACAGTCCTGCATTATCAATAGTTACTTTAGATATAAATGGATTAAACTCTCCCACCAGAGATAGGATGAATTAAGGAAAAAAAAAAAAAGCATGACTCAACCACATGCTACTTACAAGAGACTCATGATAAATTCAAAGACACAAGTAGATTGAAAGTGAAAGGATGTTGTGGATTACTCAGGAGTTCCTATATAAAGGATCAGGTCATCTGCAAACAGGGAAACTTTCACTTCTTCCTTTCCAATTCGGATGCCTTTCATTTCTTTCTCTTGCCTAACTGCTCTAGCTAGAGCTTCCAGTGTGATGTTGAGTAATGGTAGTGACAGTGGGCATCCTTGTGTTCTTTGTGATCTTAGAGGGAAAGCTTTCAGTCTTCCACGACTGATTATGTTAGCTGTAAGTTTTTCATTTATGCCTTTTATCATGTTGAGGAAGTTTCCTTCAGTTCCTAGTTTTCTAAGTGTTTTTATAAAGAAGGTGTGCTGGATTTTGTTAAATGTCTTCTCTGCATCAATTGAGATGATCACATGTTTTTTTTTCCCTTTGTTCTATTACTGTGGTGTATTATATTAACTGATTTTCTTATGTTGAACTACACTTGCACATCTGGCTGGGATAAATCCCACCTGATCATGATGAATAATTCCCTTAATGTGATGTTGGATTCAGTTTTCTGGTTTTTTTTTTTTTTTTGGAGGATTTGTGTGTCTATATTCATAACAAATATTGGTCTGTGAAATTCTTCTCATGTTATCTTTAATTGGTTGGGTGTTCTAGTTTGCTAATGCTACCAGAATGCAAAACATGAGAGATGAATTGGCTTTTATAAAAGGGGTTTATTTGGTTACACAGTTACAGTCTTAAGGCCATAAAGTGTCCAAGGTAACACATCAGCAATCGGGTACCTTCACTGGTACCTTCACTGGAGGATAGCCAATGGTGCCCAGAAAACCTCTGTTACCTGGGAAGGCAAGTGACTGGCATCTGCTCCGAAGTTCTGGTTTCTCCCAGGACGTTCCTCTCTAGGCTGCAGTTCCTCAAAAATGTCACTCTTAGTTGCACTTGGGGTATCTGTCCTCTCTCAGCTTCTCCAGAGCAAGAGTCTGCTTTCAACGGCCATCTTCAAACTGTCTCTCATCTGCAGCTCCTGTATTTTCTTCAAAGTGTCCCTCTTGGCTATAGCAATCTTGCTCCTTCTGCCTGAGCTTATATAGTGCTCCATAAACTAATCAAGGCCTATGCTGAATGGGCGGGGCCACACCTCCATGGAAATTATCCAGTCAGAGTTATCACCTACAGTTGGGTGGGGTACATCTCCATGGAAACACTCAAAGAATTCCAATCTAATCAGCACTAAAACATCTGCCCCACAAGATTGCATCAAAGAATATGACTTTTTTCTGGGGGACACAATACATTCAAACCAGCACATTTGGTTAGGGTGATGTTATCTTCATAGAATGAGTGAGGAAGTGTTCCCTCTTCATCTATTTTTTTTAAGACTATGAGGACAGGTATTAGTTGTTCTCGAAATGTTTGGTCAAATATCACCAGTGAAGTGATCTGATCTCGGACTTTTCTTTTTGGGGAGGTTTGATTGATTCAATCCCTTTATGTGTTAGTGGTCTGTTAAGATCTTCTATTTCTTCTTGATTCAATGTATGCAGTTTGTGTATTTCTAGGTATTTGTCCACATCACCTAGGCTTTATCTAATTTTGGAAGGTAAGTTGTTCAAAGAATCCTCTTATAATCGTTTTTTCTCCTGTGGAATTAGTTGTCATGTCCCCTTTTTCATTTCTGATTTTTGTTATTTGTGCCCTTTCTTTTTTTCCTTGTCTGTCTAGTCAAAGGTTTGTCGACAGTATTGATCTTTTCAAAGAACAAAATTTTGGTTTTGTTGATTTTATTGTTTTTTTATAATTCTCTTTCTCATTTATCTCCCCTCCAATCTTTATTTCCTTCCTTCAGCTCACTTTGGGTTCAGTTTGCTCTTCTTCTTCTGGATTTTCCAGTTTTAAGGTTAGTTCTCTGATTTGAAATTCTTGTTTTATAATGTAAGCATGTACAGTTATGAATTTGCCTCTCAGCACGGCCTCTGCCACATCTCATACATTATGGAATATTGTGTTTTCATTTTCATTTGCCTCAAAATATATTCTAATTTCCCTGTGATTTCTTCCTTGTCCCAATTTTGTTTCAGAGTGTGTTGTTTAACCCCGATTTGTGTGAGTTTTCCACTTTTTGAAGAAAATACAGGAGCTGCAGATGAGAGACAGTTTGAAGATGGCCATTGAAAGCAGACTCTTGCTCTGGAGAAGCTGAGAGAGGACAGATACCCCAAGTGCAACTAAGAGTGACATTTTTGAGAATTACTAATTCTAGTTTCATTCATTGTGGTCAAGAACTTACATTCTATGATTTCAATATTTTTGAATTTATTGAGACTTGTTTTGTTACTAAGATACGCTCTATCCTGGAAATGACCCTTGTGCACTGGAGAAGACAGTGTATTCTGCTGCTTTTCGGTAAAGTGTTCTATGCATGTCTATTATATCTGGTTGGTTGATAGTATCATTTAAAGACTTCTATTTCTTTACTGATCTTCTGTCTAGATGTTCTGTTATTGACAGCAGTATATTGAGGTCTCCTATTATTGAAGAGCCATCTATTTCTCCATTCAAACCTGTCAATATTTTCTTCATATATTGTGGGGCTCTGCTGCTAGATGCATATATAATTGTTACATCTCTTTCACTGAATTGACCCCATTATCAGTATACAGTGACCTTCTTTTTTCCTCTTAACAGTTTTTTTACTTAAAGTCTATTTTTTCTAATATTAGTATAGCCCAAGCTCTCTTTTGGTTGACATTTTCATGGTACATGTTTCCTTTCACTTAAAGCCTACCTGTGTCTATATATTTGAGTTGAGTCTCTGGTAAACAGCATACAGTTGGGTCATTTTTGTCCATTCTGTCAAACTCTGCCTTTTGACTGGGAAGTTCGATCCATGTACATTTAAAATAACCACTGATAATGCAGCACTTTCTTATGCCATTTTGCTGTTTGGTATTAACATGTTAAATCTTCTATCTGTTTTGGCCCTTAATTCCTCTATTAATACCTACTTTCATATATATATATATATTTTTTTTTTTTTTTTTTTTTTTTTTTTTCCCCAGTGAATGATATTGAGTCTTTTCTCATATGTTTCTGCATACGTTTTCAGGTATTTTCTTTGTGGTTACCATGGAGCTTAAATTTAACATCCTAAATAACTAACAATCTAACAATCACATTTGTTTTATACCAACTTAACATGACTAGCATACACAAACACAGTTCCTATACCCATCGTGTTCCAGTTTGCTAAAGCTGCCGTTATGCAAAATACCAGAAATGGATCGGCTTTTATAAAGGGGGTTTATTGGTTACAAACTTATAGTTTGAGGCCATAAAAGTGTCCAAACTAAGGCATCAACCAGAGGATACCTTTACTGAAGAATGGCCGATGGCATCCAGAAGACCTCTGTCAGTTGGGAAGACATGTGGCTTGGCATCTGCTGGTCCCGGGTTGTTTTCCAAAACGGCCTTCTACAAAATGTCTCTCTCAGCAGCTCTTAGGGCATTTTGTCCTCTCTTAGCTTCTGCAGGACAAACTCTGGGCTAGCATCTCAAAGCGTCAGCAAGCATCTGGGCCTATGTTGACTCTTTTTAAAGGACTCCAGTAAACTAATCAATACCTGTGCAGAATGGGCGGGGCCACACTTCCATGGATATCTAATCAAAAGTATCACCTGCAGTTTGATGAGTCACATCTCCATGGAAACAACGTAATCCAAATATCCCACAAGACTGGATTAAAACATGGCTTTTGTGGGGGACATAATATATCGAAACAGGCATTACCAACTTGAATGTGCATAATCCTGTCTTTTGTATAACTTGGGAAGTTTTCTGCTATTATTTCTTTGAATATACCTTCTGTCCTTTTTTTCTTCCCCTTCAGGGACTTCTACAAAGAGTATATTTGTATGTTTGTATGTTTGGTGGTATCCCATAGGTTCTACAGGCTCTGTTCACTTTTCTTTATTCTTTCTTCTTTATATTCCTCATACTGAATAATTTCAATTTATATTTAAGTTATTTGACTCTTTCTTCTTCCAGCCCCAATCTGCTGTTGAACTCTCTAGGGAACGTTTCTTCTGTTACTGTTGTTTTCAGCTTTGTTTGGTACCTTTTCATGAGTTTCCTCTCACTATTGATATTTTCTCTTTGCGTACATCTATCATTTTCCTGATTTCCTTGAGTTCCTATGTCCATGTTTTAGGACCATTTTTTGTTAAGTCTTGCTTGAAATGTCCCTCTTCATTGTTGGTTTCTAATGCCTTTATCTTCTCCTTGGCCAGAGCCATTATTTCCTGTTTCTTTGTATATTTTGTAATCTTTTGTGGAAACTCAAATACTTTGACATTTTATTGTGTTATTGCTGGAATTTAGCCTCTGAGGCATCAGTTCCTCAAGCTTATATCCAGCTAGTGTTATGACAGAGCTTCCTTCGAATGTCAGAAGCTCACAACCACAAAAAAGGTTAGAAAACAGATACCCCATTTTCTGCAGAGTGACCTTTTCGAGTGCTTTCCTTCAAGGCTCATCCATACAAGTTTCTGGACTATCTCCAGTCCAAAGCATAGGGGGCTCCACGATCCTTTTTGGGCAAGCTTCTTGTGTTGGGCATGGGAGTAGAGTCTCAGGAATTCCTCTGGTTCTGCGGATATGAATGCCCCCTCGTCCTAGGGGACCAGTATACTTATGGTTCCAAGAACTACACTGTGTGTCCTAAAGCAAGCAATCCCTTGCCCCTGGCAGCAGGACTTGACTGCTCTCCAACAGCATTCTGTAAGACAGCTCAGTGAGCTGATTTCTATGTGCAGGGCAAGTTCTGGGACAGCAAGTTGCTCAGGTCACCAACAAACAGACTGGGCCAGACATAATGCTCCTAGTATGTGCATGAGGGTTACTCTGCTCCCACAGAATCGGGACTAAGGATCCACACTGAGAACATGGACTGGCTCCCTTCCAAGCCAGAGAGGGAATGCAGGAAGGGCCAGTAAGAGTACCTTGAGATCTTACTGCTTTAGATGACCTTTTTCTTGATTCAGTGCTCACCTTCTTACTGCAATCCTTTAACTGTTTTCTGGAGCTTTGAGAAAGATGCTTCTGCCAGTTCTTACCAGTGGTTCAAAGTTTCTGTGATGATGGGGGGTGGGGCCAGAATGGAGCCCTCCCCTACCCTCTTTAAAGCTGTGATTTTTTTTGATTCAGCATTCTTCCAATTACTGCAACCCTTTAACTGTCTTCTGGAGTTTTGAGGAAGATGGCTCTGCCAGTTTTTGCTAGTTGTTCAAATATTCTAGAGTCTCTTATGCTCCTAACTTGACTGACCAGAAGTCTAGACAACTGATTTTTGATAAAGGTGCCAAGACCATTCAATGAGGAAAGAACAGTCTATTCAACAAAAGGGAAAACTGGATAGGCATATGCAAAAGAACAAATGTGGGCTCCTACCTCACACCATACACAAAATTAACTTAAAATGGATCAATGACCTAAATATAAGAACCAAAAATGTAAAACTCCTATAAGAAAATTTAGGGAAACATCTTTGGGACTTTGTGCTAGGCAATGGCTTTTTCGAATACACGAAAAGCTCAAACAACAAAACAAAAAATGAATAGGACCCCAACAAAATTAAAAACTTCTGTGAATCAAAGGACTTTAACAAGAAAGTAAAAAGATATGCTACGAAACGGGAGAAAATATTTGGAAACCACATATCCAATAAGGGTTTAATATCCAAAATTTAATAAGAAATCCTTCAACTCAACTACAAAAAGCCCAATTTAAAAATGGGCTAAAGACTTGAATAGACATTTCTCTAAAGAAGATATATGAATGACTGATAAGCATTAAGAGAAGATGCTCAACATCATTTGCCATTAGGGAAAAGCGAAGCAAATCAAAACAAGATGCCATTTCACACCCACTAGATTAGCTACTATTAAAAAACAACAAAAACAAAAACAAAACAAAACAAAAAAACAGAAAAACAAGTGTTGGAGAGGATGTGGATAAACCAGAACCTTCATATATTTTTGGTAGGAACGTAAAATGGCGCAGCCACTGTGGGAAAACTCATTGATACGCTGAGTCAGCTAATCTTGGAATCTGCACTTTCTACTATGTACCTTAATATAGTTCTTCATTATTTAAGCAAATGGCTCAGGTGACATAAAACCCAAGTTATGTAGTCAAAAGCATCCTAATATAGAAGGAAACCAAATCATTTAGAATTATCTTCATAACAAAAAACCTCAAATAATGTGTTCACACCTTAATACTTGGGATTGTTGATAACTATATCTTAATCACAGAAATAAGTTTATCCCATCTGCCACATCGCCAGAATAGTTGCTAAAAAAAGACACCAGTAGGCATGAGTGCATGTTTCTTAAGGATATTTTTAAAAGAAAAAAGAAAAAAATACATGGATACTTTCAGTGCTTTGTTTTTTATCCTGACAAATTCAAAAAGGGAAAGAACAATCTTATATTTGGTTGACAAATATTAACTTAATAATCAGATACAGTTTATAAGAAAATGCAGGTAACTCATATTGTGTTACATATGTAACCAATACATAAAATGCACAAAATACATGTAACAAACATATAGCTATTATCTTAAGTTGTTTCCACAGATACAAATATCCACAGATACAAATTATATTACAAATATATATGAAATCTATGAAGATAATTCATGTAAAAGAAATACATTTTTTTATCTTATTAACATGATTCATCAAAAGATTTGTCAAGGTTCATTAACACAAGAATCATAACCCAAGGCTTTGATGGCTACGTAAAAATGCATTTAGTTTATGAAGTATGCCTCATGGTCATTTACAGTATATGCAAATAATAAATAATAAAGTTTATTGTTGCTACGTTACTGTGTTAACATCAATTTAAAGAGAAAATTAAATCAAGGAAAACATTTGAACTTCTGCAGGCATGGCTCAAGGATATAAAAGGCATAATAAAAACAATGCATTCTAGTCTACGATTGAACTCTTAATGTATGACTCTGGCAACATGAACCAAAACTTCAGTTTGGCAAAATAGGGCTCTTGATGTCTTACACATGGTATCCTGGAGGCACAATTGAATCTAAAAACGTATCACAGCCAGAAATGGAATTTTGTATTAAAGGATACAGATGAACATACAAATACTATATCGTAAGGGAGGATAACTGAGGGATAGAGATCCAATACAGTATGGGAAACTGGTTGGCAAATGGTTAAACAACTTTTCAAACCGCGCAGTGTTAAAACATTATAACTGGACTGAACAGCATCCTATCAGAGTATGAAACTGTTAATCTAGTAACACCCTAGATATTGCTTAATTAACTCAAACTGTCAATTTGACTGAATATATACTTCTCAGAGACTACTTTCAACTTAAAACAGAAACATCTGAAGTAACAGCTATTCCCCTATTACTTGTGTGCTAAAAGAATGGATTCTTAAAACCCCTAGTAAATGAAGGACCAAATTTTAAGAATTGGAAGGAATCTTAAAAAGTCAGTTCTAATCCAAACTCCATCCCAAGCCAGTAGACTCGATTCGTTCATTTAGTACAGATTCATTGAGTTTTCTATTTTCAAGACTCTGTGCTGATTGCTGGGGTGACACAAATAAATTTAAACTCTGACCCCTTCCTCAAAGAATATATAAGATGCCCCCAAGGAATTATAGGCTGTGAAACAGAACACATGCGCCATAATAAAGACAAAAATAAAATCTTAAGAACCAAGAGAACCTCTCAACATGATAAAGGGCATCAGAGAATGCTTACATCATGTTTGAGTTGTGCCTAGAACAAGGAGTTGAATTTGGACAATGGTCAATGGAAGGGAAGAACTTTCCAGACAAAGGAAATATAATGAACTCTGAGGCCCTATACAGACCTCATTTCCAACTACTCTTGCCCTTACACTCACTGTTCTTGCCACAACAGTCTTCCTGGTGTTCTTCAAACACGCCAGGTTCTTCAAAGAGCATTCTCTCCTCAAGGTGTTTTACAATGCTACTCCCGCTGCCTGGAATACTCTTCCACCAAATTATCTACAAAGCTGGCATTCTTAAATCCTTGAAGTCTTTGCTCAAATGTCACCTTCTCAGTGGGGACTTACCTGACTACCCTATTTTAAATAGTCATCCTCACACCCCCATCACCTTTACTTGTTTTATTTTTATAATTAAAGGGCTATAAATATTTTATAGAACTTTATTACTATCTGACTGGCTATATATTCTACTTCTTCTTAGCTTTGTCCCTCTGCCAAAGAGCAAAAGTTACCTGTTTGCTCATCTCTAGATTCTAAAAGTGCCTACACATGAGAGACATGTAATAAACATTTGTTGACAAACTGACTGACTGAACAAATGAATCAAAAAGATTTCTGCCCTCAAATAGCTTATGGCATAGTAGAGGAAGCAAACACATAAATTATCTTAAATTATTCCTGAAAGGCAAAAATAAATTCACCAAAAATAAATACACAGTTGGCAAAATGCAATTTATGAGAAAAACACACAAAAAGAGCTCCTGCGATCTCCCTTCTACACTAACAGTGACCTCTAGATTCTTCTTACACCTCCTAGTCCTCTGTCTCCACTAGCACTGTCATTCATGCAATGGCCAAAAATGTCAATTGACTGCCATTGTTCCTAGAAACTGCCTCTTCCTGCTACCTAATGAGTGGAGGTCAAGGATATTTCTGTTCTTATTGTTGGAAAAGAGATTTCTTGGATTTCCAAATTAAATACATTTTTATGTAGAGTGGCTCAATTCTACACCACATGAATGTCTATACTCATTTTATACATTAGCCAGGAAACCTACTATTTTGAATATTGCTAAATTATTAAGTGTAGATATGGAAAAATAATTTTTTCAATTCAATATAACCATCTTGCAATTAACTATTGGAACATACCTTTTTCTACACTGAGAACAGATGACACTGGCAAAAAGGTTAAGAGAAAGATTCCTTCAATAGAGGCTAGAAAGATATCTTAGGTGAATGGGTAGGAATGTAAAGTTAATAGCATTCTTTTAACTCAGAAGGATCAACTAGAATTTTATCCTGGGTTAAGGAATGATAGAGAATACTTAAATAGAGCATTAGTATTTAAATTATATTAAACTAAAACCAAACAGGAGAGTAGAAAATACTTTTTTTTATCTCTGGCAAAACTACTTAAAGAAATGAGCCAAATTTTGTGTTTTGTCTCGGGGTGAATTTCACCCTCAGATAGGCACATAAGCCTATAGACCTCTCTCAATCATTAACAAATCCCTTATTTTTACTACCTTAACCCCCCCCGCATTTATCAACAATATTTATACTTCTAAAAGAGGCTTCACAAATATCACTATTCTAGACAAGTAGAAGAAACTAGAAGTAGAAGAAAAAAGGATAAATTAGGGCAAATCCCCTTACAAAGAAAAATGTCAAGCCAGCAGCTGAAATAATAACTTTCAGGTATAAAACCACAGTCCTAATCGGTCAACTACAAATGTCGCCAAGTATTGGGCGAGTAAATAAGGTACAACCATTAGGAGAAAAGCCTGATAAAAATGTTAGGTTCTCACTTATCTTTTTCTTTAATAAGGAGACACCTGAAAGACATACTGGGCAGTAGCTCATGTATCAAAACATACAAGAGAGGCTGTGCATCTATCAAAGCGCAGGAAGCCAAAGTTCCTGCACTATGAGAGGATTACGTGAAAAACAGTAGCCCATCTGTCTACAGGAGAACAGAAAGAAGTCCACCAGGAAAGGCTGTTTCAGAACCAGGGAAGTGGAGCTGCGAGCAGGAGCTCCGCGAGGTCGTCAGAGGCTGAGAGAAGCAGCCTTGGTAGCAGGAAGGCAAAGGCACAGGGTGGTCCCGCAGACATAGGAGGGGTGCAGGGCTCCCGGGTGTAGGTGGGTTGCAGCTGCCCGAAGGGCGAGGGCCCGGCCCCGGGAAGTCTCCAGGGCCTCGCCAGGGCAGCGAAAGCCACCCAGACCACAGGCGGAGGAGCCGCCTGGGTAAAGCCACGTCGGAGAACCGGAGTGGGGCGGGAAGGTGGGTACCTTGCACACCCACTGGGAGGTTGACAGAGCGGGAGCCCAAGACAGCGGAGGTGCGAGAAGGGCCAAGAACGGCCGAGGGGGTCGCCCTGAGGAAGCGACGCTGGGCGCTGCCCGCCGCCAACGACGCCCCCTCGCCCGCATCGGCGGCTGGATACTCACGTAGGGCTGGTAGAACTTGGAGAGCCGCGGCTTCCCGTGGTTGTTGAAGATAAGGATGGCCTTGATCATGGCTGGGCCGGGCCGACTGGGTGGGCGCTAGGGGCCGGGGCCAGGGCCAGGGCCAGGGCGGGGGCGGGCGCGCGAGCCTCGTCTCGGGATCTTGCCAGCGATCCTTCCCCACCCTCCCTCTCCCGCACGCGCGCGCGCGCTCCCGAGTCGCTGGGCGGGGCCGGGACGGTCCGAGGGTGGGGCAGGCGCGGGGTAAAGCGGAAACATTTCCAGACCCGAGCTAACTTGCCTGAGGGGCGCCTGCGCAGCGGAGGGCTGCCAGGACGTTTCCCACCGCACCCCTCCGGAGGCTAGTTACTGAAGAGAAAAACAATCGTTGCAGTATTAACCGTCAACAGACTGCGACAGGGATTCGCCATAGAGGATTAGCCCGGAACTCGCACTTTCGCTGTTGGATTTGTTGAGTTCCTTTACTCCTGGCGTCACCTTTGCGACGCGAACCGGGCGCAAAGCCCGCCCACTGCACGCGTTCAGCCGCCACTTCCGCCCTCGACTTCCACGGAGCAAGATGGCAGAAGAGTCCGAGTCCGTGCTGCAATTCCCTGCCCCAGCTATTGCGGGAGGCGAAGGACTTACGGAGGTCTCCCCAGAAACAGCTACTCCGGAGCCCCCTTCTTCCGCTGCAGTCTCTCCGGGGACAGAGGAACCTGTCGGCGACACCAAGAAAAAAAGTAATTTTGTGGGCAGAGACAGGATCTGTGGGCACTTCGCGTCCGATTCTGGGGATGGCGGCCAATAACGAGCACAATTTAGAGAGGGGCCCGTCCCAGGCATGCCTTTTGACCAATCAGAAGAGAGGAAGTTCGTATTTTTCCAATTCAAGACCCTTAAATTGGGTATCTCAAGAAAGCCATCTCTGGACGCACCTTAATGCCTACTTCGGCTTGGTTGGCTCCAGTGTCAGTGTGATGCCCTGTGCTTGGCTGTTGCAGCACTTATTACATTGTATTCTAATCTTTGAATTGGTCAGACGGCGAGCTGTTTGAAGGTGGGAGCTGAGTTGTTTCTCGGTAGTTCCATGTGGTTGACATAGGAGCTAATAGAAATGGTTAGTGGTAAAGCTTGGGTTAGAATCCACGCCTTCCTACTAGTTCGCTGTTCTTTTTTAAGTTGCGTGTGAACTCATTCTTGAACCAAAAGAACTTCAAGTTTGCCCGATATGAAAAATGTTAATGGAAAACTGAAGGCATAGAATCGTCTTTTACTATTTTGACGTCTTTGTAAGCAAGTTATTTCATTGCTTGAACTAGTTGTTCTCAACCCTTTATTTGTCGAGAATTATTAGTTTGCCATTGTAAAGTAAATTCTTGGGAACACTGTATGTAGGGTAGCCTATGAGAAAAACAGGAAATCAACATCTATGATTCGGAACAGTTGCGCTTAGTCTTTAAACAAATTTTCCCAGTTCACAGAGTCTTAAAATGTTGTTATGGCATGTTTTCTGCTCTGTGGTCTTATGGCCTTTCGTCCAACTTCGTTGTCTGTTGCCGTGGAGGATAACCGTCTCTCCCAGCAGTGACCACCTTTAAGTAAAACTGCCTTTTCATTTTGGAGGAATTTATTCTGTCATCTCCACATGATTCACTAATGGAGAAACAAACAGAAAGCTATTATTATATTTATACATAGTCACTAGTGCCTTTGTTCAAAAGAATCCCACGAGTTTAATAGATTTTGGTTCCATTTTTTTTTCTCCCAATTTATCATAAGCACAGGCAGATAGTTCTATAATAGAGAGTTGGTTGGTTTGTTTTAAGGTCTGTTAAGCTTACCACTTGATCCTGAACATGGCCTCTGTGAAACACGGGCTAAAAATAATGACCCACAACCTGGATATGTCCTGAAGGCATGTTTTGTTTGCTCTGCAAGCTTTTGCTTGTTGTTTTGTTTTTTTTTTTTTAATTGAGCCATCGTTTAAAATCTGGTTCTCATTTTCTGGTTCCTGTTAGCATTTGAGTTTGCCCACCTGCTTAATCTCTGGCTATTGAATTCCTATTCTGAGATTGTCATCTTCTGGTGAAAGACGCTTAAGTATTTCATATGCTCCACCTTTTACTTAAATTTACCTACAAAAGAAAAAAAAGATTCTTGAAACAGACCAAGTTTATGGCCCTAGCAGCACATTAGGATTACCTGAGAAACTTTTGAAAATACCAGTGCCAAGGCCCCACTTCCAAAAGATTCTGATTTAATTGATGAAGATGGAACCTGTATTCTTTTAAATGTTTCCCCAGTCTGTTTCTAACATGTAGCCAGGATTAAGAACTACAAGCAAATCAATTTTAGAATTCGAAAAGAAATCAGAATAGAGCAATAAATACAGTAAGTACTTTTCCTTTTCCACCTTGTTTTCTTCTTTTTCTTCCCTCAGTTGCACAACCCATAATATTTTCTGGTTCGCTTTCTTGAATTGCCTGATTGTTGACTTGCAACTGAGTTTTTGATAGCTTCAGAGGATTAAGGGAGCAAGAAAGGGAAGTATGGAGCTTGAGTTAACCAAAACCCCTCAATTATCTCCAATATCATCCCAATTCCCACGATAACCAAAGCTAGGATAATTCCTTAGTTCTTTAGCAGGAAGTTAAACTGTGTCTCATATGCTCCAGGTGACCTCATTCAGGTGTAAACTTAAATAAATCTGTGTCATCCATAAGGTGTCAATTTTTAATACCAAAAAATTCGGTAAGAAGGATGTAATATATAATTAACACTTGGGGGCAGCATTAAGCTATTTTGCTTTCATTGTTGTTTGCATATCACTCCTTGTGTTTTCTTGGTTGGGTTTTTTAAGCAAAGTAGCTTTTTTTCAGGAGACAATGTCATAGCTTTGGGGGTTGCATCTTTGCATATTGGGTCATTAAAACCTCAGGATTTCTCTCCCTGAAACTTTTTTGGCCCCCTAGTTGTATTTTCTTTTTTAATAACATCATTTTCCCTTATTAAAAAAACTAGTCATGAAAATTGGTAGTTACAAAAAAGCATAATTAAAACAAAATAATGATAATTGCTTATAATGTCTCTACTGAAAAATAACATTTTGGTGCATATTCTTTCATATTTATGTGAACATGTGTTTGTGATTTTTTTTTTTATGAAATTGAGATCATATTATACCTGCTGTTTTGTATGTAGGATATTTTGATCACTTTCTCATGCTGTTAAATATGCTTTTATAACATGTTCCTTTAATGCCTGATAATTTTAAAATTCAGTAAGTATGAGTCATGTGTTGGATGCTGTTCTAAGTACTTTGCATGTATAAACTCATTTATTCCTCACAACAAACCTATGAGGTAGGTGCTATTACCCCATTTTACAGGTAAACAACTGAGGCACAGAGATACTGAGAAGGTTATCCAGATACACATACCTAGTAAGTGGCAGAACCAGGATTTGAACCCAGGCATTTTAGAGCATATGTTCTTTACTACATCAAAGGCATACCTGAAGATTTAATTGCAGGTTCAGTTCCAGACCACTGCAGTAAAATGAGTCACAAATTTTTTGGTGTCTTGGTGTGTATAAAAGTTATGTTCACACTATACTCTGGTCTGTTAAGTATACAACAATATTGTGTCAAAATAAAACAATGTACATAACCTTAATTTAAAAATCCTTTATTGTTAAAAAATCCTAACCATCATCTGAGCTTTCAGCCAGTCATAATCATTTTGCTGTAGTGGGTCTTGCCTTGATGTTGATGGCTGCTGACTGATCAGAGGTGCTTGCTGAAGGTTGAGGTGGCTGAGGGAATTTCTTAAAATAAGACAGCAGTGAAGCTTGCAGCATCAGTTGACTCTTCCTTTTACAAAAGAGTTCCCTGTAGCATGCGATGCTGTTTGATTGCATTTTAGTCACAGTAGAATTTCTTTCAAACTCGGAGTCAATCCTCTCAAACCCTGCTACTGCTATAGCAACTAAGTGTATGTAATATTTTAAATCCTTTGTTATCATTTCAGTAATGTTCACAGCATCTTAAAGGAGTAGATTCCATCTCAAGAAACCACTGGCTTTGCTCATCCATAAGCAACTCCTCATCCATTCAAGTTTGATCGTGAGATTGCAGCAATTCAGTCACATCTTCAAGCTCCACTTCTAATTCTAGTTCTCTTGCTCTTTCTACCACATGTGTGGTTACTTCTTCCACTGCGGTCTTGAACCCCCAAAGTCATCCAAGAGGGTTAGAACCACCTTCTTCCAAACTTCTGTTAATGTTGATCTCCCATGAATCAGGAATGTTCTTAATGATATCTAGAATGGTGACTTCTTTCCAGAAGATTTTCACTGTATTTTGCCCAGATCCATCAGAGGAATCACTGTTTATGACAGCCATAGCCTTACAAAATGTATTCCTTAAATAACAAATCTTGAAAGTTGCAATAACTCCTTGATCCTTGGGCTGCAGAATGGATATTGTGTTAGCAGGAATGAAAACAGCATTCACCTCATTGTACATTTCCAGAGTTCTTGGGTGACCGTGAGCATTGTCAGTGAGGAGTAATATTTTGAAAGAAATCCTTTTTTTTGAGCAGTAGGTCTCAACAGATGTGCTGTTATCCAGGCTTTGTTGTTCCATTTATAGAGCGCAGACAGAGTAGAGTTAGCATAATTCTTAAGGGTCCTAGTATTTTCAGGATGGTAAATGAGCATTGGCTTCAACTTAGTCACCAGCTGCATTAACCCCTTACAAGAGAGCGTGTCCTTTGAAGCTTTGAAGCCAGGCATTGACTTCTCTCTAGCTCTGAAAGTACTAGATGGCATCTTCCATTAGAAAGCTTTTTGGTCTACATTGAAACCCTTGTTTTGTATAGCCACCTTCATCAGTTATTTCAGCTAGATCCTCTGGATAACTTGCTGCAGCTTTTACATTAGCACTTGCTGCTTCACCTTGTACTTTTATGTTATGGGGATGGCTTCTTTCCTTAAACCTCATGAATCAACTGCTGCAAGCTTCAAACTTTTCTTCTGCAGCCTTCAGATAATTGAAGAGAATTAGGGCCTTGCTCTGGTTAGGCTTTGGCTTAAAGGTATGTTGTGGCTGGTTTGGGCTTCTATCCAGACCACTAAAACTTTCTCCTTATCAGCAATAAGGCTGTTTAACTTTCTTATCATTCATGTGTTCACTGGAGTAGCACTTTTCTTTTCCTTCAAGAACTTTTCTATTGCTTTCACACCTTGACTGACTGGTGCATGAGGCCTAGCTTTTGGCCTGTCTTGGCATTTGATGTCCCTTTCTCATCAAGCTTAATTGATTCTTTTGATTTAAAGTGAGAGATGTGCAATTCTTCCTTTCACTTGAATACTTTGAGGCCGTTGTAGGGTTGTTAATTGGCCTAATTTCAATATTGTGTCTCAGGAATAGGGATGTCCTAGGAGGAGAGAAAGGGAACAGCCTGTCTATGGAGCAGTCAGAACACACACAGTATTTATTGATTAAGTTTCACAGCTTATATGGGTGCAGTTCATGGTGCCCCAAAACAATTATAATAGTAACATCAAAATCACTGATGACAGATCACTGTAACATAAAGTAATAATGAAAAATTTTGAAATAATTGCAAGAATTACCAAAACGTGACACAGACACAAAGTAAGCACACGCTATTGGAAAAATGGCAGCAATTGACTTACTGGATGCAGGGTTGCCACAAACCTTCAATTTTAAAAAAAAAAAAACAAAGTATCTGCAAAACGCCATAAAACAAGAGGTATGCCTGTATATAAATTCGATGTCATAACCTTTTTTTTTTTTTTAACCCCCGCTTGTTGTATATTTAAGTTTTACTGGCTTTACATTGTATACATGGTTTCCTATAAACAATGCTTCAGTGAAAGGGAAATCCTTCTAAGTGAATTTTCACACACATTTTCTTATTTGGATGTGTATTACCATATTGCTCTCTAGAAGGGACATATTATTTTGTATTCTCACCCAGTAGTATCTACTCTTTTAATTTTTCTAATCTTTCCCACTTTGATAAATGAAAAAGGTCATGGCATTATTTTATTGAATGTTTTTTTAATGTCTTTATTAACTACTAATATTTCTTCACTTGGGATTGCCTGTTATATTAAAGTGCATGTGAAAGATTAGTCTCATAGGGAGACCTTTAGGGAATTGAGGATCAAAAAATAATGACAGAAACATGATGAAAAGTTTTCTGAAGTCTTTTATATTTACATTTTCTTTAGCTATTTTGGTGTAATTGTAGTTTTGTTTTGTTTTGTTTTGTTTAATTTTACAGTTGACATTTTGCTAAAGGCTGTGGGAGACACCCCCATCATGAAGACAAAGAGGTGGGCTGTAGAGCGAACCCGAACCATCCAAGGACTCATTGACTTCATCAAAAAGTTCCTTAAACTTGTGGCCTCAGAACAGTTGGTATGAGACCAGTGTTGATCATTTCCTTACAAAAATTCACAATAGTTCCTAACTCCTAAGGCAAGAAAACTAGCCATATATATAGGAATCATATGGAGCCTTTTATAATGTCTTTTTATTTTG
Organism: Choloepus didactylus; assembly: GCF_015220235.1. NCBI lineage: Eukaryota > Metazoa > Chordata > Mammalia > Pilosa > Megalonychidae > Choloepus > Choloepus didactylus. The sequence continues at coordinate 56,132,837 of NC_051319.1, read as the reverse complement.
TCTTTTGCTGGTGGAATTTATATGCTTTATTGGTAGATTCTTTGTGGAACTCTGAAATGAAATTAATTTTAGGTTTGCTTTTACAATGTAAACCAATTTTTCCCTATTGTTTGATTGTTTTCTTCAGAAAGTTACTGAATGAATACCCTTGCGGAAAAATCTATCATAGGACATAAGTACAGAAAAGTTTTGGGTTTTGTTTTGTTTGTTTGATAATTAGTGTTGCTTCTTTCCCATTGTTCTTGAAGTAAGCCATGTTTTTCTGCCATATGTTGTGAAGGAACTAACATATCTATTTATATTATGTTATAGTACATGTTAAGCATTTCATATTGGCAATTGTAGTAAGGGTTAATATTTTAAATGCCACTGGTTTTTACCTTTGAATCTAGCTACAAAAATTTAAATGTCTACATGTATGTGGCATTTTATCGACGTTAATACATCAGACATCTTTACCTACAGATAGTTGAATATCTTGGACAGTATTAACAGCATTATGAGTAGATATATAGATGGAGAAATCATTACGTATTTTAAAATATAAATTTAAAACTTGTATGTATAATTTGCAGAAGGATATATTTGTTGGGAACACAGGAATGAGAAGGGATGAAATTAGTGAGTTGGTTATTTATTAAAGTGGAACACATTTGAATTTATTTCTTTTTGTCTGAGGAGGAAGAAACCATCTCTGATCTAAGAGTTTGGCTCTAAATGGCTTTCACAAAAGGGACATAAGTACAGAAGTAACTGCAACCCTATAGGAAGTTGTTTGGGAAAAGTGTTCAGAATGAACATTGCCCTTTGAGATCAGTCAGAATGAGAAGAACATCTATTTTATAGGAGCACCATATAGCACTTAATGAAGAGGAAATGTGTGAGATGGGCAAGAAGATTTTAGTGTCATCTATATGCATATGGGGGCTAAAACCTCAGAAGCAGAGGAACTTGCCTAAAGTCCAAGTCTAGATGGAAGAATCATGGAGTAAAGACATACACTTGACAGAAATGAACGGAAGAGATACTTTACTAGAGATGCAACTTGAACAATTGGTGAAGTAGAAGACGAGGAGTACCAAGTAATTAAGATATTGTTTCAGAAATACAGAGAGAAGAAAAGATAAAACAGTGCTGTATCCTATATAAATGTTAATCTTGACATTTTTGAATTGCATATGTCCAGTAATCTGAAAGAACTTTATGGATATCAATACATATTAGGTTGAATGAGTCAACCATTTTAACCTATAAAAATGACATTTTCATGTGGTTAAACTTAAAACCTTTGTAGTGACTCTAATCCATTCTCATTTAAGCAATAGAATACGTAAACATAAGTAGAATCATTTAGTCACTTTCTTAGATTAAACTAGAACTCACATTTTCTGACATTCATCAAGTCATACCCCATAAAATAAATTAAAAAGTAATGCTAGGATTCTCCCAGCCTTTCTGCACCTTCATTTCCTTATCTGTAAAATAGGGTTGATAATGGTGAATTTGCCAGCACAAGGCTTAAGCCTGGCAGCTAGTGAGCACTCAGAAGTGGTAGGACTGGGCCTGTTCCATCCCTCAGGTATATATAATTACCCCTCAAAGTTGTGTTTGGAACTTTGAATAGGGAGTGAGATCTGGTTGGTTTGTACTGGTTAGTGTGAAAACCCAATACATCCCAAAGTAATTTGGGCAGAGAATAAAAATGTATTTGCAAAGCCCCCGAGGGACTGGGGGAAAATGCAGAAATACTAAATTTCCCCACCTGAGGAAATACTCATACTCTCACAAGCATTGGGGACTACCAAATTAGAATGCTGAGCCCTCAGTTTTGGGACTTGCCCTTATGAAGCTTGTTACTGCAAAGGAGAGGCTAAGCCTACTTGTAATTGTGCCTAAGAGTCTTCCCCCAGAGAACCTCTTTTGTTGCGCAGAACCTTTTTTATGGCTTCTGTCTCTCTGCCCACTCGGCAGGTGAACTCACTGCCCTCCCCACTACATGGGATGTGATTCCCAGGGGTGTAAATCTCCCTGCAGTGTGGAACATGATTCCAGGGATGAACCTGGACCCAGCATCATGGGATTGAGAAAGCCTTCTTGACCAAAAGGGGAAGAGAAATGAAACAAAATAAAGTTTCAGTGGCTGAGAGATTTCAAATGGAGTTGAGAGGTCATTCTGGAAGTTATTCTTATGCACTATGTAGATATCACTTTTTAGTTTTTAGTGTACTAGAATAGCTAGAAGGAAATACCTGAAACTGTTTAATTGCAACCCTTGATTCTTGAAGATGATTGTATAACTGTGTAGCTTATACTGTGTGACTGTGATTGTACAAACCTTGTGGCTCACATTCCCTCTATCCAATGTATGGACAGATAAGTAGAAAACGGGAACAAAAATGAAATGAATAATAGGGGGGATGAGAGGATGGGATGTTTTGGGTGATCTTTACTTGTATTTTTATTCTTTTTATTTATTTATTTTTTTTGAAGTAATGAAAATGTTCAAAAATTGATTTTGGTGATGAATGCACAACTATATGATGGTACTGTGAACAATTGAGTGTACACTGGATGACTGTAGGGTATGTGAATATATCAAAATGAATTGGAAAAAAAAATTAATACTAGGGATTCTGTGTTGATGTCACATGGCATAGTTTTTAAATCTCCAAATCCCCACAAAAAAAACAGTCAACTAGACAGCAGTGATTAGTATTTATAACAAAATTAGGTGGCAAGATACTTCTGTGAACTCCAAATAACAATCAGTAGGGAGAGAACATCAGTACCACAATATTATACATAGTATCAGCATCTGTACTGAAAGAAGCAAACAACAGGGTTGGCATCTTACAACACTAAGAAAAGGAAAACCCCAAAAGAGCTAACAGGTATTCACTTGAAAGTACAGGGGCAAATTGGATAATAGCTGAAACTGATAGGGGTTTTTGCCCTCCCTAATAGCAAGTGAATACAATATATTTGCAGTAAAGAGGGTTGAAGGGGCTGGAGCAATCCAGTCTCTGAAAACTCTCAAAGCAGATCCACTAGAGTTCCCTTCTAGGACAGAACTTCATACAGAGCAGAAACTTCTGGGAGTGAAACAAAATTGAGTAGTTTACGAACCTGAGTTAGGAAGGAAAGAGATGGGCCATCAAAGTAGAGGGAAACAGAGCCTGGAAAACTTAAATAGGTCACCATATTTTTGAACTCTATAAAAATAACAGAAGAGGGAAGTCTGTGAAGTTAGAAAGGCTACTCTGAACCCACCTGACTCTAAAAGTTGGAAAAAACTAATTTCATATAAAAGTGAGCAACAGAGACATATCAAGGTCAAATCCCATACAATGTTATGAGAAATAGAACAGAATAATATCCCTACAGACAATGAAATCATGCCAGAAAGATGGGCCTACAAGACAGATCAAAATCTCAAAATAATTTGAAAGACATTTAAGAAAATGATACAGTCATGAAATAACATAAATCAAGATTAGAAAACTCAGAAATGAAGTGACAGAGCTCAGGAAAAGAATTGCAAATAAGAGAATTATTTCCGAAACAGAGACTAAACTTGAAGGAACATAAGAGCACATAAACATTAGATAATGCCTAAAGAGAAACAGAAGGCAAAAACAGAATTTTAAAAAATCAAAAAGAAATGAAAGATAAAGGATTAGAGAGAAAGTAACAGACATTGAAGAAGAGCAAAGGAGAGCAAATATATGGAAAATGGGAGTCCCTAAAAAAGAAAACCAAAGCAAGGGAACAAAGCAAATTCTAAAAGCTATATATAATTTAAGGAAACTTTCTGAAAATAAAATTAAAAAAAAAAAAATTGAAACTATATTATTGAAAAGACATACCAAGTACCTGAGAATATCAACCCACAATAACCAACACAAAGACATATTCCGGTAAAATTACGGGACTTGAAAGAAAAAGAAAAAATCCTTTGGACATCTAGGGAAAAAAAGAGGACATAGTTTATAAGGGAAAGAAAATTGGATTGTCGTAGGACTTTGACAGCAAAGATACTCGAGGAAAGAAAGTGTGAAATAAGGATTTTATATCCTGAAAGACTGACTTTCAATCAGGACACAGACTACTAGCAATGCACAAAAACAGGGAATACTGTTTCCATGAACCGTTCCTGAGGATTCTACCAAAGAAGGAGCTTTAGAACAACTAAAATAACTAGAGAGACATCAAAAAATAAGCACTGGTGATTTCAAAACAAAGTCATTCATTAAAATTAAAATAATAATGTTCTCTTCCCAAGTCCTAACATTAAGCAAAAGACTACATTTTAGAAGTTTTACTTCCATGATTATTTTCATAAACCCGGAGTAACTACATCTACTCTAAAAGTGACAGATTACAATATAGATCTATTCCTTCTTTTTTCAAAGGGATCGATGATGGCAATAACTTAAATATTTGTTAAGAGCTTTATGTTATACGGAAATATGTGTGTCTCCTTTGAATTAGCTGAATGGTTTTTTTATTAAAGTCACTTCCAGTTGCAAACTCCTATTACAAAAATACATTGAGTTTTTCTAATTCTGTACTCCATCTACTCTGCATTCCATCCCCCAGCACTCCCACTGATTCCTTTATCCCCTTTGCCTACAGGGTCCTCCCTAATTATTACTCTCTTCAGTGGTTAAGCCCTGCTTATCCCACAGTGCTTGGCTTGTGTATCTCTTCCAGGAAGCCTTCCCTGACGTTTTTACTATACTAGACCAATGTCACTTCTCCATGTGCTGTGTACCTCATTTGATGCTCTTCTACTCTATATTTTTCTTAATTTATTCACGTGTGTCTGCCTCTTCAATAGGTCATAACCTCCTTGAGAAGAGAGTATATTAATCTTCATAGTTCTGCATCTTAGGCAGATACCAGCACATAGGTTCTCAGTGAGTGTTTGCTGAAATAAACTAAAGTGTCATCAAGAGCTCTTCGCTTAATTTAAAATGTACCAAAAGAGGGAAAACTATGTTCACTTAAGGTTAAACCACCAGGAGCTAGACACAGATTATATCTGTTTTACAGGGAATTCACATTAAAATGCACCCTGATTTCTGTAACATTTCCTACTTTTTTATGTTAGCTGTTAGAACCTTGCTCAGTCTTTACCATGAACCAGGCACGACTGATATTTAAGCATGAGTTAATTTAAAATAATATAACAAAAATAACTAATGTCTGTTGAGTCATACACAGTGAACCAGGTATTGATACTTGACAAAATATTATCTCATTTTATCCTCCTAGCAGCCCCAAGAAGTATAGGAACTATTATTTTCCATATCTTACAAATAAGGAAACAGGCTGAGAAAAGTTATTTGTATTTAGAGCCAAGATTCTAACCCAGATCTGTCTCAACATAGTCTGTATTCTTCTTGATCACCATTTGTATTGCCTACCAGAGAAACATAAGCACTATTTATTGTTGTTATAGTTTGTGACCAAGATAGTATCTGTCAACCAACTATTCTGATGTAGCTTTTTTTTTTCTTTTAAAGTAAACCCAGGAAAGTTTAGTTTTCACTTACACTCACACGTTTTTACATAAATAATACATTTTGAATTCTATTTTACTTTTTCTTTGTATTTAACTTTGCTCCAACTGCCTTCATTTCCATTTTCTACTGAATTCTTCCTAGTTCTTCCTTCCACATAACCCATGTTAACAATTTGTAATAAACCCCCATTTTCACCTAAGTAATATATAATATACATAAGTACATTTTGATCAATCTTCATTTTACCAAATATCATATTATGAACATTTCTTCCTATTTTCATGCAATCTCATACCAAAATTTCTGATTTTTCACTATAGATTTAATCCAGCCTTATAAATGCTATAATGATATATTCCATGTATGTTCCTTAAATTATTTAAATATTTCCTGTTGGTGGGCATTTTTTCTGCTTATTTTCCATTAAACTGAGGTAATCACACTTGTGCAGTTATACTTATAGTGCTATTATATCAAAAATAAATTATCAGAAATAAGTGTACTTATTTGTATACACATATATTTGTATATATGTATAGATGTAATTATTGAAATAAATATAGATATATTCATATTGTTTTCCCCTCAAAAAATATAATGTTCTCTTTGCCACAAATCTTTTTCAGCAAAAGCATTCTTTTTATGGCATTTGGCAGAGGCAGAAGAGAGCAACTTAAACTACATAAGTGAGGGGGAAAAAGCCAGTTTGATGCTGTGACCTTTTGTTTCAACATCTTCAGGTTGTTTTTTTTCTAATTACTAGAAATATTTTTGGTAAAAACAGGCTAACATGAAACATTTAACAATGGATCCTTTAAACAACAGGGTTGTAAGGACATTAGGTTTCAATTATGGTGTGTTTTTTTTTCCTATTTCATTTGACTGCAAGTGACTTTATAGTAGTGGACCTCACCTGAAGTCTGGTACCTTTAAGAATTTGCAAAGGTGGTAAAGCTCAAAAAAAAACCGTATGCCATATGTTTACCCAAGATAACAATAATAGACCATCTAAAATATTAGATTTCTTGAATTTTGACTGTGTGTGTGAAATTTTGTTAGCAGAAACTCTATCTTTAATTATGGGTAAATGGAGAAATAGTCTGTTTAATGTTATTTCTTGAATAATCTTTCACAAACTATTTGTAAAAAAAAAAATAATTTTAAAAGTTTCTTAGTTATAAAAAGTTGAGAACCACTGTAAAAATTGTCTTATTCCTTCTGAGGAAAGATGTGGCCTTCATAAAGCTCTTGTTAATTGACTAGTTATGAGAATTAGGAAGAGTTTGGGGACACTTTTCTTCAATTCTGAAAACAATTTGAAGTAGCTGGCTGATTGGAACCCAGAAAAATAAAATTTAAATCAGGGTGCCATTGGAAATCGATTTCTCTAATTTTTTTTTTTTTCTTTCTTCCAGTTTATTTATGTGAATCAGTCCTTTGCCCCTTCCCCAGACCAGGAAGTTGGAACACTCTATGAGGTAAAACTAGTTACTGCCTTTTTTTTCTTAATGGAGTATGCACATCTGTGTACAATATGATCATTAATTCACAGTATTATTTAAGGGATACATGCCATTCTTAATTGTCTGCCGAGGAACGAAGAGATGACTGTCTCGTTCTCTGTTACTTCTCTAACACCTCAAATGTAATAGGATCACAATAAATTACACAATGAATGAAGAATCAAAGAAGGTATAATACAAACAAAACAGCTTCGAAGTATACTGTTTGCATCTCTTGACAGAAATAGCTTTATAGCATAGGTAATTTACATGTATATATGTGAGGATATTTATGAGATACATGACATTTTTCTTTTCATTAAAGAATAACAAATTGAGTTTAATTTATTGCCTTTTTTTTTTTTATAGTGTTTTGGCAGTGATGGTAAACTGGTTTTGCATTACTGCAAATCTCAGGCATGGGGATGAACCATAGGAAAACAACTTGCTACTTGAAGCTAATCTTCACAAAGGAAAGAGCTCTGAAACACTTTGATGCTTCTGGCAAGAGACTTAAGGATATGATCTACTCAGCATGTATCTGCTATGATTTATGTTTATGTATAAGAAAACATCCACTGATAAAGAGTGAACTCACAAAAATGTAACTTGCATTAATACACAAATCATTATAAAAGAGTGTACCCTTTGCTCCTACTATCCGTAATCCGGATCTTCCTCCAAGATATTGAAAAAGACACTGTATAAAGCTTTGTTATTACCTGGTTCTCAAAATGACTGCAATTGTTTACTTTAGAATTAGTGCCCCACTGATATTTTTTCACTGTAAAAGTTCATTTATTGAAGCATTCTTCTTTTTCTTATTCAAGGAAGTTTGGGGTGTGGGGAATGTTTTTGTTTTTTTGTTTTCTTTTATTTTGTTTTACATTTGTATCTACTGTTACCTTCCTGTAAAACTCTGACCTTCTGGCTCTAATTCTTACATTGACCAGAAGTGGGCAGCCTAGGTGGCAGAAGGGTTAGCAGTTTGGTTTAACTTCTTTGCCATGTGGTGCGGTCGCAGTTGATTTGTCTGCCGGGGGGGGCAGCCGGTTGCTGAACCCTCGGCTCTCGGCGTTGCTCGGAGGGTACCGGCGGCGGGGGCTCTTTCCCGGAGGCGAGGGCGAGGCGGGGGACTGGGCCCGGTCCCCGGCGGAGGCGTGCAAGGTGTGGAGGGCGGCGAGAAGGAACAGGCAGGACACGGTTCTTTGAGGGTGAAGAAGCCAAGAGAGTTTATTAGGGGTGAGCACAGGTTATATAGGCTGGCATAGAGGGCGGGGGTTGTTACAAGTCAATGCTGAGGGGATAAAGGCTAGGATTGGTTCTGAGAGGGTGCGGAGGTTAGGATTGGTTCTAAGAGAGCACGGAGGTTGTTTGAAAAGGGGCGGGAGTTGCTCTGGCAACGGTGTCTGGCAACAATGTATGCGCACTGGTGGTGATGGGAGTTGCACTGGCAACGGGGAGTGTCCGGGCAAGATAAGGGGGTGGGGAAAAGGCGGTTCCCTCTGGCAAGCCTCCCCTAACGGTGGTATTTTGGGTGAGGAAATGGGGCCTGCCTCCGGCCTCACTTTCCCAGGCCCGGGGGGCTGTGAAGGGCGCTGTTCACCCGTACCCACTACCCTCCCCAGGGGTGGCCGATCCCCTGGCCCAGGCCCGCCAAGTCGAAGCACGTAATCAGTGTCCCGCAATGTGGTAATAGGGAAAAAGCTGTTCCTGTAATTTCTCACAAGCCAGGACAAACTGGAAGACTGCTTTAGAGAATATGCATAGTTTAAAATGAATTGTTTCATTGGGAAACAGAAGGAATTGTACAAACTCTAGATAATTGAATTGTTGTGTCTTTTCAGTCCTATCATTTAATGATTCTTGAATCCCAGTGGTATAACTGCAGTGTTTATCTTTTAATTATGTAGTGTCAGAAGCACTTGATGGGTAATCCTGGCAATATCTTTGTGTGTTTCATACATATTTTCCAACTTGAAAGCTTTCAAAGAATAATTGAAAAAGTAGCCTTAAGTATTATGTGTATTTCTTGCAATTATGAAAGCATACCATTTTTCTGATGCAATGAGATAGGTAATTGCTTGAAGTTAGACTTCACTTTTATTCATTCTGTAGTATGTTTGTAATGCATCATTTAAAAAAAAGCATTCCAATAAACTGAATGTCCAAACAGCAGGTGTATATAAGGTATATACTAGAAGTGGAAGTGTCTTTTTTCAAAGATTTGAACTATACTTATATTCCTTAAATCTGTGAATGAGCTTTATGTTACCTACCATACATTAGTATTATAGAATGCTACAGAACAATTCAGTTTACAGGGTTGAAATCATTGTTCAATTCTGTTTTCTGCTCCAAAATGTGAATTTTTGAGTCCCATTATACTAATGTCCCTAAGTAACAAATTAATAATAGCCAGTGATTAGCACTGGAAAAATACAGGTTGAAATGTGCAAATATATCTTCTACAACTAGGTAAGAAATTTGTGTATAAGCTGAAAGTTGGAAAGCAAGTATGATTTTTGAGTCAAGTAAGTTGGATGTAGAAAAGATCTGTTCTCTAACCTTGTACACCTACAGTTTACTGAAGAGGGTGCATATATCTATATATATACATATATATATTTAACAAATGGCAAAAATATGTTGAATTTATGTATTTTGTTTGCCTCTGGGGTTTTAGATGATAGAATATTTACTACCTCAACAATCAAAAATACTTGAGTTTTAGATTTATAACATTGATTTAATTGTTCTTTTTGATCTAAATAACTTATTAGTTTATTAAACTAAGGTTAGTTAAATATGTATACCTTAATTGTATTCTCCCCAGTAATCCTGAAGGATATATATATACATTCTTCTGTTTACTTGCCTAAATAATAAAAATGTATCATTCTGCGCTGACTTTGCAATTACTTGTAAGCCTGGACCCCATAAATTCTTGGGTGACTGAAACCTAAAACAATTTATTCACAAATATTTTTGCAGGTATCTGATTTAAACTCTCTTAATTGTAATTGAATTGGGAGGGAAGATTGTGTTCTCAGGTTATATCTTAAATTTTCCATATTGTGAGAAAATAGATTTTAATAAAGTCATGCTTTATCTTATTGCGCAAGGATGACCCACAGCATGCAAATATATATGATATTAGAATATTGTCCTTCCATCTTTAAAGGTGCCTGTGACAAGGGCTTTTAATGAGTTCCCCATATTTGGAACATAAGGTAAATAAGGAACGTTTAACAAAATAATATTGGATACTTAGATGCAATGTATGATTTTCCAGAGGTTTTAACTCTCAAGAAACTTTAACATCTATTCTGTAATCATATTAGGAAACTGAAAAAGAAATGCAGAATATGCCTCCAATTACGTGGCATTAGCCAGCCAATGTGGTTTTATTTAACCCAAAGTTCCCACTTTGTTGTGTTGTTCAAGCCTGTGTTGTTCAAGGGGTGTGAAAATGAAAATTGCCTTTGATGCAGATTCTGCTTCTTTTTCTGGTCATTATAATTCTGTTTAAGCTTCTGGCAGTAGGAGAGCCATCTGCAGGCCACATGATGAAGACAAAAGGTAAAATATATTCAGAAAATGTCAGCATATTTATTCTTATCTTACAAATACTATTTCCCTAGAGCATTATTCATTCCAAACTGTAATATTCACTATTGCCTAGGCATGCCCTTGTTTTTTTTTTGTTTCCTACATCTGCTCATGCAATTTGCTTATCTGAAAATGCCTGTTCTATCTCTTCTTCAAGGCTTAATTCAGATCATAACTCTTCCTTAAAGTCTGTATTAATCACTCAAGGAGGAGTACTCCCCCATAAGAACTCTTACAGCAAACTTACACCACTATTATACTTACTGTGTATTATAGGTATGTGTCCAATACTCCTTGATTGTAAGGTGTCCGAAACTAGGAAGTTTTTTCAGTTTGTTTCTTTTTTGATATCCCCACCCCCAAACAAATACTACTTATTACATGTGATGATTAGGTTCATGTGTGAACTTGGCCAGGTGATGGTACCCAGGTATCTAGTCAGGCAAGCACTGGCCTAACTGTTACTGGAAGAACATTTGTGGCTGCTTAATAAACCAGAAGGCTGGTTTATTAAATCATCAGCAAATTGACTGCAGCTGTGACGGATCACATCAACAAAGGGCGTGTCTTCTACAATGAGAGAATACAGTCAGCTAGATTTAATCCAATCAGTTGAAGACTTTCAAGTGAGACAGAAGACCTTCACTTCTTCAGCTAGCCAGCGAAGCGTTTCCTGAGGAGTTCATCAAACACCTTCATTGGAGTTGCCAGTTTGCGGCCTGCCCTACGGAATTTGAACTCATGCATCCCCCACTGTTGCATGAGACACTTATAAAATCTTATATTTAGATCTCTCTTGTTAATTCTGTTTCCCTAGAAAACCCTAATACAACTTGGTACCAGGAGTAGTTCTTGAGAAACAGAATCTTCAGATGGGCTTTTACAATTGGTTTTCTACTCTTGATTAAATTCAGAGGCACTAATGACTTCATTTCCAATAATCAAGATGGCACTGACAGCCCATGGCGTGAGTTGGCAATGAAGATAAGCAAAATACCACCGTTTGATTCTCCTAATCATACGCTTGTATGATGCAAGGATCAGGGTGACAGTGTTTTTGACACCTTAACAGAGTTCTGCCAAGTTAAGAGGTATAATGATGTTGGCTGGTTGCTCTTAGATATGCTGGATAAAGTTATAAGAGAAAGGGATGAGCTAAAGCCTTCAAATTTGAGACTTAAGCACTGTATGACAGATGTAAAGGTTTGTGTGTGTGCCCTGAAAGAAAATCTTATTTCCTATGGCCACAGACTTGAGATTTCTGCAAACCAGACCCTGAGTCTCATTGTGCAAGTAGCAGACTTAAAATGTAAACTAAAATCAACCTCACAGGGTGTCTGCTGTTAAACTCAAGGCACTGACTGGAAAAGAATGGGATCCTGAAACTTGGGATGTGGACATACGGACTGATAATAATGGCAGTGAAGACACTGGAACCTGGATTCTGCCGAGTCTTTGTTAGATACACCTGCAGTGGTCTGTCCTGAGGAAACAGCCCCGCCCCCCCGCCACCTCCAGTCTGCCCTGAGGAGACAGCTACCCAGCCTCTATGCTGTTTTGAGGAAACAGCTTCCCAACCTCCAATCTGCCCTGAAGAGCCTGCCATCCAACCTCCGCCTAAAGACATTAACTCTTCAGTGCCTGTTAAACCTGTAATCGCCTCCCCTGAGGAAGCAGCCCTCACTCCTCTGGAGAGATAAATCTTGTTTCACGAGATGAAACTGCCATGCAATGTCCTGAGGTAAATGGCTTGAGGAAAACTTTGAATTCTTTTCATGACCCACCCCCACCACCAGTCTTTGCTTCAAGACCTATACCTAAAGTACCAACAGGCCCCGAAGGGTGAGGTACAAAGTGTGTCCCATGAGGAAGTACACTATACTCCAAGTGAACTGTATGAGTTTTCCAGTTTACACAAATAGAAGTCAGGAATATGCGTGAAAATGGATATTAAGGGTGTGGGATAATGGTGGAAGGAATATGAGGTTGGGTCGGTATGAATGTATTGAAATGGGCCCACTAAGCAGAGATTCTGCAATGTTGTAGCTCAAGGGGTTAGAGTGTTAATAGTTTGGGAGGTTGGCTGAAATGTGGATCAAAAGGTAGCTGACACTGCCTGAGGCTGAAATGACAACTGCCCTGATAATAATGTAGAGGGGATTCAAAGGCTTAGAAAGATTGGAATGTTAGAGTGAATTTATCATGGAAGACCTACTCACACACTCCTGGAATGTCCAGAGGACATACCTTTTACCAGGATTGTGAGGAATAAATTTCTGAGACTTAACTCCATCATCCCTGAAGAGTCTGTAGTCGCCCTTCTCTGTAGGTCAGATATTGTGGGAACTGCTGTCACTGAGCTGAAATCCTTAAACACAATGGGGATAATCGGGTCCCAAGTTGGCAGAAGCCACGTGGCAGCAGTTAATCTTCAAAGACAAAGTGGTGTGGTTACCCTAATGGAAAACAGGCTCAAGGCAGCAGTGAAAATAATCTGACAGGGACTTGTGGCATTTGTTAGTAGATCATGGAATACCTAGCATAAAATAGATGGGCAGTCTACTAAATTCTTGTTTGAGCTATATAAGCAGAAGAAAGTGAACAAAAGTCTACTTTGAATTACAAAAACAGAGAGTCACGGCCCCTTAATCAATTCCCAGACTTGAGACAGTTTAAAAATCCAGAGCCTGTTGAATGAGGGGAAGGCTGGGTACCCTTTGGGAAGGACCATTACACTGCCGAAAATTTGTACTGTTAATCTTCCTGCCCCCAAAATTTATACTGTTCATCTTCCTGCCTTCCCCAGGGGGACCTACAGCCTTTTACCGGGGTAACTGTACATTGGGGAAAAGGAAATGATCAGATATTTTGTGGATTATTAGACACTGCTTCAGAAGTGACATTAATTCCAGGAGACCCAAAATGTCACTGTTCCAGCAGTCAGTTAGGGCTTATGGAGGTCAGGTGATCGATGGACTTTTAGCTCAGGTCCATCTCATAGTGGGTCCACTGGGTCCCTGGACCCATTGTGTGGTTATTTCCCCAGTTCCAAAATGCATAATTGGAATAGACATACTCAGCAACTGGCAGAATCCTCACATTGGTTCCCTGACTCATGGAGTGAGGGCTATTCTGGGAAAGGCCAAGTGGAAGCCACTAGAACTGCCTCTGCCTAGCAAAATAGTAAACCAGGAGAACTTAAGATGGTGGCTAGGAGAGACAGGGCAAAAAAAAAAACACCTGCATGAAAAATACTAGATAAAAGCCAGAGAGTGACCCAGAACACCAGTTCCAGTGATGCACCAGCTTGACAAGGTCTGCTAAATCCACAGGGACCGTGCACTCAGTGAAACCAGGAGTCTGCATTCTGAAATCAGTGAGTGAACCTGCTGAATGTCCGGCAGCCACGCTGCAGTGTGGGGAAACCATGGGTTGGCATTTGGAAGCGGACTAGTTCTTTTTTTAAAAAAAAACCAAAAGCGGCTGCAGATATGGCAGCGAGAACCACACAGTGAAGCACAGCGGGAACAGGCTGTGCAAATGCCTCGTTGTCTGGTGTGGAAGATAGCCTTTCATGGACTCACTAATGGTCTCGGAGCGAGGAGGGCAGAGGTGAGCCAAAAGGAGGAAAAAACCACGCCCCTCGCAGCCATCTTCCCGGTGGGCTGGGAACGCTCCTGCCCGGCGCTGGAGCCACTGACCAGAGCCACACCAAGGGACCCAGTGTGACGGGAAGTGTTTCCTGCAACACCGCGCACACACCACAATATCAGGCAAGGACAGTGGCCTTTCGTGTGCCCACAGCTGGTTATCCCAGAGCTGGGAAGGTGGAGCTGTGCAAAAAGGGGGAGGTTAACATGCTCCATTCAGCCATCTTGACAGCAGGCTGAGAACGCCCCTGCATGGACCGGTGGCCCAGGGCTTCCCTTGAGGGATGGCATGCACTTGTGACATAGCACAGCTTTCCCCCAACAGAGGCCCTGGAATGGCACGGCTGGGAAGAGGGACCCACTCAGAAATCCCGGGGACCTTACGCTAACACCAAGGACTTGTGGGTCAGCAGCAGAGACAATCTGTGGGGAGACTCAAATGAAGGTTTAGAGTCTTGCAACAGCCTTAAATCTCCAGAAACACGTGGGAGGTTTGATTATTAAAGCTGCCCTGCCCACCTAACTGCTCAGACACACACCCCACATTCAGGGCGGACAGCACCAACAACACACCCAAACTTGGTGCACCAATTGGACCCCACAAGAACCAGACCCCCACATACCACAAAGACAAAGTTGGGGAGAACTGACTTGAGGGGAATAGGTGACTCACAGATGCCATCTGCAGGTTAGTTAGAGAAAGTGTACATCACCAAGCTGTAGATCTGACAAATTAGAGATTAGGGTTTGAATAATCCTTCATATCCTAAAAGAACACTATCAAGTAAAGCAAATGCCAAGAGCCCAAAAAACAAGAGAAAATTTTAAAGCATATGAAAAAACCAAACGATATGGATAACCCAAACCCAAACACCCAAATCAAAAGATCAGAGGAGACACAGTACTTGGAGCAATTAATCAAAGAACTGAAGACAAACAACAAGAGAATGGCAGAGGATATAAAGGACACGAAGAAGAGCATGGCAGAGGATATAAAGGACCTGAAGAAGACCCCAGAAGAGCATAAAGAAGAAATTGCAAGGGTAAATTAAAAAAATAGATGACCTTATGGAAATAAAAGAAACTGTTGACTAAATTTAAAAGATTCTGGATACTCATAGTACAAGACTAGAGGAAGCTGAACAATGACTCAGTGACCTCAAGGACCACAGAATGGAAAATGAAAGAACAAAAGACAGAATGGGGAAAAAATCGAAAACATCGAAACGGATATCAGGGATATGACAGAAGAGGAAGAGAAGGGTAAAGGTCTAAAAAGAGTATTCAAATAAATTGTTGGGGAAAACTTCCCAAACCTTCTACACCATATAAATACACAAAGCATAAATGCTCAGCAAGCTCCAAATAGAATAAATCCAAATAAACCCACTCCAAGACATATTCTGATCAGACTGTCAAATACTGAAGAGAAGGAGCAAGTTCTGAAAGCAGCAAGAGAAAAGCAATTCGCCACATACAAAGGAGACAACATAAGACTAAGTAGTGACTACTCAGCAGCCACCATGGAGGCGAGAAGGCAGTGGTGTGACATATTTAAAATTCTGAGAGAGAAAATTTTCCAACCAAGAATGCTTTATCCAGCAAAACTCTCCTTCAAATTTGAGGGAGAGCTTAAATTTTTCACAGGCAAACAAACGCTGAGAGATTTTGCTAATAGAAGACCTGCCCTACTTGAGATACTAAAGGGAGCCCTACTGACAGAGAAACAAAGAAAGGAGAGAGAGATATAGACAAATTTAACAGACATATATAGAACATTACATCCCAAACCACCAGGATACACATTCTTCTCTAGTGATCATGGAACTTTCTCCAGAATAGACCATATTCTGGGACATAAAACAAGCCTCAATAAATTTAAAAAAATTGAAATTATTCAAATCATTCTCTGACCACAATGGAATACAAATAGAAGTTGATAACCATCACAGACTTAGAAAATTCACAAACACCTGGAGGTTAAAAATGAGGGGGAGATGAAAACATTCCCGGATAATCAAAAGCTGAGGGACTTTATCACCAGTAGATCAGTCCTATAAGAAATGCTAAAGGGAATCGTGCAGGCTGAAAGGAAGGGACATTAAACAATTGACTGAAACCACATAAAGAAATAAAGATTTCCAGTAAAGATTACATGGTAAATATAAATACCAATACTACTATATTTTTGATTAGTAACTCCACTATTTACTTCCTACAGGATCTAAAATACATAAAGTGTAATGATAAATCAGTGGTTTTGGACTCAATGTAAAATATTTAATTTTTGACAAGAATTACATAAAGGTGGGGGAATGGAGGAGTATAAGGACATAATTTATGTGTCCTATTGAAGTTAAGTTGGTATCAAAGAAAACAGGATTTTTATAGACTTAAGATATTAAATTTAAGCCCCATCGCAAACACAAAGAAAGTATCAGAGAATATCATTCAGATGAAAAGTAGAGTATGGGTTACAAGAAGTGGGGGAAGGGGCAATGGGGAGTTAATAAGAAATGAGTGTAGGGTTTCTGTTTGGGGTGAAGGGAAATTTCTAGTAATGGATGGTGGCAAGGTGATGGCATTGCAACATTGTGACTGTGATTAATTCCACTAAATGGAATGCTTGGGAGAGGTTGGAATGGGAAGATTTATGCTGTATATATGTTTCCACAACTGAAAAAAAGACAGTCTAAATAGATAATGACAATTAAATGCCATAGATGATCCTGGGTGAGATCTAAGAATAGAGGAGAAAAGGTTCAAAAGGACACAATTGGGACATAAGAAAAAAATGAAATATAGAATGTAAGCTTTATATCAATGTTAAATTTCTTGAACTTCTTAACTACACTTAATGTGATTACATGAATAAATATTCTTATTCATAGGAAATGTATATGTGAATTATATTATTTGTTCAAGGATGTGTGCAAGTTGCTCTCATATGTTAAGACAGAGCAATAGATGATGGGTGATAGGGAGGGAGAGAGGGAGGGAGGGAAAGAAAGAAATAGTAAAGTGACAAAATATTGAAGTTGGTGGATCAGGGTATCAGTGAGGGGGGTTGGGGTATGCTGGAGTTCTGTGTATGGGGTTTGTATTATTTTTGCAATTGTTACTGTAAGTTTGAATTTATTTCAAAATAAAAAAAATAGTAAACCAGAGGCAATACTGGATTCCTGGAGTGATTGCAGAGATTAATGCCACTCTTAAGGACTTGAAAGATGCAGAGGCAGTGATTCCCACCACATCCCCATTAAACCCTCCTATTTCGCCTGTGCAAAAAACAGATGGGTCTTGGAGGATGACTGGATTATCATGAGCTTAACCAGGTGGTGACTTCAATTGCAGCTGCTTTTCCAGATGTGGTATCATTGCTTGAATAAATCAACATATCCCGTGGTATCTGGTATGCAGCTATTGATCTAGAAAATGCTTTTTTCTCAATAGCTGTTAGTAAGAACCACCAGAAACAGTTTGCATTCAGCTGACAAGGCCAGCAGTATACATTCACTGTGCTACCTCAGGGGTATTTTCAACTCTTCAGCCCTATGTCATAACATTGCAGGGATCTTCATTGTTTCTCCCTCCCACAAGACATCACACTGGTCCACTATATTGATGATATCATGTTGATTAGACCTAGTGAGCAAGAAGTAGCAACTACTCTAAATTTGTTGATCAGGTATTTGTGTGTCAGAGGATGGGAGAAAAATCCAACAAAAATAGACGGGGCTTCCACCTCAGTAAGATTTCTGGGTGTCCAGTGGTGTGGGGCATGTTGAGATATCCCTTCTAAGGTGAAGGATAAGCTGTTGCATCTGGCCCTCCCTGATGACCAAAAAGAGGCACAAGGCTTAGTTGGCCTCTTTGGATTTTGGAGACAACATATTCCTCATTTAGGTGGCTGCTCTGCCCCATTTACCTAGTGACCAGAAAAGCTTCCAGTTTTGATTGGGGACCAGAACAAGATGAAGGTCTGCAACAGGCCCAGGCTGCTATGCAAGCTGCTCTTCCACTTGGACCATATGATCCAGCTGATCTGGTGGTGCTGGAAGTGTCAGTGGCAAATAGAGATGCTGTTTGGAGCCTTTGGCAGGCTTCTATAGGAAAATCACAACACAGGCCCTTAGGATTTTGTAGTAAAACCTTACCATCCTCTCCAGATAACTATTCACCATTTAAGAAACAGCTTTGGCCTGCTATTGGGCCTTAGTAGAGGCAGAATGCTTAACCATGATCCACCAAGTTGCCATGAGAGCTGAGATACCTATCATGAGCTGGGTGTTGCCCGACCTGTCAAGCCATAAAGTTGGGTGTGCACAGCAGCACTCCATCGTAAAATAGAAATGGTATATGTGAGATAGAGCTCAAGCGGGTCCTGAAGGCACAAGTAAGTTACATGAGGAAGTGGCCCAAATGGCCATGGCCCCCACTCCTTCCACCTTACCTTCTTTTTCCCAGCCCACAGCTATGACATCTTGGGAAGTTCCTTACAATCAGTTGACTGAGGAAGAGAAAACTTGGGCCTGGTTTACAGATGGTTCTGCACAATATGCAGGCACTACCCAGAAGTGGACAGCTGCAGCCTCTTTCTGGGATGTCCCTGAAGGACAGTGGTGAGGGAAAATCCTCCCAGTGGGCAAAACTTCAAGCAGTGCACCTGGTTGTTCACTTTACTTGGAAGGAGAACTGGCCAGAGGTGTGTTTGTATACTGATTCATGGGCTGTTGCTAATGGTTTGGCTGGATGGTCAGGGAATTGGAAGGAACATGATTGGAAAATTGGTGACAAGTCTGGGGAAGAGATATATGGATAGACCTTTCTGAGTGGGCAAAAAAAAACATGAAGATATTTGTGTCCCATGTGAATGCTCACCAGAGGGTGACTTCAGCAGATTTTAATAATCAAGTTGATAAGATAACCCATTTCGTGGATACAAGCCTCTTTCCCTAGCCACTCCTGTCATTGCCCAATGGGCTTGTGAACAAAGTGGTCATGGTGGTAGGGATGGAGGTTATGCATGGGCTCAGCAACATGGACTTCCACTCACCAAAGCTGACCTAGCCCCAGCCACTGCTGAGTGCCCAATCTGCCAGCAGCAGAGACCCACACTCAGTCCCCAGTATGGTACCATTCCCTGAGGTGATCAGCCTACCTGGTGGCAGGTTGATTACATTGGACCACTTCCATCATGGAAGGGGCAGCGAATTATTCTTACTGGAATAGACACATACTCTGGATATGGGTTTGCCTTCCCTGCATGAAATGTTTCTGCCAAAACTACCATCCATGAACTTACGGAATGCCTTATCCACCGTCTTGGTATTCCACACAGCATTGCTTCTGACCAAGGAACCCACTTCACAGTAAATGAAGTGAGGGAATGGGCACATGCTCATGGAATTCTCTGGTCTTACAATGTTCCCCATCATCCAGAGGCAGCTGGGTTGATAGAAAAGTGGAATGGCCTGTTGAAGATTCACAATTATGGTGCCAACTAGGTGGCAAAATCTTGCAGGGCTGGGGCAGTGTTCTGCAGGAGGCTTTGTATGCTCTGAATCAGCACCCACTCTATGGTGCTGTTTCTCCCAAAGCCAGGATTCAGAGATCCAGGAATCAAGGGGTGGAAACAGGAGTGGCACCACTCACTGTCACTCCTAGTTATCTACTAGGAAAGTTTTTGCTTCCTGTTCCTGCAAGCTTAAGCTCTGCTGGTTTATAAGTCTTAGTTCCAAAAGGAGGAGTGCTTCCACCAGGAAACACAACAATAATTCCATTGAACTGGAAGTTGAGACTGCCACCTGGCCACTTTGGGCTTCTTATGTCTCTGAATCAACAGGCAAATAAGGGGATTACTGCACTGGCTGGGGTGATTGATCCTGACTATCAAGGGGAAATAGCACTGCAACTACACAATGGAAGTAAAGAAGAGTTTTCCTGGAATATAGGAGATCCCTTAGGATGTCCTTAGGACTACCATGCCCTGTGATTAAAGTCAATGGAAAACTGCAACAACTCAATCCAGGCCTAACTACCAATGACCAAGAAACTTCAGGAATGAAGGTTAGGGTCACCCCACCAGGCAGAGAACCATGGCCAACTGAAGTGCTTGCTGTGGGTAAAAGGAACATGGAATGGGTAGTAGAAGAAGGTAGTGATAAATATGAACTATGACCACATGACCAGTTACAGAAATGAGGACTATGATGGCATGACTATTTCCTCCTTATTTTGTTATGAGTATGTTTGTATTTGTCTGTAAAGCAAATATCTTTGTTTTCTTCTCTATCTTATCCCCTTATCATATGCCATAAACTGTATTGTTCATTTCACAGTATTTAAGTTAAAGGAAATCAATTTTAAGAGTTAATGTCACCCAAGGACTTGCACCCTATTCTGGAGCTATTTAGTGCATTTCCAGTTGTACGCAGGGCAGCAGAGTATTGTTAGGCAAAACATGTCTGTTATTTTTCTCTACTTAGAGATAAAGTATGGTTTAAGGTGATGTGTATAACTGCCAAGTCGACAAGAGTTGGACAGTGATGGTTAGATTCATGTATCAACTTGGCCAGGTGATGGTGCCCAGGTGTCTGGTCAAGCGAGCACTGCCTAACCATTACTGCAAGGACATTTGTGGCTCCTTAATAAACCAGAAGGCTGGTTTATTAGATTAGCAGCCAATTGGCTGCAGTTGTGACTTATTACATCAATGAAGGACATGTTTTCCACAATGAGAGAATTTAATCAGCTGGATTTAATCCAATCAGTTGAAGACTTTTAAGTGAGACAGACAGAAGACCTTCACTTCTTTGGCTAGCCAGTGAAGCATTTCCTGAGGCATTCATTGAACACCTTCATTGGAGTTGCCAGTCTGTTGCCTGCCCTTGGAATTTAGACTCATACATCCCCATAGTTGCACGAGACACTTTTATAAAATCTTATATTTTGATGTCTCTTATTGTTTCTGTTTTCCTAGAGAACTCTAACTAATACAGTACATTTCCTTATAAATAAGTAATCAGTAATGAATGTGGTCATATATACAATATATATTTATTATTGAGTGGATAAAATTAAGAATGGTTAACAAGCATGATTTAGTTTAGCAAAGCAAATGAATAAAAGAATGTGTTGTTTAACATTTTTTATAGCAGAATAATTCTTGTATGCAACATATGGCAGGGTTAATTTGAAGAACTCATAAATTGACAAGAAAAAGGCAAGAGCCAACTGAAAAACTGACAAAATTAAAATACACGAAAGAAAACATACAAATGGCCAATAAAGTGTGAAAAGCATTCAGTCCCATTGGTTATAAAAAACACAAACAAAACTTTGAGATGCTGATTATTGCCTATCATATTAGCAATAATTTAAAACAATGCAATTCTCAGAACTAGCAAAGTTGTGAGGAAATAGGCCCTATCACATTTTTGCTAAATGGAAATGGTATTACATTTTAATGGACAATTTGAAAATATTTATCAAAATCCTTAAAACTAATTATAATCTTCATTTGTTCACTCACATATTGAGTGCTTGCTATCTGTCCAGCATTGTAACAAGACTAAAATCCCTGTTCTGACACTTCATTCTAATGTGGCAGGGATGGGGAGGGAGATTTTCAGATACGAATTTAAATAATTTCTGAATTTTTTTAAAATAGAATTTTTAGAAATAATAAATAAAAAGGATATTTGATATCAGATGTTAGATTTACCTGTTTTCTTATTTAATATTAATGAGTGAAAGATACATGTATCTATATGAGTTGGAGTAGAATCTTGAGTTAAAAAAAATCTTTCCAACCCACTTCCAATCTATCAGCAAGCAAATCCTGGCAGCTTTACTTTCAAAATATGTTCAGAATCCCAACCATTTCTCATCTGTTATTATCCTGGCCAAAGCCACTATTTTTCACTCAAATTATAATGAACTGATTGATTGACTGAAGGTTCATTCTTGTTGCTATTGAACATAGAATGGAAAGGATGCTTTTTTACATGTGGCCTGGAGAGATACTAAAGTAATTGAAATCTTCCCTAAAAGGGAAAGGAAGGGTGATACCTTTCTAAGTCATAGACCAAAGTCTGCTAAAGAGGACAAACAATTGCAAACAAACTCTCCAAATGATGATATCAGTATTATTAATGTGTAATGCCATAGGCATGAAAATCTTGCCTTATTTCATAATTTTAAAAGGTAGCTATGCAAGATGTAGATTAACATTTGTTTAAAATAAAGTATCAATACTTTAAAGTAAAATAAATAAAAATAAAAGAATCCTTATAAGTCAACTTCCTTAGTTCCTTTCATGCCATAATAGCAGAAATACATAAAGCTTTTATTGATTATTTATTATGACAATTACAAACGAAGCCCTATCTATTTTTAGACGGCTGTTAGAACTTTCTTTCAACATGCCAAAATCTGCCTCCCTGCCTCTTCTATTCCCAATTCTGATACCTAGGTCTACAAAGCATATCTTTTTGTTTCTATTCCCAGTCCTCCCAAGTCTTCTAGTAAGTGGCAACTCCTTTCTGGTTGCTTTAACTGTTTCTTGACTCCTCTCTTCCAATCCATTTCCAATCTATCAGCAAGCAAATCCTGACAGCTTTACTTTCAAAATATGTTCAGAATTCCAACCATTTCTCATCTGTTATTATCCTGGCCAAAGCCACCATTTTTCACTCAAATTATTAACACCTAATGGGCTTCTCTACATCTGTTCTCTCCTCTGGCCAAAATCCTCAGTGACTTCTCATTGAGAATAAAAGCTGAAGACGGAGGTAGCCTAAGGGTACATCAACTGATGAATGGAATGGTGAACTGTGGTGTATATATACAATGGAATACTGAGCAGCTACAAGAAGGTATGAAGTTGTGAAGTATGCAAGTAGGTGAATGGACCTTGAGGACAGTATGTAGAGGGAAATAAACCAGAAATGAAAAGACAAACATTGTAACACCTCACCAATATGGACTAATTATAATGCGTAGACTCTGAGAATTGAATCTGAGGGCTTACTGTAAAAGTTTCTATATGCTAAGTTCCTATAGCAGTTACATGTATTCCTGGGCTGTAATGATTATTTCTAGATTCTGAGATCCTGAGCTGTTTGTGTATTACCTGATCAGTCCCTGGAACTTCAGGTATCTCTGTGACACCTGAGACTCAGAGCCAGAGTTCAGCAGCTATGAATGTCAGCATTACCCCATACCACAAATGTTAAAAAAAAAAAAAAAAAAAAAAAAAAAAAAGCTGAAAATGAAATCAGACTTCAATTAGAGATATGAATGAAGTGGCCTTGGTTAGGACTAAGGCAAATCAGACTAAAGGGTAGAGAATGATATAGACTGTGTTTTACAACTTGAATTTCTGTGTGAGACCAAAGGTAGAAATGTTTATTTGGTGGAAAATCTTTATTTTCTGTAGCATGCTATATAATTTAACTTGTATGGTCAGTTTATTCAAACACCATAATTACATGGAACCTTGAATAGGAGTGGTTCTGGTCTATTTGTACAGGTTAGTGTGAAGCCCCTATACATCCCAGAGTAATTCTGGCAGAGAATAAAAAAGTATTTGCAAAGCCTCCCTGATGGACTAGGGGAAAATGTGGAAATATTAAACTTCCCCACCTGGGATATTCTTGCAAGCATTGGGGACTACCAATTTAGTAGGCTGAGCTCTTTATCTTGGGGCTTGCTTTTATGAAGCTTGTTACTGCAGAGGAGATGCTCAGCCTACTTATAATTGTGCCTAAGAGTCAACCCCAGAGAACATCTTTCGTTGCTCAGACGTGACCTCTCTAAGCCACCTTGGCAGGAGGATTCGCTACCCTACCCCCTACGTGTGACATGACTCCCAGGGGTGTAAATTTCCCTGCCAATGTGAGACATGACTTCCAAGGATGAGCATGGACCAGGCATCATGGGATTGAGAAACCCTTCTTGTCCAAAAGGGGGAAGAGAAATGAAACAAAGTTTCAGTCGCTGAGAGATTTCAAATGGAGTCGAGAGATCATTCTGGAGCTTATTCTTATGCATTATATAGATATCCCTTTTTAGGCTTTAGGGTATTAGAATAGCTAGAAGGAAATACCTGAAACTGTTGAACTGTAATCCACTATCCTTGATTCTTGAAGATGATTATTTAATTATATAGCTTATACAGTGACCATGTGACTGTGAAAACCTTGTGGCTCACACTCCCTTTATTCAGTGTATGGACAGATAAGTAGAAAAATGGGGACAAAGTGTAAATGAATAATAGGAGGGGATGGGGGGTTATGGGATGTTTTTGGGTGTTCTTTTTTACTTTTATTTTTATTATTTTTATTTTTTTGGAGTAATGAATGTGTTCAAGGTCTGATTGTGGTAATGGATGCACAACTATATGATGATACTGTGAACAACCGATTGTATGCTGTGGATGACTGTATGGTATGTGAATATATCTCAATGAAATTGCAGTGGGGGGAGAATAAAAGGTGAAGTCTGTACACTGGCCTACAAGGACCTATGTGATCTGCAGTGCCCACCTCTCCCACACCCTGCTACCCACATAGATGTTCATTTGTGCTGTTTGTTATGCTAACACTGTTTGCTCCCATCCCACGGCTTTTGTATTCACTTTTCCTTCTACCTGGAAACTTATCCCAGATACTCCTGTCTCACTTCCTTCAGTCTCTGTTCAAACAGGACTTCATCAAAGAAGTGTTCCCCTGAACTCCCTCTAGAATGACACCTCCTCTCCATCTTCTGCTCTTCTTCCCCTGCTTTACTTTTCTCCATTGTTTATTGTACACATTTTTATGTCTATTTCTCCATGAATACTGTATACAGTATATATTTGTGTTCTCCTCTGTTCTGGTTTGCTAGAGCTGCCACTACACAAAATACCAGAAATGGATTGGCTTTTATAAAGGGGATTTATTAGATTACAAACTTACAGTTCTGTGGCCATAAAAGTGTTCAAACTAAGGTATCAACAAGAGGATGCCTTCACTGAGGAAAGGCTAATGGTGTCTGGAACATCTCTATTATATTAGCTGGGAAGACACGTGGCTGGCATCTGCTGATCCTTTGCTCGCAGGTTGTATTTCAAAATGGCTTTCCCCAAAATGTCTCTGGGGTTTTTCTCTTTTAGATTCTTCAGTTCCTCTGTATCTAAATGTCTGGGGGTCCTCTCTTAGCTTCTCTTTCTCAGCTCCTGGGCATTCTTGCTTGTTCTCCCAGGGCATTTCTCTCTAAGCATCTGGGGGTCCTCTCTTACATTCTCCAGAGCAAACTCTGGGCATGCATCTCCAAATGTCTCCAAGCATCTGGGTCTGTGCTGGCTCCTGAGTTCTCAAGTACTCAAGTGAACCAATGAAGACCCACCCTGAATGGGCAAGGTCCCTGCCTCCACGGAAATAACCCAATCAAAGGTTTCACGCACAGTTGGGTGAGTCATATCTTCATGGGAATAATCAAAATGTTCCACCCAACAAGACTGGGTTAAAAGATCATGGCTCGGAGGAGGCGGGGCAAGATGGCAGACTGGTGAGCTGTAAGTTTTAGTTACTCCTCCAGGAAAGTAGGTAAAAAGCCAGGAACTGCGTGGACTGGACACCACAGAGCAATCTGTCTTTGGGCATACTTCATACAACACTCATGAAAACATGGAACTGCTGAGATCAGCGATATCTGTAAGTTTTTGCGGCCAGGGGACCCGCGCCCCTCCCTGCCAGGCTCAGTCCCGGGGGAGGAGGGGCTGTCAGCTCCGGGAAGGAGAAGGGAGAACTGCAGTGGCTGCTTTTATCGGAAACTCATTCTACTGATTCAAACTCCAACCATAGATAGACTGAGACCAGACACCAGAGACTCTGAGAGCAGCCAGCCCAGCAGAGAGGAGACAGGCATAGAAAAAAAACAACACGAAAAACTCCAAAATAAAAGCAGAGGATTTTTGGAGTTCTGGTGAACACAGAAAGGGGAAGGGCGGAGCTCAGGCCTTGAGGCGCATATGCAAATCCCGAAGCAAAGCTGATCTCTCTGCCCTGTGGACCTTTCCTTAATGGCCCTGGTTGCTTTGTCTATTAGCATTTCAATAACCCATTAGATCTCTGAGGAGGGCCGTTTTTTTTTTTTTTTTTTTTTTTTTTTAAATCCTTTTTTTCTTTTTCTAAAACAATTACTCTAAGAAGCCCAATACAGAAAGCGTCAAAGAATTGCAATTTGGGCATGTCAAGTCAAGAGCAGAACTAAGAGAGCTCTGAGACAAAAGGCAATAATCCAGTGGCTGAGAAAATTCACTAAACAACACAACTTCCCAAGAAAAGGGGGGTGTCCGCTCACAGCCATCATCCTGGTGGACAGGAAACACTCCTGCCCATCGCCAGCCCCATAGCCCAGAGCTGCCCCAGACAACCCAGTGCTTCAAATAACAGGCACACACCACAAAACTGGGTGTGGACATTAGCCTTCCCTGCAACCTCAGCTGAATGTCCCAGAGCTGGGAAGGTGGAGCAGTGTGAATTAACAAAGCCCCATTCAGCCATCATTTGAGCAGACTGGGAGCCTCCCTACACAGCCCAGCAGCCCAGAACTGCCCTGGGGGGACGGCACTCACCTGTGACATAGCACAGTCATCCCTCAACAGAGGACCCGGGGTGCACAGCCTGGAAGAGGGGCCCACTTGCAAGTCTCAGGAGCCATACGCCAATATCAAAGACTTGTGGGTCAGTGGCAGAGACAAACTGTGGCACGACTGAACTGAAGGATTAGACTATTGCAGCAGCTTTAAAACTCTAGGATCATCAGGGAGATTTGATTGTTAGGGCCACCCCCCCTCCCCGACTGCCCAGAAACACGCCCCACATACAGGGCAGGCAACACCAACTACACACGCAAGCTTGGTACACCAATTGGGCCCCACAAGACTCACTCCCCCACTCACCAAAAAGGCTAAGCAGGGGAGAACTGGCTTGTGGAGAACAGGTGGCTCGTGGACGCCACCTGCTGGTTAGTTAGAGAAAGTGTACTCCACGAAGCTGTAGATCTGATAAATTAGAGATCAGGACTTCAATAGGTCTACAAACCCTAAAAGAACCCTATCAAGTTCAGCAAATGCCACGAGGCCAAAAACAACAGAAAATTATAAAGCATATGAAAAAACCAGACGATATGGATAACCCAAGCCCAAGCACCCAAATCAAAAGACCAGAAGAGACACAGCACCTACAGCAGCTACTCAAAGAACTAAAGATGAACAATGAGACCATAGTACGGGATATGAAGGAAATCAAGAAGACCCTAGAAGAGCATAAAGAAGACATTGCAAGACTAAATAAAAAAATGGATGACCTTATGGAAATTAAAGAAACTGTTGACCAAATTAAAAAGATTCTGGACACTCATAGTACAAGACTAGAGGAAGTTGAACAACGAATCAGTGACCTGGAAGATGACAGAATGGAAAATGAAAGCATAAAAGAAAGAATGGGGAAAAAAATTGAAAAACTCGAAATGGACCTCAGGGATATGATAGATAATATGAAACGTCCGAATATAAGACTCATTGGTGTCCCAGAAGGGGAAGAAAAGGGTAAAGGTCTAGGAAGAGTATTCAAAGAAATTGTTGGGGAAAACTTCCCAAATCTTCTAAACAACATAAATACACAAATCATAAATGCTCAGCGAACTCCAAATAGAATAAATCCAAAAAAACCCACTCCGAGACATATACTGATCACACTGTCAAACATAGAAGAGAAGGAGCAAGTTCTGAAAGCAGCAAGAGAAAAGCAATTCACCACATACAAAGGAAACAGCATAAGACTAAGTAGTGACTACTCAGCAGCCACCATGGAGGCAAGAAGGCAGTGGCACGATATATTTAAAATTCTGAGTGAGAGGAATTTCCAGCCAAGAATACTTTATCCAGCAAAGCTCTCCTTCAAATTTGAGGGAGAGCTTAAATTTTTCACAGACAAACAAATGCTGAGAGAATTTGCTAACAAGAGACCTGCCCTACTGGAGATACTAAAGGGAGCCCTACAGACAGAGAAACAAAGACAGGACAGAGAGACTTGGAGAAAGGTTCAGTACTAAAGAGATTCGGTATGGGTACAATAAAGGATATTAATAGAGAGAGGGAAAAATATGGCAAACATAAACCAAAGGATAAGATGGCCGATTCAAGAAATGCCTTCACGGTTTTAACGTTGAATGTAAATGGATTAAACTCCCCAATTAAAAGATATAGATTCGCAGAATGGATCAAAAAAAAATGAACCATCAATATGTTGCATACAAGAGACTCATCTTAGACACAGGGACACAAAGAAACTGAAAGTGAAAGGATGGAAAAAAATATTTCATGCAAGCTATAGCCAAAAGAAAGCAGGTGTAGCAATATTAATCTCAGATAAAATAGACTTCAAATGCAGGGATGTTTTGAGAGACAAAGAAGGCCACTACATACTAATAAAAGGGGCAATTCAGCAAGAAGAAATAACAATCGTAAATGTCTATGCACCCAATCAAGGTGCCACAAAATACATGAGAGAAACACTGGCAAAACTAAAGGAAGCAATTGATGTTTCCACAATAATTGTGGGAGACTTCAACACATCACTCTCTCCTATAGATAGATCAACCAGACAGAAGACCAATAAGGAAATTGAAAACCTAAACAATCTGATAAATGAATTAGATTTAACAGACATCTACAGGACATTACATCCCAAATCACCAGGATACACATACTTTTCTAGTGCTCACGGAACTTTCTCCAGAATAGATCATATGCTGGGACATAAAACAAGCCTCAATAAATTTAAAAAGATTGAAATTATTCAAAGCACATTCTCTGACCACAATGGAATACAATTAGAAGTCAATAACCATCAGAGACTTAGAAAATTCACAAATACCTGGAGGTTAAACAACACACTCCTAAACAATCAGTGGGTTAAAGAAGAAATAGCAAGAGAAATTGCTAAATATATAGAGACGAATGAAAATGAGAACACAACATACCAAAACCTATGGGATGCAGCAAAAGCAGTGCTAAGGGGGAAATTTATAGCACTAAATGCATATATTAAAAAGGAAGAAAGAGCCAAAATCAAAGAACTAATGGATCAATTGAAGAAGCTAGAAAATGAACAGCAAA
This sequence comes from Choloepus didactylus, assembly GCF_015220235.1. NCBI lineage: Eukaryota > Metazoa > Chordata > Mammalia > Pilosa > Megalonychidae > Choloepus > Choloepus didactylus. The sequence goes on along the minus strand of NC_051319.1, from coordinate 56,103,376 downwards.
CCAATCCTAAACCAAGTAGAAGAAAAGAAATAACAAGGATTAAAGCAGAAATAAATGACATAGAGAACAAAAAAACAATAGAGAGGATAAATATCACCAAAAGTTGGTTCTTTGAGAAGATCAACAAGATTGACAAGCCCCTAGCTAGAGTGACAAAATCAAAAAGAGAGAAGACCCATATAAACAAAATAATGAATGAAAAAGGTGACATAACTGCAGATCCTGAAGAAATTAAAAAAATTATAAGAGGATATTATGAACAACTGTATGGCAACAAACTGGATAATGTAGAAGAAATGGACAATTTCCTGGAAACATATGAACAACCTAGACTGACCAGAGAAGAAATAGAAGACCTCAACCAACCCATCACAAGCAAAGAGATCCAATCAGTCATCAAAAATCTTCCCACAAATAAATGCCCAGGGCCAGATGGCTTCACAGGGGAATTCTACCAAACTTTCCAGAAAGAACTGACACCAATCTTACTCAAACTCTTTCAAAACATTGAAAAAAATGGAACACTACCTAACTCATTTTATGAAGCTAACATCAATCTAATACCAAAACCAGGCAAAGATGCTACAAAAAAGGAAAACTACCGGCCAATCTCCCTAATGAATATAGATGCAAAAATCCTCAACAAAATACTTGCAAATCGAATCCAAAGACACATTAAAAAAATCATACACCATGACCAAGTGGGGTTCATTCCAGGCATGCAAGGATGGTTCAACATCAGAAAAACAATCAATGTATTACAACACATTAAAAACTCGAAAGGGAAAAATCAATTGATCATCTCAATAGATGCTGAAAAAGCATTTGACAAATCCAACATCCCTTTTTGATAAAAACACTTCAAAAGGTAGGAATTGAAGGAAACTTCCTCAACATGATAAAGAGCATATATGAAAAACCCACAGCCAGCATAGTACTCAATGGTGAGAGACTGAAAGCCTTCCCTCTAAGATCAGGAACAAGACAAGGATGCCCGCTGTCACCACTGTTATTCAACATTGTGCTGGAAGTGCTAGCCAGGGCAATCCGGCAAGACAAAGAAATAAAAGGCATCCAAATTGGAAAAGAAGAAGTAAAACTGTCATTGTTTGCAGATGATATGATCTTATATCTAGAAAACCCTGAGAAATCAACGATACACCTACTAGAGCTAATCAACAAATTTAGCAAAGTAGCGGGATACAAGATTAATGCACATAAGTCAGTAATGTTTCTATATGCTAGAAATGAACAAACTGAAGAGACACTCAAGAAAAAGATACCATTTTCAATAGCAACTAAAAAAATCAAGTACCTAGGAATCAACTTAACCAAAGATGTAAAAGACCTATACAAAGAAAACTACATAACTCTACTAAAAGAAATAGAAGGGGACCTTAAAAGATGGAAAAATATTCCATGTTCATGGATAGGAAGGCTAAATGTCATTAAGATGTCAATTCTACCCAAACTCATCTACAGATTCAATGCAATCCCAATCAAAATTCCAACAACCTACTTTGCAGACTTGGAAAAGCTAGTTATCAAATTTATTTGGAAAGGGAAGATGCCTCGAATTGCTAAAGACACTCTAAAAAAGAAAAACCAAGTGGGAGGACTTACACTCCCTGACTTTAAAGCTTATTATAAAGCCACAGTTGCCAAAACAGCATGGTACTGGCACAAAGATAGACATATAGATCAATGAAATCAAATTGAGAATTCAGAGATAGACCCTCAGATCTATGGCTGACTGATCTTTGATAAGGCCCCCAAAGTCACCGAACTGAGCCATAATGGTCTTTTCAACAAATGGGGCTGGGAGAGTTGGATATCCATATCCAAAAGAATGAAAGAGGACCTCTACCTCACCCCCTACACAAAAATTAACTCAAAATGGACCAAAGATCTCAATATAAAAGAAAGTACCATAAAACTCCTAGAAGATAATGTAGGAAAACATCTTCAAGACCTTGTATTAGGAGGCCACTTCCTAGACTTTACACCCAAAGCACAAGCAACAAAAGAGAAAATAGATAAATGGGAACTCCTCAAGCTTAGAAGTTTCTGCACCTCAAAGGAATTTCTCAAAAAGGTAAAGAGGCAGCCAACTCAATGGGAAAAAATTTTTGGAAACCATGTATCTGACAAAAGACTGATATCTTGCATATACAAAGAAATCCTACAACTCAATGACAATAGTACAGACAGCCCAATTATAAAATGGGCAAAAGATATGAAAAGACAGTTCTCTGAAGAGGAAATACAAATGGCCAAGAAACACATGAAAAAATGTTCAGCTTCACTAGCTATTAGAGAGATGCAAATTAAGACCACAATGAGATACCATCTAACACCGGTTAGAATGGCTGCCATTAAACAAACAGGAAACTACAAATGCTGGAGGGGATGTGGAGAAATTGGAACTCTTATTCATTGTTGGTGGGACTGTATAATGGTTCAGCCACTCTGGAAGTCAGTCTGGCAGTTCCTTAGAAAACTAGATATAGAGCTACCATTCGATCCAGCGATTGCACTTCTCGGTATATACCCGGAAGATCGGAAAGCAGTGACACGAACAGATATCTGCACGCCAATGTTCATAGCAGCATTATTCACAATTGCCAAGAGATGGAAACAACCCAAATGTCCTTCAACAGATGAGTGGATAAATAAAATGTGGTATATACACACGATGGAATACTACGCGGCAGTAAGAAGGAACGATCTCGTGAAACATATGACAACATGGATGAACCTTGAAGACATAATGCTGAGCGAAATAAGCCAGGCACAAAAAGAGAAATATTATATGCTACCACTAATGAGAACTTTGAAAAATGTAAAACAAATGGTTTATAATGTAGAATGTAGGGGAACTAGCAGTAGAGAGCAATTAAGGAAGGGGGAACAATAATCCAAGAAGAACAGATAAGCTATTTAACGTTCTGGGGATGCCCAGAAATGACTATGGTCTGTTAATTTCTGATGGATGTAGTAGGAACAAGTTCACTGAAATGTTGCTATATTATGTAACTTTCTTGGGGTAAAGTAGGAACATGTTGGAAGTTAAGCAGTTATCTTAGGTTAGTTGTCTTTTTCTTACTCCCTTGTTATGGTCTCTTTGAAATGTTCTTTTATTGTATGTTTGTTTTCTTTTTAACTTTTTTTTTCATACAGTTGATTTAAAAAAGAAGGGAAAGTTAAAAAAAAAAAAAAAGAAAAAAGACAAACAATGAAAAAAAAAAAAGATGTAGTGCCCCCTTGAGGAGCCTGTGGAGAATGCAGGGGTATTCGCCTACCCCACCTCCATGGTTGCTAACATGACCACAGACATAGGGGACTGGTGGTTTGATGGGTTGAGCCCTCTACCATAAGTTTTACCCTTGGGAAGACGGTTGCTGCAAAGGAGAGGCTAGGCCTCACTGTATTTGTGCCTAAGAGTCTCCTCCTGAATGCCTCTTTGTTGCTCAGATGTGGCCCTCTCTCTCTGGCTAAGCCAACTTGAAAGGTGAAATCACTGCCCTCCCCCCTACGTGGGATCAGACACTCAGGGAAGTGAATCTCCCTGGCAACGTGGAATATAACTCCCGGGGAGGAATGTAGACCCGGCATCGTGGGATGGAGAACATCTTCTTGACCAAAAGGGGGATGTGAAAGGAAATGAAATAAGCTTCAGTGGCAGAGAGATTCCAAAACGAGCCGAGAGATCACTCTGGTGGGCACTCTTACGCACACTTTAGACAACCTTTTTTAGGTTCTAAAGAATTGGGGTAGCTGGTGGTGGATACCTGAAACTATTAAACTACAACCCAGAACCCATGAATCTCGAAGACAGTTGTATAAAAATGTAGCTTATGAGGGGTGACAATGGGATTGGGAAAGCCATAAGGACCACACTCCCCTTTGTCTAGTTTATGGATGGATGTGTAGAAAAGTAGGGGAAGGAAACAAACAGACAAAGGTACCTGTGGAAAGCCGCCTCCCGAATCGGGCCTAGCGTATGCGCTGCAGCCTGCTCTAGAGTTACCCCCGCCCATCGAGTGAGCCAAGATGGCGCCTGCATCCTGTTTCCGCATAGTGACGCATGTATCCGCCACCCGCTCCTACCAATCGAAATCCTGTATACGCGATACTAGCCTAGAAGCTTATTGGTTGTTAATTGTGTATAAAAGGTCTTACCCGGACGGGGTAGGGTGAGACAGCCCACAAGGAGCCGTGCCTGACGGCCACATCGAGGCTGCTCTCCCACGAGGCGCCGTGCCCCGTGTGGGAACCAGTAACACAGAATGTTCATCTAGCTGTAGTAAAGGGCTTGCTTTCACAACTGCCGTGTGGTTCGAGTCGTGATTCATGACCAGGTTAGTTCGCGCAGTCTGCATCTCTCTCTCTCCTTCCCTGTTTCCCCTCACCGGCCGGGAACCGGGGACCGAGCGGGGCAGCGCCGGACAAGTGGTGGCCCGTACGGGGAAGCTCCTCCTCCTGCCTCGCTCTCGACGGTCCCTCTGTGAGGAGAGCAGCGCTGCGCGTCGAGCTTACGGCGGACTTCCCGCGCCTGATCAACGCGAGAAGGTGAGTGCGTCTTATTACATGATAGTTAGGGCCCGTGGGTTTTCAGGTGACCCCGGGGGACTCGGAAGAGCTCTCCGAGTGACTGAAGTATAGTGCCGACTGCAATCATGGGGCAGTCCGGAAGTTCACCTCTCTTAGCTCCCTTAAAGAACCTTTTGAAACAACGGGGTATCTCGGTCAGGAAAAGCTCCCTTCAGCGTTTTCTTGATGATGTTGATACTTTTGCCCCTTGGTTTGCCTGCACCGGCAGCCTTAGCCTACCCTCTTGGATGAAGCTCGGTCGCGACATAGACCGAGCGCGCCAGACGGGCGTGTGTATGGACCCGATTCTAGTACCCATATGGGAGACCGTCCGTGCGGTCCTTGAACTAGAATCGGCTACCGGCCTAAGCCCGTCCTCTGTCTTGCAAGAAGCACGGTGCGCGCTCCAAGAAACCCAGTCAGTTTCGTCAGCGGACGGCTCCTGTAAGGGCAAACCGCCGGAGTCCAGTGACTCTGACTCAGAGTCAGATAGCGATACTGACGAGAAGGCGGAAGCATCCCCGCTAATTGAGTGGGAGGAGCCTCCCGCCACACCCGTGCGGCCTTCCGCCCCGCCAATGTCTACCGCTGCACCCCCAGGGACACCCCAGCTCCCAACTGACGCCTTGGGCGGTCCCACCAAAGGACCTTGCCGAGAGCTCCCTCTAGTGGCCATGCCCAGTAAATGTAATTATCCTTTGCTGCCAGACCCGGAAACCCCGATGGGTCGGTCAGGGGAGGGGCAACCTTTGCCGTACCCCCCGCCCGAGTATACAGGCCCTCAGGACCCTTTGCCATTAGGTAGTGGTGGGAGACATTTCTGGAGATGGAACCCTTTCACAACATTTAGACCTTTTGGCATGCTGGGTGGCTACCAGCCACTTGAGCCGCAGCCAGTCTCAGAAATGTACCCGGTTATTATCAATCCCCAAGGTGGCAATCGGCACGAATCATATGATTACAAACTATTGAGGGAATTGAGGCAGGCCGTCCATCAGTATGGCCCCAATGCCCCTTATACCTTGAACATGATCGAGAACCTCTCTGCTCTAAATCATACACCCGCAGATATTTTTCAGCTAGCCCGTGCTTGCTTGCCGTCAGGCCGATTCATAGATTGGAAAGCATGGTTTGAGGAGTTAGCTGAAGAGCAGGCCGCAAGGAATGCGGCGGGGAGACGTGGCGGGTGGAATGCTGACATGCTGTTGGGGAGAGGCGCCCATGCCCAGAACCAAACGGGTTTCCCACAAGAGGTCTATGCCCAGATCTTCCGCTGTTTTGTGGGTGCCTGGAAAAAGCTAACAGGTGAGGGAGAGGCTCAGGCCTCACTCAGCAATATACACCAAGGCCCCACAGAACCATTTGCGGATTTTGTAGCCAGGATGCAAACCGCAGCTGAGAGAATCTTCTCAGATCCAGGAGTAGCAGAGACTGTGGTTAAGCAAATGATTTTTGAGCAGTGCAACAAGGAGTGCAAAGTTATCCTGGCACAAAACAGAGCAAAAAATTTGACAGAGTGGGTCAGGCTCTGTAGAGATGCTGGCAGCCCTTTAACTAATGCAGGTCTAGCTGCCATGCTAGCCAGCTCCCTACAGGTGGCTACAAAAAGCCCGAGAACCTTAGGGGCAAAGTCTAACGGGTGCTATGGCTGTGGCCAATCAGGGCACTTTAAGAGAGATTGTCCCAATAGACGTCAACCCCCTGCCACTCAACGGTTTGGCGAACCAGGTGCAGCAACCAGGCCGTGTGGCCGTTGCCACAAAGGCCCCCACCGCGCAGAAGACTGTAAATCGGTTTTCGATGCGCAGGGTAGACGCCTCTCTGGCTGCCCCGAGCAGATTCCAAAAAACGGGAAGAGGGGGTCCGCCCTTTCGACGGACCCCCTTGCATGCCATTCGACAACACAGGATCCGATCAAATTCGTGCGTCCCCCGGCTCAGCAGGACTGGACCTCTGTGCCACCTCCAGACTCGTACTAACCCCCTCCATGGGTGTCCAGTTAGTAGGGACCTCCTTCAAGGGGCCCTTACCGGCTGGTACTGTAGGGCTCATATTGGGAAGAGCATCCACGGCCCTGAAAGGATTAACAGTTATACCAGGACTTGTAGATTCAGATTTCACAGGCCGTGCCCAAGTTATGGTTCAATCTCAGCGGGGCACCTTAGTCATTGCAGAAGGTGATAAGCTGGCGCAGCTCCTGCTCTTACCCAGCTTACATGCAGTCTTTCCAAGCAGAATCAGACAGAGAGGGGAAAAAGGGTTCGGATCCAGTGGAGCGATTTTTGAGGGACTCCATATGTCCCTGGAGTCTCGACCTATGCTAACCATTAAGGTGCAAGGCAGATCTTTCTTGGGCCTGCTCGATACAGGGGCCGATCGGTCTATCATAAGACAACAAGAATGGCCCCCCACCTGGCCAACGAGCAGGGCGGAAGAGCCCATTAGAGGAATAGGCCAAATTTCAGCGCCCATGCTCAGTGCAGCTGCCCTTCATTGGGCCGATGAAGAAGGACACCAAGGCAGTTTCCAGCCTTATGTATTAGCCCTGCCTGTGTCTTTGTGGGGAAGAGACATTCTGACCCAAATGGACGTTACTTTAATTAGCGGCTACTCCCCAACCTCTAAGCGACTGCTAAAAGAAATGGGGTATACCCCCGGCAAGGGTTTAGGAGCTTCACTGCACGGACGTGCGGAGCCTATACAAGCTGCCCCCAAGTCTGACAGACGAGGCTTGGGTTTTTCATAGGGGCCACTGAGGAGAGATTCCCACCCACACCTATAAAACTAAAATGGAAAACCGAGGCTCCGGTGTGGGTGCCTCAGTGGCCCTTGCCACAGGAAAAACTTGCAGCGTTGCACGCCCTAGTATCAGAACAACTAGAAAAGGGCCATATCGCCCCTTCCACGTCACCGTGGAACACCCCTATATTCGTAATAAAAAAGAAATCTGGTAAATGGAGACTGCTACATGATCTAAGAGCTATTAACGATTGCATGGAGCCTTTAGGGCCCGTTCAGATGGGACTGCCCCTCCTCTCGGCATTACCGGAGCACTGGTCGATTTTCATCATAGATCTGAAAGATTGCTTCTTTTCTATTCCGCTCCACCCTGAAGACACCCCTAAGTTTGCCTTTACTGTGCCCTCTAGTAATCAAGAGGAGCCCTGTCAACGCTTTGAATGGACAGTCCTGCCCCAAGGCATGGCTAATAGTCCTACCATGTGCCAGCTGTATGTCGCTGCGAAGCTAGCTAGCACTCGGCAGCAGTTCCCTCAAGTGAAAATCATCCATTATATGGATGACATTCTCTTAGCCCATAGAGCGCACAGATCTCTCAAAGACTTGCTTAAAAAACAGAAAGAGGGTATAGGCCACGGCCTGTCCCCAAAAGCTCGACTGTCTGTAGCCTTGCTCACATATAATTTTTTAAACGAAAATTCACAAGGAATGACACCTGCCCTGCAACACACCACCCCGAGTCCTCCGCATAGAGGTCTAGTCCGTTGGAAGGATGTCCTGTCGGGGCAGTGGAAAGGCCCTGACCCGGTGCTCAACTGGGCCAGAGGCTCTGTTTGTGTTTTTCCCCAGGAACCAGGACGTCAACCAGTGTGGGTTCCGGAAAGACTGGTGAGAACCGTGACATCACCTGAAGAAGCCAAGGAACAGCTGTCAGAAACGCCAACGAATATACAACCTGAACCATTAGACCAAGCCTCCGACCCTGCTGATGATGGCGACGACCGACAAGACGATAATAGTAGGACTGACCACCCCGCGGTTGCCCAAAAAGAGGATCGGTAACTCTGTTCTTTGCTCTCCTATAGCAATCCTTCTAATCTGCCTTTTTCTTTTTAGTGGAACTATATTTCCTCCACAAGCTTCAACGAGTCCTTCCCCCTCACCAATGACACACTGATCCTCTCTTTTGCTAACCTCTCTGTCAAGGTTGTCAACACCACAGTTGCGGCGAATGCTACTTGTGAAACTGGTAATGGCGAGTTAAGTAAGGGAGTCTTGCTTGAATTTCTTAACGTTACAGGGAAGAGCCGCCAGTCTTGTGAAGGGATCTTGAGTAAAAAGGAGACTCAAAGGTGCCTTTTCCTTCCAGGGCTTGCTCCTACAGTCTGCAACCGCCCCGCTATCCTAGTGTATCGCCCAAGTTATGTCTGGCTCCCCGTCAAGGCAACCGACTGGGTTGGCCCTGTTTCTCAAGTTGTTTCACTTAACAATATCCCCTTCTCTAAGTCTAGGCGTCCAAGAGGCATAAAAGAATGGCTATCGAATGCTGCCAGTGTAGCTTCCTCTTTGTTTGTCCCAACGATCGGGCAGGCTGTGCTACAAGCATGGACAGATCGGCAGCTCGCCATAACGATGGAAACGGTAAATGGCTTGGTCAACCTTACCCGAGACGTGCTACGCCGCCACAATCAGATGCTGAACTTAAATTTCCAGGCCATTCAGAAACTCCAAGCGGAGATAGATGAACTTGGACTGGAAATAGATGGACTCTGGAGAGTGCTTCAGCAAACATGTGACACCCGGTGGCTTACGGTTAAACTCTGTGTCACTCCTGTCAGGGCCAACGTGACCGGAAGCATTTCCAGAGTCTCTGATTGGCTGAAAAGGTCATATTTTCCTGAATTTGTTAATCTCTCCCAACAGGTGGAATCTAGTTTAGACACAATTGGGGGGATCAAGTTAAAACCCGTTAAAGTCGATCTCTCCGGGTTAGGCGAGGTTCTACAGAAACTATTGCACAGTGTTTCTTCCTGGTTCTCTTGGCCCAATTTAACTAATTGGATCCTCATTGCAGTGGGATTATTGGTGGGATTAGTCGTTGTTAAATGTTTGCTAGAACGCCTGTTTCAAGCGCAGCAGCAATTGCGTGTTACCACTATGATGGCTATGACTCCCACCTCTGTTACCCCCGATAGTGACCGATTTATTAACCATACCCCTTCCTGGTCGCCTCAGGTGGGGCGCTTTGGAGCAAAATTTGTAGCGAATCGCATGGCTGTTTCTCGGGTGTAAAAGGCGACACCAGTAGTCATAATTTTGTCTCAGGTGGGTCTCTAGGGCAGAGTCCTAGTTGTGGCCAGACTGGACCCTAGCCATTGCACAGAGACACCTAGTGACACCCCCGACTCTGGTTACTGCTGTTCCTGCCCCCGTCGTTGTTCCCCAGTTGCCAGGCAAAGCACTGCAGGGAGAGTCACGTTGCTTCCAGCTTACGGACTCTCCGGTCTCCATATGACGTGAGCATTCTGGTTGGTGCTAGAGGCTCCGCCGCTGGATGGCTGAGGCCTAGTCCAGACTCCCCAAAGCACCAAAGAGGTTGTGAACCATTTGGGTTCACGGGAGCACGCTCATCACTGGAGACACTGGGTCAAAAATAAATAAGAAAGGGGGAGATGTGGAAAGCCGCCTCCCGAATCGGGCCTAGCGTATGCGCTGCAGCCTGCTCTAGAGTTACCCCCGCCCATCGAGTGAGCCAAGATGGCGCCTGCATCCTGTTTCCGCATAGTGACGCATGTATCCGCCACCCGCTCCTACCAATCGAAATCCTGTATACGCGATACTAGCCTAGAAGCTTATTGGTTGTTAATTGTGTATAAAAGGTCTTACCCGGACGGGGTAGGGTGAGACAGCCCACAAGGAGCCGTGCCTGACGGCCACATCGAGGCTGCTCTCCCACGAGGCGCCGTGCCCCGTGTGGGAACCAGTAACACAGAATGTTCATCTAGCTGTAGTAAAGGGCTTGCTTTCACAACTGCCGTGTGGTTCGAGTCGTGATTCATGACCAGGTTAGTTCGCGCAGTCTGCATCTCTCTCTCTCCTTCCCTGTTTCCCCTCGCCGGCCGGGAACCGGGGACCGAGCGGGGCAGCGCCGGACAGGTACCCAGTGTTCTTTTTTACTTCAATTGCTCTTTTTCACTCTAATTATTATTCTTGTTATTTTTGTGTGTGTGCTAATGAAGGTGTCAGGGATTGATTTAGGTGATGAATGTACAACTATGTAATGGTACTGTAAACAATCGAAAGTACAATTTGTTTTGTATGACTGCGTGGTATGTGAATATATCTCAATAAAATGATGATTAAAAAAAAAAAAAGATCATGGCTCAAGGGTAGGGCAAGATGGCAGAGTGGTGAGGTGTGGAATTTAGTCACCCCTTTAGGGCAGCTGGTAATTAGCTAGGAACTCTATGAAACAGTGTTTTTGGGGTCTCCAGTGACCAATCACGCACCATACACTAGTCTGGAACAAGTGGAAAGACTGAGATCACAGCAAAACCTTTAAGTTTCCACAGCCAGGGGTCTGGCATCCCTCCCTGCCTAGACCCCATGGACTGTCTTACAGCTGGCTCCCTGAAGGAAAAAAATCAATCAGCTGGGAGCAAGAAGAGGGACTCAACGCAGCCTCAACTGCAAAATTAATTAACAAATTAATTAATTAACTTCTGGACTTGGGGGTGTTTGGGGTGCTAGAGAAGGTTGGGCTCTGGGAAGGGGTGGGGCACATAGAGGTGAGCACCCATTCCATGGCTCCTAAAAGGGTTGATTTGTTTTTTTCTTTGTTTTCTACATTTTGCCCCTTTTCTTTTCTTGCTCTCTGGCTCCTTTTTACACTTTAATACTGGCAAGAGCAGAATTAAAGCTGTTGGAGAGTAACTATCCAGATAATACCTAAAGCATATATCTTTAAATACTGTATACAGACACTGACAAATCTTGAGGGCTGTAGAAAGGCCTTAAAAAGGGATTTCTGGGGCAAGATGGTGGCATAGAGAGGAGTGGAAGCTAAGTAGTCCCCCTGGAACAACTACAAAAAACCAGAAACAACTAGTAAATAATCCAGAATAACTGTGGGGGGACAAACGAGACCATCCATTCATCATACACCAACCTGAATTGGGAGGAATGCCCGAGAACACAGCATAAAATCTGTAAGTAAAACCTGCAGAACCGGGTCGGGAGACCCCCTCCCCCATAGCCCGAGCTGCAGAGCCTTGTGGTGCCACAGAGAAGCTCTCTCCCAGCAAGCGAATATAGCTCAGCTGAGCTCCAACTGGGGTTTTAAGTAGCGAGTGTGAACTGCTCACTACAGGTACACAGCCCCAAAAAACAGACAGAGGCTTTGGGTGACGACTGACCTGGGAGAGCTGGAGGGTTGTCTTGGACTGGGTCTGAAGGGGACTATCTGTTTCTTTTTTGGCTCGGTGGAGAAAGCCCCAGTCATTTTCAGTTTCCAGGGCTGTGACTCTGGGAAGGGTGGAGACACCACAAGCAGAGAGCGAGACCATTGAAATGCTAATGACCTCCACCTGGAAGCTCTGTCTTCTCTAGGAGGAAAGGGGTGGGGCCCTTTCCATTCAGAACCAGACCCCAGAGCCTGGGGGAACACGGCCATACCTCCTCACGCCAGTCAAGAATTATAGGCTAACAGGCGTCACCTACTGGGCAGAAAAGCACAGTGACCCGAGGCATCAAAGAGTGGAGCAATTTTCTAAGACACACCCTCAGGGAAACCAGATACTGAATATTTCTTCCCTCTGGGACCTGAGCCTGTTCTGGTCTGGGAAAACCTGATTTGGATAACCAAGGACACCATGCCTAGACAACAGAAAATTACAACCTACACTAAGAAAAACAAAGTTATGGCCCAGTCAAAGGAACAAACGTACACTTCAACTGAGATACAGGAATTTAAACAACTAATGCTAAATCAATTCAAAAAGTTTAGAGAAGATATTGCAAAAGAGATAGAGGCTGTAAAGGAAGCACTGGACATGTATACGGCAGAAATCAAAAGTTCAAAAAACCTACTAGTAGAATCTATGGAAATGAAAGGCACAACACAAGAAATGAAAGACACAATGGAAACATACAACAGCAGATCTCAAGAGGCAGAAGAAAACACTCAGGAACTGGAGAACAAAACACCTGAAAGCCTACACGCAAAGGAGCAGATGGAGAAAAGAATGAAAAAATATGAGCAACGTCTCTGGGAACTCAAGGATGAAAGAAAGTACAATGATGTATGTATCATTGGTGTCCCAGAAGGAGAAGAGAAGGGAAAGGGGGAAGAAGTAATAAAAGAGGAAATAATTAATGAAAATTTCCCATCTCTTATGAAAAACATAAAATTACAGATCCAAGAAGCGCAGCGTACTACAAACAGAAGAGATATGAATAGGCCTACACCAAGACACATAATAATCAGATTATCAAATGTCAAAGACAAAGAGAGAATCCTGAAAGTAGCAAGAGAAAAGCAATCCATCACATACAAAGGAAGCTTAATAAGACTATGTGCAGATCTCTCAGCAGAAACCATGGAGGCAAGAAGGAAGTGGTGTGATATATTTAAGATACTGAAAGAGAAAAACCGCCAACCAAGAATCCTGTATCCAGCAAAGCTGTCCTTCAAATATGAGGGAGAGCTCAAAATATTTTCTGACAAACAGACAATGAGAGACTTTGTGAACAAGACACCTGCCCTACAGGAAATACTAAAGGGAGCACTACAGGGTGATAGAAGACAGGAGTGTGTGGTTTGGAACACAATTTTGGGAGGTGGTAGCACAACAATGTAAGTACACTGAACAAAGGTAACTATGAATACGGTTGAGAGAGGAAGATGGGGAGCATGTGAGACACCACAAGCAAGGAGGAAAGATAACAACTGGGACTGTGTAACTTGGTGAAATCGAGAGTATTCAACAATTGTGATAAAATGTACAAATATGTTCTTTTAAGAGGGAGAGCAAGCAAATGTCAACCTTGCAAGGTGTTAAAAATGGGGAGGCATTGGGGGAGGGATGCAATCAGCATAAACTAGAGACTGTAACTAATAGAATCATTGTATTATGCTTCCTTTAATGTAACAAAGGTGATATACCAAGGTGAATGCAGATAAGAGGAGGGGATAGGGGAGGCATGTTAGACACTTGACATTGGTGGTATTGTCTGATTCTTTATTCTACTTTGATTTAAGGTTATTTTTCCTTTTGCTGCTTCCTAGCTGTCATTTTTTTGTTTCCTCTTTCTTTTGCCTCTCTACCTTCTTGGACTCTCCCTCCTGCCTTGTGGAAGAAATGTAGATGCTCTTGCTTAGTATGAGCAGAATGTTCAATTAGGATGAACTTAAATGTTTGGAAATGAACAGGGGTGTTGGTAGCAAGATGTGAGAATAACTAACAGCACCGAATGGTGTGTGAATGAGGTGGAAAGGGGAAGCTCAGAGTCATATATGCCACCAGAAGGAAAGTTGCAAGTCAAAAGATGGAAATGTATAAAACTGAATCCTATGGTGGGCAATGTCCATGATCAACTGTACAAATACTAGAAATCACTTCATGAACCAGAACAAATGTATGACAATACAATTAGAAGTTAATAACAGTGGGCATATAGGGAAGAACTATATACCTATTACAAACTATATACTACAGTTAGTAGTATTTCCACATTTTTTCATGAACTGTAACAAACGTACTATATCAATACTAGGAGTCAACAATTGAGGGGGGTTGGTTAGGGATAGGGGGGGTTTAGAGTTTCCTTTTCTTTTTTTCTTTTTTCATCTTTCACTTTATTTCTTGTCTGGAGTAATGAAAAGTTTCTAAAAATTGAACAAAAATTAAGTGTGATGGATGCACAGCTGTATGAGGGTACCCAGGGGCAAGTGATTGTACACTTTGGATCTTTGGATAATTGTATGGTATCTGAACACTCTCAATAAAAATGAAAAAAAAAAAAAAAAAGGGATTTCTTTTTTTCCTTCTCTCTCTCTCTCTCTCTCTCTCCCTCTCTCTCTCTCTCTCTCTCTCTCTCTCTCTCTCTCTCTCTCTCTCTCTCTCTCTCTCTCTCTCTCTTTAAATAACTATTCTAAGTAACTCAGATGGCCTCAGATATTTGCAACTGGCCTCTGGACCCAGGTAATGGATAGCTGAGATAGGTCTTACAGACAAAGCAATGAACCTAGTGAGGAAGATAATTCTCTAAAGGGCATAACTTCCCCAAGAAAAGGGGGGCATGGTCCAGCTCAATTGGCATCCCTCTTCAAAGAACACAGAACCCAGGAGCTGGAAATCAGAAACCAGCTTCAATCAGCCATGCCCTCGACAGGGATAGAAACAGTGGGAGACTAAAGGCACCATACCTCTTCACACTGGTGGGGGAGCTGTGGGCTGACAAGTGCCACCTGCTAGATAGGATAGGAAAAGCAAGAGCCTAAAGGCTCACAGGAGGGTCTCATTCTCATGGAAACTCCATGCCCTCCTCCTGAGACCTGGGCCTCTCTGGACTGGGAAAACCTGACTGGGGCTGACCATATCTGAGGAGATCCTCTCACAAAAAGGCTACATAGAGGCAGGGCAAGAAACAGAAAAAGAAGAGGTGAAAAATTCTGATCAATTAAATAGAACCTGAGTTACAAGTCTAGAATAAGTTGAACTGAACACCAAAGGATAGAGAACAAAATCAATGAAGAAGAAAACCCTAGGTAAAAAAGTGAAAACAAGCTCTAGAATAAACTAGTCAAGACAATCAGATGCCTAGACAGCTTAGGATAATCAGCCATACTAGGAAACATGAAAATATGGACCAGCCAAAGGAACAAACTAATAGTCCAACTGAGATACAGGAGTTGAGACAACTAATTAAAGATATTCAAACAAATCCCTAAATCAATCAATGAATTGAGGGAAAATATGGAAGACACTGGATGACCATAAAGAAGACTTTATAAGCTTGAAAAAACAAATGGCAGGACTCATGGGAATGAAAGGCATAACAGAAGAGATGAAAAACACAATGGAGGGACAGAACAATAGATTTGAACAGGCAGAAGAAAGGATCAGTGAACTGGAAGACAGGACATTCGAATCATATACACAAAAGAACAGAAAGAGAAAAAATGGAAAAATACAAGCAGGGTCTTAGGGAGCTGAATGACAACATGAAGCTCATGTATATACATGTTATGGGTGCCCCAGAAGAAGAACAGAAAAAGAAAAGGGACAGAAAGAATAATAGAAGAAATATTCACTGAAAATTTCCCAACTCTTATGAAACACAGAAAATTACAGATTCAAGAAGTACAGCATACCCCAAACAGAATATATCCCAAGAGACCTACTCCAAGACACTGATCAGATTGTCCAATGTCAAAGACAAAGAGATTTCTGAAAGCAGCAAGAGAAAAGCAATCATCACATACAAGGGAAGCTCAATAAGACTATGTACAGACTTCTCCACAGAAACCATGGAGGCAAGAAGACTGTGGTATGATATATTTAAGATACTGTAAGAGAAAAACTGCCAACCAAGAATTTTATATCTGGCAAAATTGTCCTTCAAAAATGAGAGCGCGATTAAAATATTTTCAGACAAACAGACAGTGAGAGAGTTTGTAAATAAGAGACTGGTGCTACAAGAAATACTAAAGGGAGTGCTACAGGCTGATAGGAAGACAGGAGAGAGAGGTTTGCAGAAGAGTGTAGAAATTAAGACTATCAGGAAGGGTAAAAGGAGAGAGAGAAAAAAATAAGATATGACATAAAATCTAAAAGACAAAATAGTAGAAGAAAGTACTGCCCTTACAGTAATAACACTAAATGTTAATGGATTAAACTTCCCAATAAAAAAAAACATAGACTGGCAGAATGGATTTAAAAACAGGACTCATCTATATGTTTTCTACAAGAAACTCACTTTAGACACAAGGACAAAAATAAGCTGAAAGTGAAATGTTGGAAAAAGATATTTTATGCAAACAACAACCAGAAAAAAACAGGAGTAGCTATATTAATATCAGACAAATTAGACTTCAAAAGTAAAACAAAAGAGACAAAGAAGGGACACTATATATTAATAAAAGTGTCAATTCATCAAGAAAACATAAAAATTATATATATTTATGCACCAAGACAGAATACCCCAAAATTCATGAGGCAAACACTGAGAAAACTGAAAGGAGAAGTAGATACCTCTACAATAATAGTTGGAGAATTCAATACACCACTCTCATCAATGGATAGAACATCTAGACAGAAGATCAATAAGGAAATGGAGATGTTGAATTTTACAATAAATGAACTAGACTTGACAGATATTTATAGAACATTACACCTACAACAGCAGGATACACATTTTTCTCAAGTGTTCATGGAACATTGTCTAGGATAGACCACATGTTGGGTAACAAAGCAAGTCTCAACAAATTTAAAAATATTGATATCATAAAAAACACTTTCTCAGATTATAATGGAATGATGTAGGAAATAAATAATAGGCAGAAGGTCAGAAAATTCACAAACATATGGAAGCTAAACAACATACTCTTAGAAAACCAGTGGGTAAAAGAAGAAATTACAAAATAAATTAGTAAACACCTTGAGGCAAATGACAATGAAAACACAATATATCAAAATTTATGGGATGCAACAAAGGTGGTGCTGAGAGGGAAATGTATTGCCCTAAATGCCTATAATAGAAGAGGGGGCAAAATTGAGGAATTAACTGTTTCACCTTGAGAAACTAGAGAAAGAACAGCAAGCTAACCCCAAAGCAAACAGAAGGAAAGAAATAACAAAAATAAAAGCAGAAATAAATGAAATTGAGAACAGGAAAACAACAGAGAGAATCAACAAAACCAGAAGTTGGTTCTTTGAGAAAATGAACAAAATTGATGGAACCCAAGCTAGGCTAACAACAACAACAACAAAAAAAAAGTGGATGCAACTAAATGTAATCACAAATGGGAAAGGAGACATAACTACTGACCCTGCAGAAATAAAAGAGACAATGAGAAGACACTATAAGCAACTATATGCTAATATAAACTATAGACAACTTAGACAAAATGGACAACTTCCTAGAAAAGCACAAACAACCAACATTGACTTCAGAAGAAATAGATGACCTCAAGAAACCAATCATAAGTAAAGAAATTGAGTCAGTCATCAAAAAACTCCCCAAAAAGAAAAATCCAGGACCAGATGGCTTCACATGTGAATTCCATCAAGTATTCAAGAAAGAATTAGTACCAATCCTGTTCAAACTCTTCAAAAAAACTGAAGATGAGGGAAAGCTACCTAATCCATTCTATGAAGCCAACATCACCCTAATACCAAAGTCAGACAAAGATACTACAAAAAAAGAAAATTATAGACCAATCTCTTTAATGAATATAGATGCAAAAATCCTCAAAATACTCACCAGTCAAATCAGCAGCACATTAAAAGAACTCTTTTTTATTTTTACTTTTTATTCTTATTTTTATTCTTTCTGGTGTAAGGAAAATGTTCAAAAATTGGGGAAAAAATAGATTGGGGTAATGAATGCACAACTATATGATGATACTGTGAACAGCTGATTGTATACCATGGATGACTGTATGGTATGTGACTATATTTCAATAAATCTGAATTAAAAAAAAAAATCATGGCTCTTCTGGGGTCCATAACAGTTTCAAACCACACATTCCACCCCCTGGACTGCTGAAAGACATGTTCTTTCCAAATCAAAAAATACATTCATAACATTACAATATAGATAAGTACAAAAATCTTAACATTCTCCTCTGGCTGTGGACCTGTGAAACTCAGAACAAGTTATCTGCTGCCAACATACAAAGGAAGGACAGTTATAGGATAAACATTCCCATTGCCATAGGGAGAAACTGAAAGGAAAACAGGGTTCACAGGACCAAAAAATTTCCTAAAACCCACAGGGCAAACTTCATTAGATTTCAAAGTTTGAGAGTCATTTAGAGAATGACATTTTACCCTCAGAGTTTGAGAGAATGTTAGTCCCATCCTTTCCAAAAGCTTATGCAGCAGCCTTGCTTTTTCCAAATGCTGAGGTGATTGTTCCAACATATCCAAGTATCCAGGAGACCACCTTCTTCTCAGCCCCACCCTCCTCAAGCATCAGGACACCACCCAGACTGCATCTCTGGGGCAAAGGCTCTTCTTTCTCTGAACAGTGGGGTGGTGGTCAGGCTCTCCCCAATTTCTGGGGAATGTGCCTCACCTTCTCTGAGGCCTGGGATGGCAGCACTCTTCTTGAGCATCGAGGCAGAAGGCCCACTTTCTGCCTCCAGGGCAAACATGATCACCCTTTTCAATTGCATGGGTAGGTCCACTCTTCTGGACTGACATTTCTTGGCTCCCAACCTTAGCTTCCATGGTTTTGCCTTTGAAATCATCCTTTCAGTTTGTCCCTTCTCCATCCCCTCCAGTTCATACTGGCAGTGGTTCCATTTATACAGATCTCACAAAAAATTTTTTGGCTTGGCATGCAGGATACAAACCAACAGACAATAGGACTTTCCACAAATCCTTTCTGGATAACTCCATCTCCAATCCTGGCTTGTACTGAAATGGCTGACTGGTTCCAGGTTTTGTTAAATCCTCACATGGCACACTATTCTCTGGGGTCTTACTTTCTGGAAGCCCAGTATTTTCCAGACCATCAATTTCTGGTTTCTTTGTACTCAAGAGTTCAGTTCTCAGCTTATCTTTTTCCTCTCACATTTTATTATAAGCTGCAGGGAGAAGCCAGGTTGCATTTTCAATATTTAGTTTGGAGACCTCTTCAGCTAAGTATCCCAGTTCATCGCTTTCAAATTCTGCCTTCCCTCCAACACCGGGACTCAATTTTGCCAAAGTCTCTGCCACTTTAAAACAAGGATCACCTTTCTTCCAGTTTGCAATGACTCTTTCATCACTGCTGTTTAAGGCCTCATCAGAAGTATCTTTAGAGTCCATATTTCTATAAACAGTCTCTTCAAAGCAATCTAGGCCTTTTCTATCAAGCTCCTTACAATTCTTCCAGAATCTTCCCCTTATGTATTTAAACAGTCCTTCAAACATGTTTGGTATTTGCAAACTTGGCAGCACCCCACTTCTCTGGTACCAAAATCTGTTCTGGTTTCTAAGGCTGCCATTATGCAAAATACCAGAAACGGATTAGCTTTTATAAAGGATATTTATTAGGTTACAAATAAAAAAGTTATAAGACCATAAAAATGTCCAAACTAAGGTATCAGTTAGAGGATACCTTCACTGAAGAAAGGCCAATGGCATCCTGAACACCTCTGTCAGCTGGGAAGGCATGTGGCCAGCATCTGCTGGTCCTTTGCCCCTGGTTGTGTTTCAAAGTGGCTCTCTTCAAAAGTCTCTGGGCTTCCATCTTCGCTCCTCTCTCTCAGCTCCAGTGTGTTCTTGTTTCTTTCTCCTAGGGCATTCCTCTCTAAGCACCTGGGGGTTCTCTCTTAGCTTCTCTGGGGGCAAACTCTGGGCTTCATTTCTTAGCTTAACATCTCCAAATGTCCTTCTGCCTGCATCTCCAAGCATCTCCAAGTGTCAGCATCAGTGCCTGTGTTGGATCCCGAGTTCTCTTAAGTATTCCAGTGAACCAATCAAGACCCACCCTGAATGGGCAGGGTCCACACCTCCATGGAAATAACCCAATGTTTCTACCCTAGTCAACAGACTAATAAGTCTGTCCCCACAAGGTTGCATTAAAGAACATGGCTTTTGTGGGGGACTTAATAGATTCAAACCTGACACCCTCCATTTGAATATAAGCCTTCTTAGGTTTGTGAACAGTACCTGACGCATAGTACGTGCTTTTAAAAATGTGCTGGATACATAGACGAATATTTCCAGAGCTCTAATAATTCTAATTCCCTTCTCTGGATATCCACTCTTTGCCACTATCTGCCTTAAAATGTGTCAATCATTGTCTTAGTCAATGCAGAGTACAATAGACCTACCATCTCTGAATGTAGGCATTCTGCTTATGTTAACAGAGCCCATAATGTCACTAACTTTTTTTTTTTTCACAGTTAGGAATTATGTTAGTGTACAACTCTTTTGGGAAGAATCCAGGTGTCCACTGCAAAGAAGCTTAAAAAACAAAAACAAAAACAAAAACACCTGTAAGAAACAGGTTTGAGGTAGGATTTGGACATACTGGTGTTCTAGATTCTAGGCTGGAATTGAACTCACAACTCCAGAATTCCTGAAGAAAAACTAGCAATCGAATTATTCTAGTCAGTTATCCAAATATTTTTCCTAACTTCCCCATTCATGGATGCACTCAAGGAATAAGTTTCTTGAGCACCTACTGTCCAATGCACAAAATGCACTATGTGCTAAAAATAAAGTATTAAGTGGAACTTGTCCTAAAAGTTCTCCCTATCAAGATGATCCACTGAAGTAATTACAGTGCATGCTAGAAATGGTGAGTGCCATAGGAAAGATACTGATAATGATAATTGCTGTAGTTCAGAAGAAGGAGAGATCACTCATTTGAGAGGAAAGCATTTGACCTGGACCTTGATAAAAGAATCAAACATATTGACATTGCCTTCTAGAATCTAGACAAGAAGGAAAAGCTTAAGCAAAAAAATGGATTTGGTAAGCACAAGAAACAGTGACAATTCAATTTGGCTCTGGATATATTTGTTAAGAAGAGTGAAGGGTGAAAGATCAGAAAGGTAGTTTAAAGCCAAAACATAGAGAACTTAAATGCTAAGTGACAAAACAATTGTGTAGGCAATTCAGAGTTACTGAAAGTTTCTGACCTGGAAACAGCATCATCATTTTGAGCTTTAAGATAATTAATCTAGCAGCTGTGAATAAAGGATTTGCATGAGGGAAAGCTAGAACCAGGGAAGCTGAAGAGGACAGTGCAGTAATTCAGCCAAAATAGAATAGAAGCTTGAAACAAGGGAAGTAGCAATAGGAATAGAAAGGAGGGGAAACAAAAGATAATAAGAAGATACAAAATTTTTGGCAAATGGTTAAAAGTGTACAGGGGAAAAATGAAGCAAGAAGGAAAGAGGAGGCAGTGGTGGGTGAGGTTTTGAGCCTACGTGCCTGGTTGCAGAAAAACAGAACCTCCAGAAGTAGAAAAGCATACTTGAAAGGAATTTCAAACATACTGCATTTGAGGTGCCAAAAGGCAGTGAATGGAGATAGAACTCTGCATGTAAAATTCAGAACTAGAGTTCCATAAAGAGGGAGAATGTGGAAAGCATTCACAGAGACGGTGATGGACCAAATCATAAGTATGAGTGGGGAGGGGAGGGAGGGAGGGGGAGGGGGGGTTGTTAGGGAAGAGAAAGACAATGTATATGCGAATGTGTGAGTATGACTTAATTAGTAAAGATCCTTGAGGTCTGTGAAGGTGAAGAAGAGGAAGAGGAGCTCAAGAGGATAAAAGAAGAATTATCAGTGAGAAAAATTTAATGAGATGAGCAATACACTGTGTGAAATGCAAGGAAGTTGAGTTAAACTTGAATTTGTTTGATTTTTGTTGTTCATCCCAAATATTCAAAAGGAACTTCAGATTAAAATAGCTGAAATAAAGTAAATGAGAGACTCAATAGAAAACACTGACAGGAATGAAAAATGATTTCCAGTAAATAATGAAAAGCACACAAGTTACTGTCTCCCAAAATACTCTGTTCATTAATCACCACTCCCCTAATGCAGACCACGAAAGTTTGGCTGCTAGAGTGCTTTCTACTTCCCAACCCATTCTGAACGACTAGTGTAATCTGTTTAACCACGGATGTTTACAATCAGACTGCAGTTGGCACAAGTAAATTATATGTAATAGCCATTTAAGAAAATCTAAAAACAAAAACAGACCAGCCTTCCAAAAGACAAGATCTGTAATAATCTGAGAAAGAAAGAACCTATACTTACAATTCTTCTGTTCTTTTTCTTCTTCTTCGTTTTTTTTTTTTTTTATTTTCAACCGTACTTAAATTTGTGTTGTTCCAAAGCACACTAGGTGGTACGCACAGCATAGAAATGTGTTTCCTTATAAGTATTACCAGGAGGCTTCCATAGAACATGCATAGAATTGAGGGTTTTTAATCATCTAATCAGAACCCTTTTAAATACTGCAATAAGGGACAAAAAAAAAAAAAGCGCTTTTCACTTGAAATATCAATGATATGCGTTGAATATATTTTTTTAGGAAATATTTGATTTTAAAATCAAAGAATGAGGAATACATGGCCTCTCATCGTTTCAGTAGTCTTACTCTACCCAAATCTCCTTTGTCAAAATGTGGTTACAGTTAAAACTTTAAAAAATGAAGACTTTTCAACTTATTTTCACCTAGCCTGGCACATATTCCCGATAGTTTTAATTGAGTATAAAGCAGTCGCTCTCCAGCTTGGTATTGGAATCCATCCTCAATCTTCGCGTGCTCCTCATGATTCCTCAGCTTCATTAGGGAGGAAAGGTCCCTTTCCTTCCCCTTCCTTCTCCCTTCCCTCCTCAGCTTCCCCCAGCAGTCTTCTCCCGACCCTACGACAGAGGTCCCGGCGTCACCAGCCATCGCGTGGGAGAACCTCAGCGAAAGATGGCGGGGGCGCGCAGGGAGAGGGGTTGGGATGGGCGGCCCTTAAGGTAAGGGAGAGAGACTGCGCGAAGCCCACCGCGAGCGCAGTAACAACTGGAGAGAAGAGGCTCCGGAGTGAGCGCCAAGTGCTCCGAAAGCCCAGGTTATGTGCGCGGAGTTTTCCCGCACGTTTTTCCCCAGCCTCCTCCACCTTTCTCTGGTTGCTCCCGCCTCTCTCCAACCCGCCGCCCCCCATCCCCGGGCCGTTGGTACATTCCCGCTGATTCCGAGAACTTAAAAACGCTCGGGAGGCTGAACCCTGCAGATTTGGTCCTCATTTGTGTGTCGCGCGTCGCCGCTAAGCCCTGATCGGTCACGCTGACGGGGGTTTCTTGACATCTCCGCAAGGGTTTCTTTGCATTTTGGCGCTCGAGCGTTTGGCGATTGTGCGCGTGTGTGCCTCTAGCTGTCTAACGCGGCGCAACTGTCCCTCGCCCCCGGCTCCGCTGCTGATTAAATTGCTCCACCGCAGCCCAGCAGTGAGACTCGCGCGCCGCCAGCTCCGCGCGGGATGGAGCAGACAGAAGTGCTAAAGCCACGGACCCTGGCCGACCTGATCCGCATCCTGCACCAGCTCTTCGCGGGCGAAGAGGTCAATGTGGAGGAGGTGCAGGCCGTCATGGAAGACTACGAGAGCGACCCCGCCGAGTGGGCTGTGTACGCCAAGTTCGACCAATACAGGTGAGCGCGCCCTGGCCCTGGCTTCCAACCCAGGCAGTGCCCTCTCCGAGTCGGAGAACGAGAGGGAAGGAGAG